>NW_027041027.1:0-446408 GCF_037179485.1 Ochlerotatus camptorhynchus
CTGCTATGCTCTTTTACAACAATTTTCAAAGAAATACGTATTTTTCTGGATAAGAGGCTGGCAGAACCACTTTGATATTTGGAATGCAAGTCCCAGTCAAGTAGTAAATTTCATTCGAAAAGTAATGACTGGGAAATTCCTTTCGATGTACTGATTTTTTTAGGCAGAAACATGCAAAAAAAAAAGAAGCATGAAATATGTTTTTTTTTTCTTGATTTTTTTCCGTCGATCTTGTTTTTACGTACTAAGTACCAATGGTACCGACGCCAAAGAGGGAGCTCCCACACCTACCAGGGAGGCTCCAACGCATAAAATCATGTATTGGGGACCAACGGCTTTATTATGAAGGTGTGATCAGAGTGTTTACACACTAAGATTATTTTACCGAAATCTGTGAATTTTTACCGAAATCTTAACAGCTGAACGTTCGGTAACCAGTTCGGTGATTTTTCACAGATATTCTATGATTTTTCACTTATATTTGTTGAAAAGTTACAGGAATACTGGGAAATATCACCGAATTATTTACCGAACGTTCAGCGGTTGAGATTTCGGTAAAATTTCACAGATTTCGGTATAATAATCTTATGTTTCAGAAAATCCCAGCGACACCGACTGGGATTGAACCCATGCCCTTTGGGGTGAGAGGCAATAACGCTTACCACTACACTACCGGCGCCGCTGCATAAAATATGTGTTTCTTCAAATTTGCTGAATGAAACCATGTTAATTTCAAATAATGTGTGTGTGTATTCAATCTAACCCCCACTGGCCGGCAGTGGTATTATGGAAGAAATTTGCTTACAACAATCCTTGATGTAATAATTTTAAGCAAGTTTAGTCCGGGAGTTAGAAAGCGATAGCTCTACTGCAGATTCAGCAACCCATTTCAGATAGCCTGGTAATTCACGTCCATTCCGAGGTTACTTTCACATACAATGTGATGTTTCGAAATCTGGCGCGTATTTAGTAATATATCGAAATATGCAGTTATGATTGATTATAAATAAGATGGATCTCACCAAATTCTGCCTCCGAAAAAGATCGGTTTGTTCACTCGCGGTAATCGAAAAAATCTTCCGCGTTGTTCTTACAACCCAACAAGACATTTTGAATCACATTCGAAGTTTTTCATTTGCACCGAATTTTTGCTTGACACCTCATTCGCGTGCATTCTCCGGAAGGCAGAACGCCAGCACCAAGAAAAGAAAAAAAAAATACCCGGTAAAACTCTTCTTGGGAGGGAGGCAAAGCACCAAAAACAAGCGAAATGAAAAACCGACCGACGCGACACCACAGCAACACAGCTACTCGAAACAAATTCTTGTCCCAGATTTTTCACGTTAATTACAATATTACTAAAACAAACTTCTTAAGACGTGATAGTGTAAATGAAGAACACTTATCCACACGCGAAAACTAATATTTGTTTGATATGGTACAATTAAAACATATGCGAAAAAAAGATGAAATCAGCGCCAGCGAAAACAAAACAAACCGTTCGCGGGCAGAGCCTACTGCGTTTTTTCAAACCATGTTAACTTCAAATAAGGAACTTAAATATTTGATTTAAATTTTAAATAAAGACCAGCCTATTCAAATATTCCAATAAGAATACGAATATTATTTCAAGCATCTTTGCCATGTCCACACAGCAAAAAATTCTGAATTTTAATTGTGATGTAAACATTCTTTCACGTAAACTTGTATGTCATTTTATGCAAACGAGCAACTTGTTAGCAATGTTGTTTACAAAGATGGACTTTTGTATACAATATTTGCAAAATTTCATGAAATGTCTCAGAACTTTACACGATTTATAATGTTTACTTATATGATATGTGACGCTCCTTTCATGTGCATCATATTGAACAGAAATTAACACTACTTTTTCGAACTGTGCAGACATTTCGAAAAGCAGCGGCACCGGTGGTAAGCGTGACTATCTCTCACCCCAGAAGGCCTGGGTTCAATCCCAATTGGCACCGGCGGGATGTTCTGAGGCATAACATCTCTGATCACGCCTTCCTTCGGAAGGGAAGTAAAGCCGTTGGTCCCCGGTTCATGAGTTGATAGGTCGATAGGTAGGGTCCAAGTGTGGAAGCTGCCTCTCTGGCGTCGGTAGCATTGGTGTTCAGCATGGAAGTTGCTTACAAGTTGAAATAGAAGTTGACGTGAATGAATGTTTACATAACAATAAAAATCGGAATTGTTTGCTGTATATAGTTCTTCATTTGACATTTCATAGAGTTATTTTTATGTGCCTCTTTTTGTTTTACATTTCGTCAAAAAGAAGTGATTGGAAGGCTTTTAGAACTAGTTTTAGCCTACAATTTTGCATAAGACAGCGAGTTGCTATATTGAGGCATTTATGAGTTACACATAATTTTATATATATTTTAGGCTTATTTACTCCATTTAAAAACAAGTTGTTCTTGCATTTTTAATCTTTAATATTGCGGTATGTTTGGCTTTTCTGATACTGTTGCCGTTGCAGTCAGGCCTGAAAGGGTTGCGGTAGCATAACTACCGTGAACGCGCCCCTTTGATGCGCCCGTTTTTGACGTTTCTTGCCGTCGCTGTAGCAGTGAGGCGCATATATGAATGTATGCACACAGAGGTGCGATAGTGAGTGGGATAAGCTGAACACGGCCATCGCTTTCGCACTACTTTGTTTTGTTTACCCCAGCAGCTGTTTTACCCCAGCAGGAGAGTATAGACTCCATCGCGATAGATGTGTTTTTGTTGTTGTGAATTATGTTTTGTGCCGATTATTGTACCTAGTAAGTTGTGTAATTTGTAGTTTATTAGTTTATTTGTAGCTTTTTAAATATTGTGAAATCATAGATTGTTCGCCACTGTTGTACCGCGGGAAGCAGATATGTTTGCATTTAGTGTATTACTGTTCAATTACCGTAAGTTAAATATTATGTAAAGGTGACATGTTGTTCAGTGTCTTTTATTTAATTAATTGATAGGACCTCGCTAAGCCCACCGAAGGTAGATTGGTATTGAGGAGTTGCAGGCGTTGAAAAACTAAATTGTAAGTGTCGATTGTAAGTTTGTTTAATGTAAATAGTTTGTTAATTTTGAATATATTTTAGTTGAGTTTGTCCGTCAAAAGACCTACTTTTGAAAATCGTTTTTCATTCGCACCGGAGGGGTGCGAACATCCTCAAAATTTATCAATGGAGACCTACAGATACCCGTGCTGTGACTGCGATGAGGACTAAGATGCTAGTGTACAGTGCGAAAAGTGCCAAGAATGGTACCACTTCGAGTGCGTTGGTGTCGACGAATCTGTTGCGGAGGTGGTCTGGTTCTGCTCGACTTGTGTCGGTGAGGATAGATCGATCAGACAGTCGTTGGGTGTACCAGGTCAAACTCGGATTCATCCGATGGTGATCAATCATCCAGGAAGTCAGACGGAAAGTAGCGGGAAAAAGGTCGGTAAGGTAGCGAGTAAGAACATATCTTCGACTAAAGGTCGCATTAGTAGGGCAGTAGCGCAGGATGAAGATGATGGCAACACAAATAAAACATCAGAACAGGAGCAGGAAAGTTCAGACGATGAAGAACTAGATGTGCAAACAGAAAAGTCAGAAGACCACACTAGATTCTTAAACGATCTTTTAAAATCGTTAAATCGTCATTCAAGTCTACCCGCGCGCGTTAATCCCACCGATTCAGTACCGAAGAGTAGCCGAATTGGGAAAAGTGTGCTCCGGAAAAGTGCCAGTGTACCGTCAGCGGAGTCAACACGAGTTCGTGCGTTGAGAGAACTTCGAGACTTGGAAGAAAGAAACCGGTTGGACGAACTTGAGGATGAAAATCAGCAAAAAATCCTCGAACTTCAACGGAAGCGGATTGCTAGACGGAAGAAGGCGCTTGAGCGACGGATGGAGCTGACACAGATTATCAACGGTTCTGATGGCGAATCAGATTCAGAGGCCGAAGTTGAATCGATGGACAAAAGCGGGGAACCGCAGCCGGAGAAGCAGCTCCCGAAGAGTCTAGGTGCGGTTCGCAAAGATCCAAAGAAAAGGTCCACCGAAAATGATATCCAGGACCTGTTCGATCGTTTCAAGGAACTTCTGGAAGATCGAAATGGAAGTAACCCCCAGAAGCCAGTACCAGGAAAGTCCACAAGAATAAGATCATTGCTTTCTGCAAATCCGAGACTGCCTCGTCCGTCTTTCGAGAAAGATGATGAAGCACTAGAGTCAATCCTCGACGGTGGGGACTACAAAGGCGATAAAGTGGTTGCGGATGGACCGACACGGCTCCAGATAGCGTCTCGACAGGTATTTCCGAGGAGCCTGCCGAAGTTTTATGGAGCAGCAGAAGAGTGGCCTATCTTTATCAGCGCCTACGAGCAGGCAAACCAGTCCTGTGGATTCACCAACGCAGAGAATTTGGTCCGTCTACAGGATGCTCTGAAGGGGAAAGCATTGGATACGGTTCGAAATCGTCTACTTTTGCCGGAGAACGTGCCGTTGATCATCAAGAAGCTGAGGAAGAGATTCGGGAATCCGGAGATCCTGTCAACCAGATTGGCGACAAAGATCCAGCAGCTAGAGGGACCAAGCTCGGAGAGTTTGGAGTCGGTGATCGAGTTCGGAAGTGCCGTCGAAGAGTTTACTCAGCATCTCAAAGCGGCCGGGCTGGTGGACCACTTGAAGAACCCAATTTTGATGCAGAGTCTAGTTCAGAAGCTGCCGTCGTACTATGCCATGGAGTGGGTGGACTACAAGCGACGCGCACAGTCAGTCGACTTGGAAACATTCGGTGCATTCATGGAAGGTCTCGTAGAGAAGGCGTTGGAAGCAACCTTCGAGAAGGCAGATGCAAAGGAGAAGGGTAAGATGCGAAATAGACCACAAACGAAGGCTTTCGTTCACGTCACGGATGGAGATAGCGGCCGGTCTGGGAGTGTGATGTCAGCTGGGAAGAATTCGTCACCCCAACCCCAGCGCCGAGAGTTGAAGTGTTCCGTGTGCCAAAAGTCTGGGCATTACGGAAGGAACTGCCAGGAATTGCTCAAACAGAGTGTTGCAGAGCGGTGGAAAACGGTGACTCGGTTGAACCTCTGTCCACTCTGCCTTTATGACCATGGACAACGATCATGTCGTATAAGAGTTCGTTGCAAGGTAGATGGCTGTCCGGAAAACCACAATGCCCTTCTTCATGGTGGACCAGCCGGATACTCGCGAACTCAGATGCAGTGTAATAGTCATCGTCAGTCGAAATGTGCAGTTCTGTTTAGAATGGTTCCAGTGACGCTATACAACGGCAAGAAAAGAGTAGATACTCTAGCACTCATCGATGAAGGATCTTCGGTTACCATGGTGGACAGTGAATTGGTGAGAACGTTGGGTGCCGATGGACCAGTGGAACCACTGCAGATGACTTGGACAAACGGCGTACAGCGCACGGAGTATCAGTCGAAGAAAGTGGTGCTTGAGATATCTGCCAGAGACTCGTCGAGTAGATACGATCTGCTGGAAGCTCATACGGTGCACAGGTTAAACCTCCCTGCACAGAAGCTGGATTCAGCGAAGTTGGTCCAGGAGTTTAAGCACCTTGAAGACATCGACATTCCCAGTTACGAGAGAACTACACCGAAGGTGCTGCTGGGGATCGATAATCTTCACTTGATCGCCCCGCTGGACTCACGAATCGGAGAATCTGGTAAACCAGTTGCCATTTTGTGCAAGCTCGGCTGGACGGCTTATGGTCCACAACCAAACGTCGTAGGAAAGGTGCATTTTCTGGGACACCATCGGTGCTCGTGTGAGGAGTGCAGCAAATCGGATAAGGATCTGGACGAGGCGATGAAGAAACATTATCAACTTGAAGACGTCGGAGTGTCACCTATTCGTTTAGAATCGAAGGAAGATCGTAGAGCACGCGAGATTTTGGAGAAGACCACTCGAAGAGTGGGTAGCAGGTTCGAGACAGGATTACTCTGGAAAGAAGATGATGTTCGATTTCCGGAGAGTTTAGACATGGCCATGAAGCGGTTGCGATGTTTGGAGGCTCGGATGAACCGGAATCCTGGAGTGCAGGAATGTTTGCAGAAGCAGTTGGAAGAATATCTTGCCAAAGGCTACGCGCATCGTATCACCGAGCAGGAGTTAAAGGAGACGCCGAAGAGTAAAGCTTGGTACCTACCGCTGAACTACGTGGTACATCCGAAGAAACCTGGCAAGGTGCGGTTGGTCTGGGATGCGGCAGCGAGGGCTCATGGAGTGTCGCTTAACGATAAGCTGTTGAAGGGTCCAGACATGATAACGTTGCTACCAGCTGTTATAAGTGGATTCCGCGAGAGAAACGTGGCGTTTGGAGGTGACATTAGGGAAATGTTTCATCAAGCATGGGTTCGTGCAGAAGACCGTCAGGCACAACGGTTCATATTCGTGGGTCCGAACGGAGTGGTGGAAACGTACGTGATGGATGTGGTTATCTTTGGCTCGACCTGTTCGCCTTGCTCCGCACAGTACGTGAAAAACTTGAACGCGCGGGAACATGCCGAGCAGTATCCGGAGGCTGCCGAAGCTATCGTTCGAAAGCACTATGTCGACGACTATTTCGACAGTGCCGATACAGTAGAGGAAGCGGTGAGACTAGCGATGGATGTGCGACGTGTACACGCCAACGGTGGGTTCGAGATTCGGAACTGGGTTTCCAACTCACAGGAAGTGTTACGTCAGCTCGGAGAGGAGAAGTCTGTGGTGAAACCACTAGAAGTAGACAAGCATTGCGCTACGGAGAGAGTCCTGGGAGTGCTGTGGGACCCGGAAGGTGATCACTTCGTTTTCTCAACGGAGATTCGCCAAGACCTTCAGCCCTACATTCGGGAAGGTACTTGGCCAACAAAGAGGATTGTGTTGCGGTGCATTGCCAGCATGTTCGATCCGAAGCAGTTTCTGGCTCCGCTGTTGATACACGGACGGATCATAATGCAGGATTTATGGCGTAGCGGCATAGGTTGGGACGAGAAGCTCACGGAAGCTCACTACAAGCGGTGGGTGCAGTGGACACAGCTATTCCATCTAATCGATGAGATTCGTGTTCCACGGTGTTACCTCGGTGGATTGGACTCGAAGGTCTATGAAACGGTGCAGTTACACGTTTTCACTGACGCTGGAGATGCGGCATATGGATGCGTGGCCTACTTCAGGTTCGAGGACGGCGAAGTCGTTCACTGCGCATTCATCGAGGCCAAAGCAAAGGTGGCGCCATTACAGTACCTGTCTACACCACGGTTGGAGCTAGAAGCGGCTGTTCTCGGTGCGCGATTAACAAAGTCGATCTGCGATGCCCATTCCTTTCCGGTAGCGAAGCGGTTCCTGTGGTGTGACTCGGATACGGTAGTATCATGGGTGAAATCGGACCAACGAAGGTATAAGCCGTTCGTTGCCTATCGTATTGGCGAGATCCTCAGCATCACGAATCCAGAAGATTGGCGTTGGGTAGGAACGAAGGACAATCCAGCGGACGATTTGACGAAGTGGGACAAAGGAACGGAGATCAAGTCGGGAAGCCGATGGTTCCATGGACCGGATTTTCTGTATCACGGAGTGGAAGAATGGCCGAAGCAAAAGCGTCCAAAGGTGGAAGTTGCCGAAGAGCTCCGGGCGAGCGTGCTGCTGCATCACATCGTGTTACCCGAGGGGTTTACGGAGAGGTTGCAGCATATTTCGCGTTGGACAGTAATGGTGCGGACCCTAGCAACAGTGTTCCGATTCGCGTCCAACTGCCGGCGACGCGTCAAGAAGCTGCCGATCGAAGCCGTTAGGAAAGGTGTCAAGCAAGGATCAACGTTCCCCGCCGTGGATGTGCCGTTGCGACAGGAGGAGTACCAAGCTGCAGAAACAGTTTTGTGGAAGGTAATTCAGGCAGACGAGTTTGCCGACGAAGTGAGGACCCTGGTGAAGAACAAGGATTCGACAGTACATGAATGTCACTAGAGAGGTCGAGTAAGCTGTATCGTCTTGCGCCGTTCCTGGATGAGGATGGTGTCGTGCGGATGGAAGGTCGTACAGAAGCGGCGGAATATGCGGCATTTGATGCGAGGTTTCCGATCATTCTGCCGAAGGACCACGTGGTGACTCGAAGGTTATTAGAACACTACCATCGGCAGTATGGGCACAGCAGCAGAGAAACCGTTGTAAACGAAGTTCGGCAGCGATTCTACATTCCGTGTCTCCGAGCGCTAGTAGATCAAGTGATGCGAGCCTGTGTGTGGTGCAAGATTCAAAAGGCGAAGCCAATTGTTCCGAGAATGGCACCCTTACCAGGGCAGCGTTTGGCGGCGAGGGTCGATCCGTTTTCGTACGTCGGCATAGACTATTTTGGTCCACTGGAAGTGTCTATTGGCCGAAGGAAGGAAAAGCGATGGGTGGCACTTTTCACGTGCCTAACTGTGCGAGCGGTACATTTGGAGGTGGCGTACAACTTGACGACTGAGTCGTGCAAAATGGCGATCAGGAGGTTTGTAAAGCGGCGTGGCAGTCCGATCGAGATCCTTTCGGATAACGGCACGAACTTTGTCGGTGCCAGTCGAGATCTGCTGAAGGAAATAAATCTAGCATGTGCGGATACCTTTACCGGTGCGAGGACTCGTTGGACCTTTAACCCACCGGCTGCCCCACACATGGGAGGTGCGTGGGAGAGAATGGTGCGCTCGGTGAAAGAGGCACTAAAAACGTTCACAGATGGTCGGAAGCTGACGGACGAGATCCTGCAGACGACACTGATCGAGGCGGAGAACCTGATCAACTCTCGTCCACTCACCTACGTGTCCACCAACGTGAAGGAAGACAAGGAAGCGTTGACGCCGAACCACTTTTTGCGTGGTCGTTCATCGGTCGAGTGTCTGCCGTCGAGGAATCCCATTGACCTGGCCAACACGTTGCGTAGTAGCTACCATCGCGCACAGTTCTTGGCGGATGGATTCTGGGATCGTTGGCAGAGGGAATACCTGCCGATGTTAAACAAGAGGTCTAAGTGGTTCGTGGATCAGCGACAAGTAGCGGTTGGAGATTTGGTGTTCGTGGCAGATGGAGAGAAGCGAAACGTCTGGGAGCGAGGCGTGGTGAAGAAGGTGTTCGTTGGGAGTGACGGAAGAGTCCGTTCAGCGTCCGTTCAGACAAGCAGAGGCGAGAAGGTCAGACCGGTAGCGAAGCTAGCCGTTCTGGAGGTCACTTCGAAGGAGTAATCCCCGTACTGTTCCTGATGGAACCAGCCACAGGGTTTACGGGCGGGGGAATGTTGCCGTTGCAGTCAGGCCTGAAAGGGTTGCGGTAGCATAACTACCGTGAACGCGCCCCTTTGATGCGCCCGTTTTTGACGTTTCTTGCCGTCGCTGTAGCAGTGAGGCGCATATATGAATGTATGCACACAGAGGTGCGATAGTGAGTGGGATAAGCTGAACACGGCCATCGCTTTCGCACTACTTTGTTTTGTTTACCCCAGCAGCTGTTTTACCCCAGCAGGAGAGTATAGACTCCATCGCGATAGATGTGTTTTTGTTGTTGTGAATTATGTTTTGTGCCGATTATTGTACCTAGTAAGTTGTGTAATTTGTAGTTTATTAGTTTATTTGTAGCTTTTTAAATATTGTGAAATCATAGATTGTTCGCCACTGTTGTACCGCGGGAAGCAGATATGTTTGCATTTAGTGTATTACTGTTCAATTACCGTAAGTTAAATATTATGTAAAGGTGACATGTTGTTCAGTGTCTTTTATTTAATTAATTGATAGGACCTCGCTAAGCCCACCGAAGGTAGATTGGTATTGAGGAGTTGCAGGCGTTGAAAAACTAAATTGTAAGTGTCGATTGTAAGTTTGTTTAATGTAAATAGTTTGTTAATTTTGAATATATTTTAGTTGAGTTTGTCCGTCAAAAGACCTACTTTTGAAAATCGTTTTTCATTCGCACCGGAGGGGTGCGAACAGATACTCTATCAAGAATAAAATTATCGATCCAAGTACTTGCGATATTATCATTTGATGACTGAATGTTATTTGTGTTAAAATTACTCATGACTTTTGAATGTTCAGCTATTCCAAAAACATGGTTGAGCAAAAATGTGCTTCATATTTATCCCTACAACTGTTTTTAAAGGCCACTTTTTATTTAAATATGCGAATCAAAACAGTTGGTTTCCTGATTTAAGTTAGAATGAGGATCACCCTAATTTACCCGTTTAGTTCTAAACAACTTCTTCAAACCCCGTGAAATTAATAGAAACGGAGTAAATATTTTTCCCGCTAATATTGCGTTTCGGAACATAGATCGATGGTTCAAATGTCAACTACTTACCTTTTTAATTATTCATGATAAAAAATTGGAAATGTTATGAAAATTATTGGAAATTATACTATGTTCCTTCTGAAAATTATTGGAAGGGCCAAAAGTGCCTATGATTTACGTACTGATTTCTCGATACTACCTTCCAGATTACTTTACAAGGCATCACAAAAAGCACATAATTTTTTTGTAATTTCAAGTTGAAAAAGTTCTTGCTCAGGAACTCAATGTTTTATTTAGATTTGCTTTTCATTACCAGACGCACACGCATCAATCAAGCTCCATTATACTTCTTATGAAGAACCACAGAAATATATGCGGTTTACTAAAACTTGAGATACGACGAGGCCACTCGGTCAGTAACACCATCTCGCCACGACTACTAGTTGGGTAGGCGAACGAGTGAGTGACATTCTAGCCTCGTACAAGTTCAATAACTCGCCAATCAGGGAACTGGAAAGGCCCCACTCACCCGCATTCCGTTTTTATTTCTGCGCTTGTGTTGAGTAGTGCTGCCGACTCTTGTTCCTGGGATATTGACATCTCAACCCTATACCGCTTGACCGCTCCGTACCTTGTAGAATATCCAGCTCAGCACAATCGAGCCGAACACAAACAAGTGAGGGTAAATTGTATGACATACTGCCTTACTAACACACGGTTGCCGTGGACGACGGGCAGTACCAGCAGAGGAATGAATCAATTTGCAGCGACGGCGGTCAACAACGTCGCAACTTTCAGGAGTATAGTGATATCACGTTTACTCATAGTTATATTGATCGCGTATAGTGTCTCATGTGGGTATAGCTAATTCTACAAGGTTTTCCGGTTTAGAGTATTGACATGGTCAACCACGTTCTACTTTCCGCGCTTGTGCGCGCAATTCACCATTCGACAGCGTTCTATTGGCCTATTCCAGTGTTTGATGACAACGATTATGCATTTGGACTGTTGATTGATTAATTATTGGATCCATAAACGAATTACGGGGTTGCAAACAAAAACGGTGATATGTGAAGGATTTTTTGGATTGAAGGATGACCTTTTCTGAGCAGACAATTTGATTGAAGTTCGGTAGGTTACTATTTGCCTTTGATGTTTTGTTTGCTTGTGAGTTTTTAGTTTACTACTACCCATATGTGAAAACCAGTAATAAATGTTGTGACTTCCGTGAAGGTAATCATAGAGCTGTGGGATGGATTCAAGACCAGAGACGATTTGATTCAGAGTGAGGATTATATTAAGTGTTTGATGATTAACTAAAATGATACCGTACTGCATTGAAATCCGGATACATACTCCCTATATCCGGATGTATTTAAAAGTTGATTATCAAGTTAAAATATTTTTCCGATTTTTATAAAATTAATGTTGCTCAAACTCATAAATTTTTAATCATCGAACGAAATAAATCTTTACAAAAAATGTCTCCTTTAAAAATAAATCTTAATGTTTTCTCGCTTAAACAAGTAGGACTTTTTTCAATTTTGTTCATATAAAAACTTACCTGTACACATTTTAATAAATTGATACTTAATTAAACTGAATTAAATTTGATAAAATATATGTATCAAAATAAACCCAGTCCAAATGAAATTGTGTTACGCGTTACAATTGTGCATATTCAATTTAAATTAAATAAAACTTATTTGAAAAAGCTCAAATTACAAGATTAGAAAGTATCAAAATGTTGTATTTTGCATTTGAAACTGGATTCTTAAAAATCGTGGAATTGCTAATAAAAGTGCACTTTTAAGTTGTATCGACTTGGTATCTTCATCGCTACTTCTTTGTAATTGTCCATTTCCGTTCTATCGAGCAGAAAACAACAACAATATCAATAATTTCACCTTGCACAGATTAATAATACGTTTGTTCTGATGCGTTAGTTCATAAGTTTATTAGGGCGCATTGTATGAATATTTACTCTCATTGTTCTCAAAACAAAAGAAGTGCTCCTAGCGAATCCACTTACTCTACCTTCATCCGTAGGACGAAGAAAATCTAATTGTATTTCAATGCGTTAGAATGGAATTGAAACTCGTAGAACGAATTTGGAATCAAGCAGTAATGTTAGATTTTTAACAATCTTCTTCTTATTTTTCGTGTTTCAAGCTTATTGCTTATCGCATATTCGCTTATTGTGGGCTTTTAACTAAGTGTTCTAAATGCACTTCCACATTTATTAATCGAGGGCTTTCGATGCCAATACCATTTGTATGTTGTGTGGCAAGCACAATGATACTCTATGCCCAGGGAAACCTATAGCTCATACCGTAGTAGGCTGTGTATAAAAGAATATGATTTACTTAATTTGACAGTTGCACCATGACGAAGTGGCAGCGTATTCGTGATTTGTCCCACGCGCAAATGGTTTTAGAAAGAGAAAAGAAAGGACACCTATCCGCGAAGGTGGCCACAGGTCTTCCGAGGTCAGCTCGGGTTCCGAGGTTTATCGCTGCTATCAAAAGGAAGATGTTGGTGAATCCAGTGCGTTCAATAAGGAAAATGGCAAAGGAACACGGGATCAGTGACTTTACGGCACGGAAGATTTCGGGGCGAAGTCGAGGGCACGAAAAAAAAAACACACACATGATTACCAACCGCATCCGGGAGCTACGATTCGACCGATGCAAGAAAATCTTGAACTTCCTTAAGCGAAAAAATCCGGTAATCCTGTTCACCGACGAGAGCATGTTTACCGTCGATCCCGTATCAAATTCCAGAACCAACCGGTATATTAGTTCTCTTCCGGTAAAATACGCGGCCGAAGAGCACAAGTGTATCTGACCAAGCATCCTGCTAGCGTTATGGTATTTGGATTGGTGGAGCATGTGGAGGCCGTAATTGCAGCAAGTAGAAAATCGATCGATGATTAACATAGTTTAAGACTCTGAGAAACATTCCCCTTTGAATAAATAAAAAAAAAAACTCGAAAACGAAATGTTTGAGATTTTTTTAATTTTGACATTGCTTATTGGTGCACGGTATTTACAAAAATAGAAGATTTCTCCTAACACTTCCGAAACGCAACTTATAATATCCCCACACACTGAAATCTAGTAGTAGTCACATAGTCACTATGAACGTAGTTCAAATGTCTTGGTCAAGTTAAGTGAAATATCTTGGATTAGTAATCAATCAAAAATTAACTTTTAAATATCACAGTGAGGGCATTCAAGCCAAACGTAACAAATATATAAAATGTTTGTATCCTCTAGAATAGATTTCTAACATTTAAACAAGTTTTTAGACTGCCCATGCTTTATGCTGTGCCAATATGGTCTAGGAGTTGCACTACCTGGAAACAGTACTAGTAGGATTCAGAACAAATTTCTGAAGATGATTTTAAAGTTCCCTCCCTAGTACATTACTACAGAAGTACAAAAAATTTCGAATATTGATACTTTATAACAAATGTCCAATAAAATAATTAATAATTTCAGGCAAAACCTGGTTGCAATCCTCAATTGCAACCATTAATTCCCTTTGTATTTAGATAAGATTTCATTTTAGTTTATAGTTTAAGATTGCGATTGTTATACTGACATGAAGGTTCAGAAGACCTGTTTAAAATACTAAATTGAATGACTCTAATGTTGGCCTATGGATCTAAGATTCGGCCCATCGCTAAAAATCTGCTATTTATCAAATTTATCTAGATCGTCATTGGGACGGTACTAATGGATAGTTTTGGTCGCTATTGAAAATTTAGTCGATTGCTGAATTTATGTATGGGCCCAAGCTAGGAGCATTTAGGCCGACATTACATCCATTTCCCCTATATACTAACAACTAAGTTAATGTAATAGCTGCATCACGTAGGTTAAAACGAAATGTAATTTTTTTTTTTTTTTTTTAGAACAAATAAAGATAAAAAAAGAAATAGATGAAGATGTGATGAAAATAAATGTGACGACCCCGGAGACCGATTAGCAATAGAAAATTGTTCAAGAACAATAACGATAGGTAGATGCCACTGAAATTTTCAAATGTTAATAACAAAGCAAATAATTTTGATCTACACAAATACTATGAGAAATAATAAATATTTTAATTTTATGAATAATATGGAGTTAATAATAAGCAATAATCTAAGTCTTAAATGACCCTTCAGAGACCCTCCAAGCTACGAATCTGCTCCATCATCGCTTATATTTTAGTTTTCATAATATTTTGACATGCTAAATCTTGTTAACTCAGCTGATAGAGGCGCAGCTTCTTAGCGAATATTAGCAACCTTATCAAAATCACCGAAACTCACGTCTGGTATAGCATATGAAAACCGACATAATCCGTTTCTCATCTCTTGAACATTAAAGAGTTATTATAATTTGTAGTTCCCGGAATATACGCAACGTTCATAAATCAAGCACAACTGTCAGCTTTGTTAAATCCGTAAAATTTCAATCAGTTAATGAATTAAAATATAAATTAAAATGTCATCGCCAGCTGTTAATGACGTTGATGTCCGTTAACCTCTTCAATGTAAAATCCCACGACGTTAACGATTGACAATCTCAGATGAAGGGTTCGTCGTTTAATTGACCTCGCTCACACAGGACAATAGATTTCAATCATTCTACTCCCCCTCAAACGTTCAAATTATCCAGGAATGTTTTGTGTTTGCTCGAAATCAATTTTCGTCCAAGCGGAGATAGGATTACAAATAAAAAAAACACTAATCCTGCTCACGATCGAATGACGAAGCAAATGAGCAGGGAATCAGAAAGAAAAAAAAACAGCCATCGCCACTTCTCCCCGTATATCATACAAACGGGCTGTTTTGTATCGGTTCAATGTCGGTTACGATACGGTCCAATCGAACACATCGACCGAATGAGCCAATGAACGAACGGACGAACCACGGAGAAGCCCAGTCATCGATCTAACAGCGGTAGAGGCGAACGTGCGCTAGCAGTGGAGTTCAAGGACGTACTCCTTGAAAAAACAGTCAGCTACGGTACAACCGACAATAAATCTCGCACACTGTTCAGCTCTGTCAATTATTAAAGATACTTGAAAACAACAACGGAATCTACAACAAAAGTAATGCAATCAAGTTCTGTGAGTGACGTTACGGCATACAATGAATCCTTTATTATTTTCAATGAACTTCAAAACTTGGGGGTGATGGTTAAAATGGGCATAAGTCTGGCGGACATCCTTCCGGGTTTGGATATTTTCGTTGACATTTTGTATCAACATGAATTATATATGTGGGGTAAACATTTTCTTAACACTCTTTTATCGTTATAATATGTGCCAAATTACAGAACTAGATTATCAACAACAATATGAATAAAGGTTATCGCAGTAGGGTTCACTAGGTAAGCCGAACAAATCGTTATTACTCGTGTATTTGAAGGTCATAATCAGCAACTAAGGAAATCACGACTACTCATTAAAACGCGATAAACCACATCAAAAAGTCACCAACCCATCATAGGCCTTAGATGGATGCGACGTAATGGTGTTGTGTGTTGGTTGACAAATCGGTCCATCCATGTTGAGATGCCTATCGTTCAACGGTCTTGTGCTGTACATTTTATAAATGATGGCAAAAACAACATAACAATTAAATTCCATCGAGACCGAGCAGCGAAACCTCAATCTCGCGCTCATATTGTAGGTAGTAGACTACCACATACAGATAGAAGTAAATGTCATGTCATTATAACACTACGCAGCACCTGTGCTTTAGTTTTTATGACTAGCTTGCTATTCAGTTCATGTCTTCCGCATTCTGGCCGAAAAATTGTGTAGCTTGTGTAGCCATCTACAGTTCAGTTTTAGTGTGGGTGTTGACACTGAAAAAAATAGATAAAATTGCTGAGTTAACAGAGTTAGATTTGAGCTTCCTAGATTGATAACGATGTGATACTCAGACTATAGCTGATATTATGATAAATATTTACACTGTCTTACAATGGGCATATTTTATATAATTTTATGGCAAATCATATTCATGACATTTGATATCAAGATGACCTATATATACATCAGGAGCCTTCAGAGACAGCTCGCATAATATACGTCAAAAGTCAAGATGGAGAAAATATGAGATTATTTTTTGTACAGTCATCAACATCACATCTTGGGTCATTTGTGACTTGTCCGGGATGAGATTTGAACCGCTCGCATCGCACCACAGTGAATCCAGATAAAAATCAACCTGACCCACACTAACACAACTTTCCTTCCAATGGTAATCGTAAAGAAGCAGAAGTAAAAACGGGCACTATAACAACGGTTGTCATCCTTCCCCTTCCCAGAAGAGACCGTGTGGACGTGGTCGGCGCCCGGTGCTGATCTATAAATAGCTTCAATTAGTATACTGAAGGAAATGAACGTAAGAATTCCATAAGAACCACTTATGCATTTTAGCCAAAAAAAAAGCGATATGAATTTCATTGATTTTATGAAATTCTAATGTTGATAAAAAACATAATAAAACGGATCAGACTGGAACCATGAACGTTGAAATTACACGACCCGTGTGTTGAACACTCGTCTTTCAACGCTTGGAAAAATGAAATGGTTAAAGGCGTATAAGAGCTACCTCATGTTAGACGAAAATCATTGATGAGTTACGCTTATGAAATTCGTATGTGTCGTTCATAAGTCGAGCCTTATGAAATTTTTAAGTTTATTTGCTTCTGTGTAGTGAACTAGCACGTTGAAGATGGATAAGCTAATCCCAAGCGCCATCTATACACTGAGGCAAAAGAACGTATGAAATCAATAAGAACCACTTATGAATTATAGCCACAAGAAATCAGTATGCATTTAAAAGAATTGCCAAGAAAAGATCATGTCGACAAAAAAAAATAAAACTGACAGACTGGAACCAAACCATGGACGTTGAGATTATGGGTTCTTTCACTGAACCACTCGTCTGTCAACGCTTGGAAAAAATGGAATGGTTAAGGCGTAGAAGAGCTACCTAATGTAAGACGAAAATCTTTCATAAGTCGTGCGTATGAAATTCAAAAATGTCGTTCATAAGTTGAGCCTTATGAAATTCTTAAGTTTATTTGCCTCAATGTATCAGAAACTAAGTAGCAGCTACACTGACGCAAACAAACATAAGAATTTCATAAGGCTCGATACATATGAAGTTCATAAGCGTGACTTATGGATGTTTTTCGTCTAACATGAGGTAGCTTTTATACGCCTTTAACCATTTCAACATTATTTTTCATAAGGCAAATCAACGAAATTCATACCGATTTCTTGAATTCTTATGGAATTCTTCCGTTCTTTTGCTTTAGTATACGATATCCACGGTCTTTTTATAAAAAAGGATATGCCAACTAAAAGGTCTCACTAAATTGAACAACTTGTCTTATGGTCAGGATTAGTAGAGATGATTCGAAACAATATTAAGCTCCTTAGTACCTTCTTGTGCACACATTTTGAATGAAAATACCCGATTGTGCGGCGCCGGTGGTGTAGTGGTAAGCGTGATTACCTCTCATCCCAGCAAGCCTGGGTTCAATCCCAGTCGGTGTCGCTGGGATGTTCTGAGGCATAACATCTCTGATCACGCCTTCCTTCGGATGGGAAGTAAAGCCGTTGGTCCCCGGTTCATGAGTTAATGGGTCGATAGGTAGGGTCCAGGTGTTAGAGCCTCCTCCCTGGCATCAGTAGCCTGTGCTCAGCACGGAAAACAAGATCGACGGAAAACAAATCAAGGAAAAAAAGAAAATACCCGACATAAGAAAGGCCTAATTTAAATGAACGATTTTGCAAAAGATGGAAGTTTTCCAAATGATCAGAATCAGGAGACGGCGCTGGTGGGTGAGTTGTCACGGTGAATATTGCAGAACAACATAATTAAAAAAATCAGTATAGCAGAAACACCCTACAAACGAAATCTTAGATGCTTCTCTTTCATTTGTGGCTAATTTCAAAATATTCTATCGGGAATCATTTTTCCACACAGTTTTTATCCTTGAAGGGCTAAACAATATTTTTTGGGACTGATGTAAATTTAATAAAAAAAATACGAAAAATTTTACATTTAGTTCCCAATCTCCCAGTTCAATCTCAGTCGAGGACGTTGGGATTTTTCTGAGCCGAAACATTGTTGAAATGGCAGTAAACCAGTTGGCCCCGGCCCTTGTTCCATGGAAATATTGGATACTTAATACAGTAATGACCCGCACATCAGATTTTGATTTTTCAATAATTTCACATAATCGTTAATCCAAATCTTTCTTATTCATCTTCACGATGGATGTTTGAGGAATACTTTGGTGCAATAGGAGCACTTCAGAACTATTAGCCAATTGAAATATGTTTATGATCATTGAACCAGAACAATTTGAAAGAATAGTTTTGCTTGTTATTAATGGCAAGGTGTAGTAGTAAGCGTGATTGCCTCTCACCCCAAAAACCTGGGTTCAATTCCAGTCAGCGCAGCCGGGATTTTCTGAGGCATAGGGAAGTAAAGCCATTGGTCCCCAGTGCATGAATTTGATGGGGGTAGGGTCCTGGCGTCGGTAGCATTGGTACTCAGTACGGAAAACAAGATCGACGGAAAACAAATCAAGGGAAAAAAAGTGTATCCATAATAAAAATACATTTTGAAATACTTAAGTGAAGTTTTACAGATTTTTTTACTTCATGGACCATATTTCGATAATTATTTTATATGAAATCGTGCTAAAATTATCTGATTTTCGAATCAATCTGATCTGTCAAAATCTACTGTTGCAAAAAAGAAATAAAGGAAGACTATTGAATTTTGAGGAAAAGTAAATCTTTAATGTTTTCACAAAGTACTTCAAAATAGATCCCATAATCATGTTCCAATTCACCGATGCACGATGTAGACAAGCTCTATGACACTTTTCAATTGCTATCGCAAAACGAAAAAACAAACTCAGCAACTACCATTGATTTGTTTTGTTAATTATTTTGAAATCCATCGCAGCAGTCTGAAGGTGGCAGCGGATTGTCTTCGAAAGGCCCAGGTTTAAATATAGACAGTCATAGTCATGGTTACTTTGAATGTGTGTAGGTTTAAATTACATTGCGTTTTGTTTACCACACAACAGAAACCATTATAATTTTTTATACTGATCCTTTTTTTTTCCTTGATGTGTTTTCCGTGCTGAGCATAAATGCTACTGACGCCAGGAAGGCGGCTTCTACACCTGGTCCCATGGACCGGAAACCAACGGATTTATCCCTCCCCCCCCCCCCCCCCCCTTTAGGCGTGATCAGAGATGTTATGCCTCAGAACATCCCGGCGGCGCCGACTGGATGAACCCAGACCTGCTGGAGTGAGGGGTAATCACGCTTACCACTACACCACCGGCGCGACTTATTGCAAAAATTTGTCGTCATTTATTGCTCTTGGTATTTTTCATAAGATGACACAATACGTTTTAGCAGTCTGAAATGATCCGCTGAAAAAAAACTGAGTTTGTATTTTTACAGAATGCACCAAAGTAAATTGCGCCGCACATTATGGGTTGTTAAGATAATTTCCTTATTATTTTTCTACACACCATTTTTATGATACAGTGATTCTTGATTTATGGATTTTCGAAGCAGGTATGTGATGTTTTGGAATATAAAAAAAATCAATTAAACGTTTCCGGGAAAATGTATAACCCCGACTACAGATAAAATTCCATAAAATTCAGAGACTCACCAGCCCACTTGGGACGACAGTAAAAAATAATCCCCTGAGCCATGACAGTCTCTCTTTAGTATTTGGAGAGCTGCATGCCTACAAAACTCAATGCAGATTCTACTCCTTGCCCTCTAAAATGCTACATCATATTTATACATGGCCCCTATGTTCAGTTGTGTCTATATGATATTTATACTTTCTCCACTTAGGCATCGTGGAAATCCATGGATAAAACAAACCTCGTCCGTACTTGCAGCTTTATTCTCTGCTTCCATCAGGAACATCACCTACGAACGTTTGTCCCTTGTTTGGAAGAGCGTTTGACCTTTGACTCCTAGAGCCAAATACCGTTGATGGGCTTGGCTTTTTGCTTCTCTTATTCACCCCCACTCTATCGCAGCTTTTACTTTTATAGGCTTTTCTGTCATCCTCCAGGTGATCCACTCTCTCCCTGAATACGCACCTTACCCTGATCAACACTAGCCGCTATTTAAGCAGGCATTTTTGATTTACTGTCCATTGCCTCTTTTACGCTTTCATATTTCTGAACATTTCAACTTTGGTCTCAGTAGGAAGAAGAATAAATAGAGGATACCTGAAAACCTATCTTAGAGTCATGCGAGGCATTCATAAACAGATTGACAATCATCTCTGGGTATAGCTTTCCTGCAATCAATCTGTCATCTGTTCAATTATCCTATCGTTTCCTTTCAAGTAATTTACAACAATACATACAGTATAAGATAACACTTCAAGATGGGCTGTCTGTTGTACATTATTTTGTATTATACCTTTTCAAAGAGAACAGTAAGAAATGATTACATGTTAACGATTTATACTGTCCTGTTCAGTTTACATTTTTAACTGTTAGGTTTTGCAAGTTTAACATACGGTCCCATAATTGCTACAGTTAGGTTACATATACGACTGAAAAGGAAATTTAAAAAGATCATTACACATTTGCAGAATAGACTGGATTTATATAATGTTATATGCATAAGGGTGGGCCAAGTTTATATGGTGGATCATAACCCCCTGTTCCCCACTGCTTTCGATGTGTATTGATGATGGATGATGATGATGATATCGATGACAATTTGAACGAATTGGATTATGATCTGGATTTGCGGGAGAATTTTAAATTATGTATGGGATAATGTATGGGAAATGAAACGAACCTATTGATTTGCATGCCAACATTCATTTAATATATTGGGAATACTAAAGTTCTGTCCAGTTAGAATCCGGAATCACTTATTGTGTTGCAGCGGCATGGAAAGTGACCGTTGCAAGAATTATTTTACAGCGGTTTGTTTACCTAGGCGCCTACTTTCTGTGGTATAAATTTCACGGTGTTTCGTGCAGTGAGTCAAAAATTATTCCAAATGGAAGCCAGCAAGCAACCAAACAGAACGTTGAAGCAAAGTTTCGTCACCAAAACACGAGCTCGGAAATTTTACCAGCAGGTTTTGACGAAGTACCAAGGATGCCTGCTCATCGACGATGAAACCTATGTCAAAATGGATTTCGGACAGCTTCCTGGCCAAAAATTCTACATGGCGACGGCACGATGAGATGTTCCTGTGAAGTTTAAGTTTGCTTTTATGGACAAATTTACCAAAAAAAAAAAACTGATGATTTGGCAAGGGATATGCAGCTGCGGAGCAAAGACCAAAGTGTTCGTGATGAATAAGACGATGAACTCGGAGCTGTACAAGGAAGAATGCCTCAAAAACCGCGTACTACCTTTCATTAAAGCCCATAAAGGTCCCGTGAAGTTTTGGCCAGATTTGGCGAGTTGCCACTACAGCCGGGAAGTCCAGTGGTACCGCGATAATAACGTAGATTTCATCGATAAAAACATAAATCCACCCAACTGCCCGCAGTTCCGGCCCATCGAGAGATTTTGGGCAATAATGAAGCGGAAGCTTAAGAAAAGTGGAAAAACGGCTCGGGACGCGATTCAGATGACCAAAATGTGGAACAAATGTGCCAAGAAAGTTGACTCCGGAGGTGTGCAGCGTTTGATGGAAGGAATAAAGAAGAAAGTGCGAATTTTCATTAGAAACGAAGAGAAATGATTTGTATTGATATTGTTTCCTAAAAGAACAGTAAATTACCTTTGTTTTGATGTATTATCCTTATTTGTACGTCAATCCGTTACCGAGATACAGATGATTTTACTATTCCGGATTCTAAATGGACATAGCTTTATGCAGAACAACTTTACCAAACACTGCAAAATGATTAGATTTTTGAAAAAAAAAACTTATTGCTATATTATTTTAGAACTAATGCTCCACACATACCTACTGGCGTATTTATGAGCTTATAGGTACGTGTGGATCACTTGGTCTTAAGTGAAATATTAGAAACCTTTTGTACATAGATCAAATCCATTTGCAGTCTTCGACAAAGTTGTTTTATATAGTACTAGCTGAGTGTGTCTGGCCTTGCTCAGGATTGAATATTAGCTTGAGTTTATGCACCAATTAAAAAAAAGCATACTTTATTGTACGTAGCCTCCCCTATTATGTAAGGGGCTACCCCCTATGATCTCCACATGCCAAATTTGGTTCCATTTACTTGATTAGTTCTCGAGTTATGCAGAAATTTCTGTTTCATTTGTATGGGAGCCCCTCTTAAAGAACCATTATAAGAACCTTTCCCTGCCCCAAAAACCCCTGCATACAAATTTTCACGCCGATCGGTTCAGTAGTTTCCGAGCCAGACAGACCCAGACAGACAGACAGACAGAAATTCATTTATATATATATAGATTCTCAATCTAAGTTCGAGATATGGTGTAATTTGAGCAATATTTGGATTTTTGGAAACGAAATGAATAGCATCGTTCCGTTTCCCATACATTTTTCCATTCAAAATTAAAAATCCTCCCGCAAATCGAGATTATAACCAAATTCTTTAAAATATTACAAAGTTTTTTACAGGAAAGATTAGAGAACTTCAAGAGGGATAAAAAATTGTAAGAATAAGTACCGATGAATGAAAGAAAATACCGAGGAGTTCATATCCAACTTCAAGACGTATCCATGAGCTTCAAGGAAACTGCAGTAACATTTAATAAGTTCTATGACTTCAGAGATATCCAGAATACTTCAGAGCTATCAATAAATCATCTGACTTTAGGACAATTGTGGAAACTTTCAAAATAACTAGCTCTAGAGATCTTCACGGAAGCACAGAGGTCTTAAAATATTTTTTTTTTTCCTTGGATTTGTTTTCCGTGCTAAGCACCAATGCTACCGATGCCAGGAAGGCAGCTCCCACACCTGGACCCTAACTATCGACCCATCAACTCATGAACCGGGGACCAACTGCTTTACTTCCCTTCCGAAGGAAGGCTAGATCAGAGATGTTATGCCTCAGAACATCCCGGCGGCGCCAACTGGGATTGAATCCAGGCCTGCTGGGGTGAGAGGTAATCACGCTTACTACTACACCACTGGCGCCGCTTTTCTTAAAATATTATTTTCAGACTTTCGGGAAGTTTAAAAATCTGTAGCTTTTGAAAGAGGGTACTAAGATATAAGATATGAGATATAAGATAGATCTGTAAATGTTGAATTCTATATATTCAGTACAGCATTATGAGTTTCAGATAAGCTTTGAGAAACTATAAGAAGTTCCGGGAATTTCATGGAAGTCCAGAGAACTGCAGTATTTTTATTATCAGGGGACTTCATGAAGAAACGAAAACTCCAGGCAAGGGCAGAGAAGCTTAGGGAATTTAAGAGATTTTAAAGGAAGTTTTATGAGCTTGAAGAAGTATGTATCATAAACTGTAACCGTTGGTTTCATAAACCGATTTGCATTAGCTTCGCCAAGTGCACCACCTCCTTTAAAAACACCTTGCCGTGTGCAAAGTAGTACATTAGCCACCTATGTGTCTGTAGATGGGGTTCATTTAGTAGAAATTAATGTAAGTAAGGGAGTTAGTGTTACGTGTAGAAGTAGTGTTACTTACAGTTAATAAGGTAAAGAGTTAGTTGTTGGTTAGTAGTGTATAAATTAATTGTCAGTGTTACCTTATTTAGGGTTCTGTGTAACATAAGGCATTGTGGTCTCTTTCCGTTAAGCGGGTCTTACACATTCAAGATCGGAAAAAGGTAAAGTTTCGTAGAATGTGGTGGCGATTTCCAATTCTACGCGGAAATTATGGTGTGTATGAGTGGTAGTGACTAATGTCTGTTTTAACAGGCCTGACTAGGCCTTTTTCCGTCCGTTGTGCATAAATCGGACATTTATTTCCAGTTTTACTCCCAACGTGGACACACGTGGACGTTATACAATTTCCGGAGCCAGAAATCAACCCTGCGTGTACTCCCTAGGAGACAACGAGAGAAGAGGGAAGTTTTCGGCGTCCAAGTTGTGGATTCACGTTCGCCATCAATATAGCGATTCAATAGACAAAAGTCCATTGTCGTCAGAGAGACGCATGGTCAGTGAAACCATTGTTGTGGCCATTATTAGTCGCCATTTAAAGACGACCTCCATCAGGCTGCAAGACAATTGGCATCATCACGCCAAAAGTCACCGAAAGTCACCATCACCCAAAGCCACCATCACCGAAAGCCACCATCACCATCACCACCGAAACCGTAAGCCACCATCACCGATAGTCGGAACCACCACCGTAAGTCACAATTATCACCACCACCAAAACCGTAAGTCGCGCTGGTTTGATGATTAAAAAACACAAATTCGCATGCAAGAACAGAAAAGTCCGAAGATAAAACACATAAGCTAATTGACATGTATAGTAAAAAGGAAACAGATAAAACACGTGATCACGGAGGATTTTGTATGTTAGGTAAACAATTAAAATAAACTTTCAATTATCGAGGCATGCTTTCTTTTTTGATTTGTGAAGAAGTAGGTGTTTCTAGAATTTCGCACATTTCTGAGTTATTCGTGTTTCGACGATGAAAATTCACCCAATGCTGGAATTTCCCACCCCTCGCTTTCTGAAATCTTTCCGAGGTTAGATTTGGTGAAACTAATGTACCTAGTTGGATTCAACCCTGATGAACCTTTTAGCGTTCATGTTGTTCATGTTTTTTCTTCATGCTAGAAGGTGCCTGGGAGCGTTCCCTTCCACGTTTGGACTAAGGGAAAGTAAGAACATAGTAACAAAACTTCAGGAAAATTTCTGTAGCATAGACCGAAGAATTTCATGCCATTTCAATTATCTTCTGAAAACTTCATGGAACTTTTAAAAAGTTCAGAGAAATTCAGGGAAGTCTAGAGATCTTTATAGAACAGAGATCTTGAGAACAGTTCCATTACAAGTTCCAAGGAGAAGTCTAAAGACTGCAACGTTTTAAATAAAACATCTTAGCGTTTATGTTAGTATGTTTAAAATTTATGATAAGCTGATTAAAAGCAAGTTTTACCCGATATATTCTTTTCGTTACAAGGAACTCAATAGTGTGTAAGTTACTAAATTACAGTTATGGTCGCTTCTTAGAGAGGGCGCATGAATTTGAGATAGTCGAGTGCATCAATGAAAAATCAATGAATAACCACCCAAGTAACAATTCAAGCTGAACAGTACAAACAGAAGCCGATTATTTGTTGATTTAAGGTGTACAAAGCTGAATATAAAGTTAGTTCGTTATCTTTATTAAAAAGACTTTCAGCCGAACGCTGGTTCATCTCCGAAATTGATAAATAGTGCATGAAGTGAATTGTATCCCCATAATTCAACCTCAATAAGTTAGCTGATCTAAAGTTTCCTGTGGTTTGACTATTCACCTCTTTATATTAAACTGAATTTTCAAACCGCATTCCAAAATTATAACTCAATTATGCCACTAAAATAGAATTAAAGTAATCATATCAATAAACCGGGCACTTCTGTCCACATTGTGTTCACTGCACTTTACGGAGAGGAATGTTTTACTGTTGTTGTTTACAATTCTGTATTGCTGTATAATACTAATCCGGATGCTATAATTCAACTTAAATTTGACCTGCTTCAAGTCAATGATCAAACCTTTTGCCACAAATACGCTTAAGTGGTCCAGAAGTTATGGTTGACTCCTGTGAATCAGCGATTGCCAGTTCGAATCACGAAATTCAAAGGTAATTTTTAGAATTATAATAACAATATAAATTTGAAAATCCAATTATTAAGCTACAACAACAACAACACGGTAAGAGCATTCCCATAAAAAAATTAGGATATGAAGCGGTCTTCCATTAATTGTTTCGAAAAAAAAATTGAAAGGCTGAACAAGGGTTGGAAAAAACTGTTAATTAATGCCTTAAAACCTTATAATTTATATTACTGTTAAGTTTTCGCCTAACAACAATGTACAACAATTATTCAAACTAAGGCTGAATTAAAATCGCTTAAACAACACTTTTAAAGCATCAAATTGTTACCTGGGCCGCTCTTAATTTACCATGATAACACTGATTTCGATGCTGGACTTGGCTCGAGTAACCTACCATGCTAAAATTAACACGTAAAACACATGTGAGTTAACTGGAAGCTACTACTAACTCTCAGTTATAAAAATGGACAGACTAGTGAACATTTTTTTTCTGGTGCTGGACCATCCATAAATGCCGTAGCATGTATTAGATATAAAAAAAAAGAAATGGTGAGGGGGGGTCTAGTAATTGTCATACAAAACATTTTTTTTTTTATAATAGAGGGGGTCGGAGTCAGTACTTTTTTCCGACTCCTTTTGGCCAACAAAGTGTTCAACCGAAGACAACATATCAAGAAGACTGGCCACTCTTCCATTTCATCATACGACCGCTATCAGACCAACACAATCGCGTAATCTGCCCCTCAAAGATAAATGCTTCGTACGATTTGATAGCAAAGATTACAATCTCAGTGTGTATTTGTTCATTTTTCTATGCGTTACTTCCACCTTCGCTCGAGCGCAGCGCTACTGAATCTATCGCTTGGGTTCTGGCAGAGTTGCCAGTCTTCTTGATTTGATATGTTCGGTTCAACTCTAACTCCGACTCCACGATTCTGACTCCGACTCCACAGTCCTGAACTTTCATGTTCTAAATGTGATTTTCAACGAGAATGTTTGCATGTGTTGTGAGCAAAATGCAATATGTAATGCCGGATGGCCATGGTTAGGACGCGAGATCTTTTTAAGTCATAAAGAAATGAACTTTTGAACATGTATTCTTATAGATGGAAATTACTGCATACCTGAAAAAATGGCATGATATCAAAAAAAAAATGCAAAATAGGAAAATACGGTATGCACACCTACCTTGCTATTAATGATGTGATATTCGGAGTGTATGCAGCACAAATGCAATATGACAGAATGATGTTTAATATTCATTCGCAAACCGGTATGTGGGACGAACAACCATTACGAAACAAGGAAGTGTTAACGAGGCATGATATATGACTGAAAGTGATTAATAGAGCAGAACTGGCTACCGAGCTATTGTCATTAGTATTTGATATTTATATGCAATCTTTCAAATCATGTCTTTCACGTTTAAATTAAAAAAAATAGACTTTGCTCAGAATTGTACCATCGGTATTCAGAGCGAATGTACAAACGAGCATACCACCCAAAAGCTAATCAATCAGTAATCGCGATCAGATTCTTCAAGCAACTGCCATTAATCAGAATCCCTCACTCACGCAAGCTGAACTGCTAAATGTGCCACTCGCAGATTCACAGTGTCTTGCTTAAAATTGTCCGAATGATGTCATCGGTTTCATAAAATTCACACTAAGAACGACCAAGATCTTAATCTACACGACGGGGAACAGGATTTTTGCTTCAGAGCGAAAATGTATCTTCCACTCTTCTGGAGACTGATGTCTCGTTTCTCGGTACGTGATGAATGGAGCCACATTGATTCCATGCTTGGTTGTTGTTGCTCCGACAAATAACGCCGAGAAGACATCTTGCCTTCACCGGATAAGCATTAAGAACGGCAGCCAACCGGTCGCTGGCTGGTGTGTAATCACTCCACCATCTGTAAATTCTGTCACGATCAGATCCAAGGGTGAGTCGGCTTGCTTTTATCTATGCTTTGTACCTTGCTAATCATACTTTGCGGATTTCCATTCTGCCATCGTGTATACACATCTGGATTGAATCAGCTCTAAGATATGCGTTTATTGAAATTGTTCTCACTTAATGAACATTTGCCTATAAATGAAACACTGCAGCAGCAGCAGCAGGCGGACGAATCCTAGATTTCCCTGCTGTTGTTGATGACCTCCAAAAGCTGCACAACACAGTGAACTTGGCTGCTAAAAGTGACAATCATGCTCTAACCGCACATTTTTGCTTCGCACTCTTCAGTTGAATGAACTGGACCGAATCGCCTACATACGTTCCAAGTGAGTTAGTATGGGGATGCTTCTTATAACACCACCTCCAACGCAAAAGCGGCGACGATTGCAATTTTGTCGTTTTTTCAGAATCCAATTGCCACCAAACAGGTTGTCTGTGGTGACTACTGAAAAGGATATTATCGGTCATATCGCCGAAGAATTGCTCTTTTGGATATTATTGACTAAATACTTGACAACGGGCGTTAAGAAACGGCTCGACCTTGTTCTTATATTGAAAGCTTAGGCTTCGTGCAAATTTTTTATAACGCATGAAGGCGGTGGGAGGAGGTCCAGCTTGCGTTACTTATTGTTGCGTAGGGAGGAGGGGGAGTAATGGGAAATGTTACGTAACAGATTGACCAAAATGAAAAAAAAAAAAAATTAAGGTGAGAAAAAAAAATGTTTGCAGTTAACTAAATCCACACGACCCTTGCAGTGGGCCAGGAATTAAATCTAGCATGAAATACGTTACGTAATTTGTGTACAACAAGCATGGAAGCTGTGAGAATTAATTTATGTTGCATTTCCGTTTTTTTTTATAATTTAGGCAATGAGAAATTGACAAGACTCGGAAGCTTAATGATTACCGTTTGTGCTTACTGAGCAGAAGATCATGAGGTCAATCCCAGGCCTGTTCACTTCTTTGCAATTTTTCACTGTCCTTTATACTGTCCCCATTAAATTGAAATTAAAACAGTCTGCTGCTTTTCATTGATCGCATCACTTAGGGGAAATGGCTCTAATGTTAGCATCAAGGTACTCATTTCAGCTAAAATAATATTTTTCGGAGTAATAAAACCAAAGGATAGTAAAGGGTGATACGGTCAAAATTTGGTCAAGGGAAAACGCGTGTAAATCGGTGAAATCGTTTATTTAAAAAATCAAATTAAATTTCTTTTTCAAGTTCAATTAGTATAAAATTCAGGAAAAATATTCAGTTAGGCTTCCGCTTTTCCAAATCCGAATTGCCGGGCCTTACGCTTGACCCCTGCCATCAGATTTTCTACAGCCACCTTGTCCACCTTCTTCGCCGCAGAAAGCCAGTTTGCCTTGAACTGCTGCTCGCCCTTAGCAGTTTTTTTGGTCTTCTTTAGGTTCCGCTTGACAATAGCCCAGTATTTCTCAATTGGGCGGAGCTCTGGCGTGTTGGGAGGGTTCTTGTCCTTGGGAACCACCTGCACGTTGTTGGCGGCGTACCACTCCATGGCCTTTTTACCGTAATGGTAAGATGCCAAATCCGGCCAAAACAGTACGGAACAACCGTGTTTCTTCAGGAAAGGCAGCAGACGTTTATTGAAACACTCTTTCACGTAAATTTCTTGGTTGACAGTCCCGGAAGCTATGAAAATGCTGCTTTTCAAGCCACAGGTACAGATGGCTTGCCAAACCAGATATTTCTTTGCGAACTTTGACAGTTTCATGTGCTTGAAAACATCTGCTACCTTTCCCCTTCCTTTTGCCGTACACAACTCCTGTCCCGGAAGCTGCTTGTAGTCGGCTTTGACGTAGGTTTCGTCGTCCATTACCACGCAGTCAAACTTCGTCAGCATCGTCGTGTACAGCCTCCGGGATCGCGCTTTGGCCGTCGTATTTTGTTAATCATCGCGATTTGGAGTCACTACCTTCTTGTAAGTCGATAGTCCGGCTCGTTTTTTGGCTCGATGCACGGTTGTAGACGATACACCCAGCTTATTTGCGGCATCTCGGAGAGAGAGGTTAGGGTTTCGCTTGAAACTACCGGCAACTCTCTTTGTCGTCTCAGCGGCTTCCGGTTTTCGATTTCCCCCCGATCCAGACTTCCTGGCTGTCGACAAACGTTCCCCAAACACTTTAATTACATTTGTAACGGTTGATTTGGCAACTTTTAGCGATTTTGCCAACTTTGCGTGCGAGTAGCTCGGATTTTCGCGATGCGCGAGCAAAATTTTGATACGCTGCTCTTCTTGCTTGGACGGCATTTTGACAACTGAAGAGTGAATTCCAAAATCAAAATAGGAGCAACATTCTACACACACACACCTTCAAAATGAGGGGTGTTCAGGTTTTTTAAATGCAAAATTGAAAGAAATACCACAGTGAATCCTGTTCTAAAAATAACCCGGTCCACTAAAACAACATTATTCTTCCCGCGGCAATTGTGGCGATGCAGAGGTATACTCGGTTTCTAGTAACAACGATTGTCAAACTAATCATCCTTTTCCTCTCTAAAGACCGTGACCGTGACGCAACCGGCGTCGGTACTGATCTATAAATAGAATGAATCAATGAACCGTGCAATTTCACTCGTTCTGATCAGTAATAGAGTAGCAACTACGATGTGCACGGCCTAAAACAATCCCAAACAGTGGGTACCCCAAGTAACTATAGGCACGTAATATTGCCTTTTAGCAAAGACAACAAATCAAGAAGACTGGCAACTCTTTCATTTTCTCATACGAACGCTATGAGACAGGTACAATCGTGTCATCTGCCGCTCAAAGGTAAATGCTTCGAACGAATTTGATAGCAAAGATTACATCCTTGAAGCAATATACAAATGTATTGAAAAATTTGAACCATTGTGCTCTTGGCTATCTGTAAGAGTCATGAAGCTACGAATGCTAATTTCGGTCACATGCTAGCATCATTCAAACTGCCTGCGCAAATTCGCTTTAAAAATATTAAACCTGAATTATGTACATTTGTATATACCTTTCAAAATAGTCAATTGCAATCAAATCAATTACAAAACAATCCTTAAATATGGTTATACCCTTAGAAACAGTATCCGAGCAAATTTATTGTTAAGAATTCAGTGTTTTCGAAAATAACGTTATATCGATGCAAAATTTACGTTATATCGAGGTTAAGTTATATCGAAGTATGACTGTTCCAAGAATTGCATTAGTAATGTTATGTGGCAAGTGCAATCATACTCTGTGCCCAGGAAAGTCGAGAAATTTTCCATCCTGAAAAATTCGATTGTTTTTCGGTATTATCGGTACAGTTGAAAAACGAAATAACCCACTAGTGACAATCGATTCTACTCTCGTTATGTACGTGGTAACATAGTGTCGGAAGCTGGGCGCTGTAATTGAACAATGATGCACTATACAGCGCACTACCTGCGACAGTATGTTCAACGTACAGAACGAGAGTAAAATCGATTTTCGCTAGTGGGCTATCCCATTTTTCAACTGTACCGATAGTAATATCTCCAAGAGGTAAGGGGCAAGAGACGGTAAGAGGTGAAAAAATGGTTTTTCCTGATTTATTTTTTCCCATGATTTGTTTTCCGTCAATCTTGTTTTCCGTACTGAGTACCAATGCTACCGACGCCAGGGAGGCAGCTCCCACACCTGGACCCTATCTATCGACCCATGGCAAAATTCTGAGACCCTGCGACCCATTTTGCCCGGCATTAAAAGAATCCCCATATCTAATTTAGTTGGTGTTATTGACAACACGTTTACTGAAAATAAAATTTAGTTTATGCAACGAACGCGCTCGTTTGTGCTACGAATCTATTCGTTGTTATCTGCAACGACATAGATTCGTACTTTGTAAGAATCTGGTTTCGTTTAGATTTCCAAACTCGTTTACTTCGTAATATTCGTGTCTTTTAAGAAGCGTTGTCATGCTCATTACGAATGTTTTATAAAATAATTACGAATTATTCGTGCGAAAAAATGCATGGATTTGAATTAATACGAAGCATTCGTGTACTACCAAAATAATATCGTTCATTGTACGAAAATAAATGCAAATGGACACGAATAAATCGTAAAAATAAAAATAAGTTGTTCAGAAGTCAAAGTAAAATTGTTATTGACATCAATTAACACAGGAGCACTCACAGAAAAGTCAAAATCTTCATTTTTCTTTTGAACCAGGATGTTGAATTCAGTTGCATGTCAGGCAGCATCTCTGACTTATAGTGAGATCGTAGCATGTGCATTAAACTGATGAAAAATTTGAAATTTCCGCTCCACAGTGCTCAAACGGTTCCAAATTGGACTCTGATTAGCCTCCCAAAATTTGAACTCATTTAGTGAAAAGCTGACTTGGCACAAACCATTTGAAGTTTATATGGGAATTGCTATGAAGAAACCAAAATTTCGGTCCATATCTATCTCAAAATTCACCAGTTCACTCTACTTTATAAAATGATAGCTTAGCTTGTTGAAAATTTTCTCAGCTTCAACTTTGTTGAAGACCACTTTTCGATCAAATGTAAGAAACAAAAATTATTAATGATTCAAGTCACTGATGTCTTGTGATTATGCTCAATCAACTGTTCAGCAGGCAACATTGGTGTTTATGGCGCGTAGAATAGAGGACCAAAATCATGGCTACTATGTCACACTGCAGAATACAGTGTTGCCCACAATTCAGTTGCTTAATCTTGCCATAAGATTATCAATCTCTTAAACAATTAATAACTATTTAATTTGACGTTTGCTGAAAAACGTTTTCTGCAAAGTTGTAGCAGATAAAAATTCCCATAAGAATAGCAATAGAATTTGTTAACATATTGTAAAAAGACTAGAAGACAATGAACAAAAAGTTTTGTTTTCCCATAGTAATTTCCATATAAACTTCAAATGGTTTGTGCCAAGTCAGTTTCTTATCAAATGAGTTTAAACTTTCGGAGGCTAATCAGGACCCGATTTGAAACCGTTTGAACACTGTGGAGCGAAAATTTCAAATTTTGCATCAGTCTAATGTGCATGGAGTTTTGAAAACGGCAACGGAATCCAAACCACTATGTGCTGCGGCAGCATGTGGCATGTTCCAGAATCTTTTAAAATATCCCAACCTGATGATATCGATGGTGTGGCCTACACAGCAAAAAATAAATTTTAATATTACACCCAAGAGGATGCACTTCAACCATTTCGAAAATCTCGTGTAATTTTTATAACCACAAAAATAAACAAATACAGTAAAAGCAGCGTAATGTCAGTTCATGCACTGTATTAATGATAATTTTGTCCTTTTTGCAATGTTTTTCGAATGTTTTTCGAATGTTTTTCGTATGTTTATGAAAAGTTTCGTAGTGTTTACGAATGCACGAACTATTCTTGTAGGCAGTGTTTACGTCAATACGAAATTCAGTTCTTGTATTTTACGAATAATGCGCAACATAACTAACAACATGCAATACGAATATTTCGTACAATTACCGAAAAAAGGTCAGCAGCGCCGGTGGTATAGTGGTAAGTGTGATTACCTCTCACCCCAGCAGGCCTGGGTTCAATCCCGGTCAGTGCCGCCGGGATATTCTGAGGCATAACATCTCTGATCACGCCTTCCTTCGGAAGGGAAGTAAAGAAGTTGAACCCCGCACAGCAAAAAATTAATTTTAATATGATATAAAAGTGGATGCACTTCAATCGTGTCGAAAATATGGTGTAATATTACTTGCCAATAAAGGGAAAATGATCATTAATACAGTGCATTTGCTGACATTACGTTGCCTTTACTGGATTTATTTATTTGTGTGGCTATAAAAATAACATGAGATTTTCGACATGATTGAAGTGCATCCTCTTGGATGTAATATTAAAATTTATTTTTTGATGCGCGGTTCATGAGTTTATGGGCCGATAGGTAGGGTCCAGGTGTGGAAGCTGCCTCGCTAGAGTCGGTAGCATTGGTGCTCAGCACGGAAAACAAGATCGACGGAAAACAAATCAAGGAAAAAAAACGAAAAAAGGTTTTATGTACTTAACCCGTTTCTACGAAATGAGCGTGGAAAAATAACGAAACAATATTTTCAGTGTAAACGAGAACTTGGTATTCATGTGGAGAAAAGTGTTAGTTTCTAATAATTTAAACGTGATAGTACCTTGACAATAAACAAAAATTATCAAATAAAATAATCCTATTGATTTCATCACTGATGCAAAAGCAATTTTCTCACTGATTCTAGAGTTTTATGCCTTAGCATTAGGTTTTGCATTCTAAGAACGTTTTTCAAGAGGCTAGGGGCCGGTTGACTGTGAGGCCATTGTAGCTATTGGTCAATGTTCCAGTAGGTCCGGAGAGTGATACAATGAACGTACTTTCTTCGTGATCCTTGGTCTTCATCGAGTGATTTCGCCAACAGGCTTTACAGAACACCAATTTTTACCATTCCACTTAATGTCCGGTGGTCAAGATCAGTAAAATTGTTTGTTTGTTCTAAAAATGCACAACAAACTCGCTTACAATTAGGTGAACACAGTTTGACAATTGTATGTATGTATGTATGTAAGGTAGCCACCATCCCTTCAAAGATCTTGTCTTGTATGTAGCTCCACTTAATAGCAAGATCAATTTGAGCTATCGATCTGAATTCACAATATCGCTGTATGAAGGGCCAAAAACGGAGGTGCGGACCCGTAAGCAGAGACACTTACGCGAAATCCACGGGAATTCAAGAATCTCCTTCCAACGATACGATCCAACAAATCGAATAACACAATTCGCAATACTTATTAATCTTCCTACAGGATGGTTTGTAAAGAAGGGCGCGTCAATTTCCCTGAAACTGTTGAAATAAAATTCACACCACCACAATCGGATCGGTAGGATAAAGAAAATGATAGTATTTAGTCCCTTCTAGACTCCGGTTGTCATACCACTCCATCGTCCAGTTTCAGGTCAATTGATACCCTGATGCTGCCTCCCAACCCAGTATTTATTTGTATAATGAAAATATATGTAATGTAGAATGAAATATATCAGAACATAAATTATGAAATAATGAATATAATTTTATAACGATAAAATAGTTGATATTCTGCACTGAAAATAATAAATATTTCACATATAATAAGATGCAGCTCTATTTTTCCTCAGCTCACAATATCAAGTGGATGTAACACTGAAATTTCAAGGTTATATTAAGCAATTATATATTTTTATCTCTAATTATACTTGATATTATCTCTTTACAATAATGTAAGGATGTAAATGTAAGGTGTAAAGTGTGATGTATAACTGACAGGACTAACAATAAAATGGGAATCTCATCTAAATGATGCCATGCACAATGAGAAATATTTTATATATTATAACCTGTATAAAAAATATATGCATATAATGTTAATAATTTCGATGAGTAATGCAACACAATATATGTATTTATTATTGTTCCAGCTAATGTTGGTTAGGTAGATCTAGTAGTCTGCAGAAGGTTGATTATATTAATATTTGTCTTTTTGTGATTTATCATCGAAGAGCTGAAATAAACCTGAATAATTTATATCGATGAATCCAGCATTTCAGATATGTTTTGGATTTCTTTTGAATGGATAGATTATCCTTGTTTTATTTGAATTTCAACATTTTTTGGTCCATGAAGAAGTATGCTGTTGAAGTGAACAATAAAATGAAAATAAATAATTTCAATATGTGCCTCCCTTAGATCAACCGCCAAAGGCATAGTTACTTGGCACCGTCAAGCATCGTGCCATCATTAAAAATAAATTAATATGAACGCATGAAAAAATACTGCTGTTTTTTGCTCATCTGTTCAATCACTAGTTTTCAATCACTTGTAAAACTTAAACTAGATTGCTATGTGATACAAAAACACCCATCCAAATTTACTCTCATTTAATCAACATAATCATAGATCAAAATTTGTGCAATGTACAGTTTGAACTGATGGGCGCGTGATTGATACTTCGGAATTTGGGCTGCCTATTATGACTGGTTGCTCACTTTCTAAAGGCGGGGCATGGAAAACCAATCTAAAGTTAGGCACTCCACTCCGAAATCTGTGGTAGGGAATCTAGTATCATTTATAACAAAACGTCATTGATTATGTCATTGAGAGAAATTGTCCAATGTAACATGTCCGATGTACAACTTGATTAGTCAAAACGTCATATGGTAATATGTGATTTTTTTTTAATATATTTTAGCATTAATTTCAAAATAAAATTGCGATTTTACTGTTTCTACTGAATTTTCAACGTTATTATTCACTGTCTACGGTAATAATAGTGTTGCAAAATGTATGCATTCATGGCGGAAAATGGCAGATATGTTTCATTGGTCCTTCTGAAAAGTTACGCGATAATTTTCTGTTTGCTTCTAGAACCGTCAATTGAGACAAAATTAAACACAAAATAAAAAAAAACCCTACGCATGCACGGTACGAACCAAACATGGCTCCACTCATCGATGGGTTCCATTCTAATAACCAATGAGTAGCTGCCAACAATTCAACAGTTCGACAGTGAGCATGCATAGCACACGCGGTGATCGATTCTCCTCATCGACCTTCTCTTGCTGCATTGCTGCAGCTAAGCGAACCAATTTTCTAGCATTTGTTCAATGCAGAGTTGTAGCAGGTTGTATAGGCTATCAAATGCAACAGCAAACGCACCGAGAAGCGTTAAATCTAGCGAGTTATTAACAAAAGAGAAAGTCGACGAAAAGAACCGATCATCGCGCCCACGTCCCCATGCATGCTCACTGTACTTGTTAATGGTTACAGTTACTACAATTAACCCACAATTCAAGCTGAACACTGCGTCAGGTCCCAAGTAACACTCACAGACTCTCGTCGTCGACCCCCTCCCTGCAACCTCACATCAGCGCTCAGACATTCCCTGCTATCGCCCGCTCACAGATCGACGAAAGAAGCCAATTTCTCTAGACCAACAACCGGAACTGGCGGAACAACCAAACACAATTCTCTCGACACTCAAAGCACACAAGGTGAACACAATTTGACAATTTCATATAAATTTAGGTGCCTAGAAACTGATATATACGAGTGCTATTTTAGCATAAAATCAAGTCATACTTAACAGACGCACAAGCTAACTCAATCAAACGTATTTTTCGTCGAGTAACGAACTTTTCAGTCTCGGAGATATTAATTTTACATGATATGTTCATTTACGTCTCATCCTTTATGTGAAATAAGGATTCCGTCACGTGTAAATTTAGTTATTTCTGTGTTAAGGTCAGTGCGTGCCTAAATCAACCAGCTCTAACTTTTTGGATTAAATATCCAGGGTGTACTTCACCTGATGGTTTGTGGTGCAGCATGACGCTGACCCGTACTGTGTGTAATTAGAGCATTGGCTTTTAGGTCATTTATATTTTGAGTTATTTTAGCTGTTGGATTTAATTAATGGTCACCGTAGGTTTATGATTTTAACTTGGTATTAAGCTTTAAAATTTAGGTTAAGTTTTAGTTCTAGCGTAACAAACTGTAACAAACAATAATTTAAATTTTCATGCAAATTGGAGAAGATAACGTCTGATCGATTTGTCATAAGGCGTGGAACTGCTGCATCTGATTTTACACTTCATTCTAAAGCTTTGTAACGACATTGGATTTGCTTCTTCAGGAAGATGCAGATTGTAAAAATGAATTTCGATCAGAGTGCATCACTTCTTTTAAAAAAATATCTCTACCTTTGCCTTCCTCGTGTAATATTATGCCGATTATTTATGAGATTAACTAGCCACAGGCTAAACATCTCATAATAAAATATAAAAAAATGCCATGTTCAGACTAAGCAGCTAAAATATACTTTGACTATATGTTTTTAGTATTACTTCTACGTGAAGTCAACGATTTACATAGTTGAAGATGCTAATTTCAAATAACAGACTGTAGTGGTAATTTTTATACGATAGATGAAGTAGATGAAAGCATAGAGTTGATAGTTCCGTTAGAGTACGGCAGTGTGAAGATTGTATATAGATATTAGAATAGCGAACTAGGACAACTTTTAAGGAAGGTACAAATCGGTTTTTTCATCTCTCTTTACCAAACTCCCCCTTTGGAGAGCGGCCAGTGGTGGCAAGGGGGGACACCCCTCACCATCCCTCTCCAAAAGGGGAGTTTGGTAAAGAGAGATGAAAAAACCGATTTGTACCTTCCTTAAAAGTTGTCCTAGTTCGCTATTCTAATATCTATATACAATCTTCACACTGCCGTACTCTAATGGAACTATCAACTCTATGCTTTCATCTACTCCATCTATCGTATAAAAATTACCACTACAGTCTGTTATTTGAAATTAGCATCTTCAACTAAGTTAAAATATGTTAGAATGCTATTTTGACAAAATAATGTGTGTCGATAATTATTATAAGGGATGATGCATAAATGATGTAGCATTTTAAGGTTACCAGCCATGAAGAAAAATACACTACATTTACCGTTTGTTTACGTTCTGTGAAGCACCAACTGTGGTCTCTCTCCTTGTAGTGTATTTTTCTTCATGGCTGGTCCTCCTAAAATGCTACCTCATTTGTGCATGTTCCCTAACATGTTATATTTCTGTAGTCTGAACAAGGTATTGAAAATCCTCGTTTCATTTTGGACTATCCGGGGTATTCGGAACATGCATGAGTGCTGTTAATGTTATACTCTCAATATCAGTTCTCCAGGAGTATCCATAGCATTTCCTGGTCAAAGGGACTGTATCATTAGGAGAATTAGTCTCCAACTTGAAGGCAAATTAGTTCAACAAAAAATTTGCAATAGCCATAACAGCTTTTGAAAAAATTACTTCAAACGTCAGGAACAGCTTGATTTGTTTTCCCTATAATGCACACTGGGCCAGAAATGCAATCTAGCGGAGCAAAATTAATAACTCTTAAACGAAGCATTTCCGTGACTTGGTGTCTTGGTAAAGTTTCTCAGCATAATAAGGACCATCTATTGACAAACAAATAGTTCAAAACTCTTCCGCAAAGATGACGCCACAATCTAACTTCTTTCGCTGACGTTTTGGAGACTCGATGTCTTGGGCAAAGTTGTTGACAAAATAAACAACTCTTTTCAAGACGTAAATTTCCACAGCCTACTGGTTCCGATTTATATGGAGTTAAAGAAATTTTTTTCGAAAATATGTTTTTTTTTCTTTCTGTTTCTTTCTGTTGTTGACAACCATATAATGTTATATTTTTCTCTTATGCAAATGCAATAAATAAATAACTTTTGTGAATAAACATACTGGTTTAAGCTTCAAATTTTAAAGATATTATTGAAAAACCGAAAAAACAACAATTTTTGAACTTTAATATCTTGCAAAGCACAAAAAATCGCAACCTGACATTTTCAGCTAAAATTTAACAATACTCGATGAACAAAATATCAAAATTTGAGAGGTATATTTTGGTGTTTTTGAGATTTCTTCATTTTAGTGGAGCATGTATTAATACTATAACTTTTTTTAATGCATTGAAATGGCGTTTTGAAGACTTTACTTCTTGAGCAAAGTTGTTTAGCTTGATAAAAAAAAACAACTCTTCTCAAAAAATCAAAACTTCACAGCCTACTGTTTACGAGTTATATGGAATTACAGAAAAACATGTGAAAATAAGTGTTTTAATTTTAAACATATTTTTTAAATGCATATAACTCGAAAAATCAGAGCGCTTGGTTGAAAACCCACCGAGACAAAGCGGTGGGTGTAACTCAGTGGGTAACGCGTTCTTCGGGGAAAAGCTGTACTATAACAAAAAATGCTCAGTATGCATGAAGCAGCCGATTTCATCATGGAAATTCTATTAACAACCAAGAATTAATCGTTTGAGGCATACTGAAGCATTATGAAGGTGATTTGTTTCACTATGGGAAATCATCATAGTTTCAAATATAAAGAGACTAAATATAACTATTTGCTTCAGAACCGTCAACCTCCATGTCCATGGGTGATGGTTGAGATGAGGGTTCAAACGTCAGAAGCGTCTTGTTTGTCCGCCATTAGTTAGGGTTTGATAACAACATTTAACTTTGTCTGTCATATCTCTGGAACCAGAACTTTTGATACGATTCCACCGGAGCTAAAAACACACAATCTGAAATGTGTTCTACTCAATTCGGTTCGCCGAGAAAATGAAGTGAGTAGCACACATCCACACATATACGACACATACCCACACACACCGACATTTTCTGATCTCGGTATTTGACACTCGAACCTTTGTGTCAAAATCTGTTTTTCAAATTATATTATATCCTTTTGGTATACCTCGGTGTACGAGAATATCAAACATGTTTTAATATTGCTACCACGCAAATAGCAATTCACCATACAATTCAGGAGGCAATAGGTTTCTAGAAATTCATGGATACCATTTTGATGATTGCAAGTGAATTAAGACAAGCAGCACCGGTGGTGTAGTGGTAAGCGTGATTGCCTATCACCCCAAAAGGCCCGGGTACAATCCCAGTCGGCACCGCCGGGAGTTTCTTGAGGCATAGAATCACTGATCACACTTTCCTTCGGAATGGAAGTAAGGCCGTTGGTTCCCGGTACATGAGTTTGAGGGGTCGATAGCTAGGGTCAAGGTGTGGGAGCTGCCTCCCTGGCGTCGGTAGCATTGGTACTCAGTATAGAAATCAAATAAAAGAAAAAAAAAGTTAATTAGGAATTCAAAAAATATTGAGGTTCTTAATTAAAAGCTGTGAATGTGCTCAAATCACATATATTAGAGTGCAGCTCTAATACAAAACTTCCATAAACGAACGATAACCCAAATTACCTCTCACCCCAGCAGGCCTGGGTTCAATCCCAGTCGGCGCCGCCGGGATGTTCTGAGGCATAACATCTCTGATCACGCCTTCCTTCGGATGGGAAGTAAAGCCGTTGGTCCCCGGTTCATGAGTTCATGGGTCGATAGGTAGGGTCCAGGTGTGGGAGCTGCCTTCCTGGCACGTCGGTAGCATTGGTGCTCAGCACGGAAAACAAGATCGACGGAAAAAAACAAACCAAAGGATAACCCAAATGATTGAGCTATTCCACAAATGATGTGGATGATACCCCGAACACGTCGTTAAGAAAATTAACCATACCATTTTTATTAGGGAGGCGTGTAGTTTCAGTGTGAAGTGAATAACCAGGAAAAAAGAAAAGCCTCATCCTAGTAATTAAAACAAGCCTTTTCAGACTAAAAACAAACAGCTTCGAAAAAAACGCACAGCCATGTGACATTGATCACTTAATCTCGATAACATCTTAATTCAAGGGTTCGCAGCAGAAAGCTGTCATCGTCCACTTGCCACGAAGGGTACAATAATTCTACCCAGACAACCGTTGCAATGATTGCGACAAAACTCACTCGCAAAGGCCGCCTGTTGTGATTCATAGCCGTAGATTTGTGCTGATTATACGTTACCTCCAATCGCTGCTATTGTGCACTTTGTAGCTACAACGTTCGTATACAGCACTTTGCTAGTGGTGGAGGCCTACCGCGGTACCTCAAGCTTTACATCGTATATTTATATGTGCGTACTACCGTCTAAGATTAAATTCAGCGGATAAGAAAAGAGGAAGGAAAATTATCAGGCTGTATCTATTACAAATCAAGTTATCGATAAAGGGAGTGTCCATTCAGCAGGCAACCTTCAATAGCCTTGCACTGAACAAGAACATGTGCAAGTGAGAGATGTGTGTGAATGATTATTGCTTTTTTTTTGTGACTTTGAACTTCAATCGCATAGATTGATTTGTCTGCTACTCGATCAATTGAAGTTGCATTTATTGCTAATCATAATATGCGGTAATTGCCATGAAATTACAAAACAGTTCCGGTAGCTACCATTCTAAAAACAGATCTGAAAGTTGCTAGTAATTACTATTCATCGAGAAAAACGATTATTAGTCGTTAGAGTGATTGACCCCAAAAAACTGCAAATCGTACGTTTACCAATTATATACACACTTAGAAAAAATCATGTAAATTTAGGTGCTCTGAGAGTGACATATACGAGCGTCAATTTTGACATAAATTTGAGTCATAACAGATGCGAAATACAGCTCAATCAAACGTACATTTCGTCAAGCAACGAACATTTCAGTCTCGGAGAACTTAATATTACATGACCTGTTTGTTTACGTCTCATCTTTTATGTCAACGACGGATTCCGTCACGAGTAAAATTAGTTATTTCTAAGTGTGTAGTCACAATCGATTGCCAGCCTAATTTCGCTGCCGCCAATCACATCCGATATCGGCATCCTTCAACCCTGCAGAGTACAATCTACGGAGCACATTCAACTGCATATCAGCCTCGGTCACTTTTTCACTTGGGCTCGTGCTTCCCCTCTTGCGATGATTTTGTTCCGATTGGCCATTTGATCATCACCTGCACCACACTACAATGCAAACAGAAGCCTAGCAGTTCCACTTGGTGAAGCACGCTTTAATTTTATATGTAGGTAGGTAAGTGAACGCCAAACTGCCATCCGCTTTGAGCCTCTCAGAACGATCACGCAGCTATCTGAAAAACAACAATAACGAAGAAAAAAAATCTTCACCAACCCCCTTCTCGTCGAGAGCAAGGAATGCGTCCAGTAAGGCAAGTCCGCGTGGTTGAAACCATTTTTTATTGTTGTTACCGGTCAAAGTGAGGAAAAAATATTCCAAGGTCAATCTCCAGATATTGCGCGGGCCATTGGAGTGTTCGGTGGACGATAAACTTGTGAACCGTTCGATGTGCGCTGCTGGTTTAGCTGATGGGCATAGTTGTGTGCTCAGTTCGGCGAGGTTCTGACACAAGACAAGGAATGGATTTTTCAAAGTCCGCGTTGGAGTGTGAACTTTGCAGGTGGTGTTTATGTTGTTGGGTGATTTTTTTCATTCTATATCTCACCGATTGGGGATCGTCAATTATATTTCGTGATATTGTAGGTTCACCACTTGTAGGAAGTGGAATTAATTGTATGACGGTGGTCTGATTTTTTTTATATCGTATCGTTTCGTATAGACGACTAATGGAGCTGGTTTAGCTCAGAAAGGGGTGCTGATGGATTTGAATTCCTCAAAATGTTTATCTTTGGTAACAATCGATACATGGGTGTAAATTGTTCGATCGTGATTCGTTGCTATTAATCTTAGTGGTGAGTTCTTGCATACTTTCTGATGAAATACTGCCCAACTGTTCAGACCGTATTTGTTGATTTTATGGATGGTTATCTATCAATCGCTGCGCAATATTAAACCGAGACGACGAGTGATTGGATTTGCGTTTGCTAAACCGGATATTGTGAGCCTTATGGATTACCTTAATGACGGTAAGCTCCAACTCGGATTAAATTTTAATACCGACCCTATTTGGATGATCTGCAAAATGTTTGTTAAGAGTCGTGCTGATGAACTCTGATGTCGACATCAATGCAGCCGGACATTCTTGACTGGGATTTAATCCGATGATAATACCGGTTGGTGCTTACCACCATAAGAGAGTTTAAAAATAGGGGAGGTGAATGTTAAATGGGCAGGCGGGTACTCGTTTGGTTGGGAAAACGTTAAATATCACTGTTTTTATCATGCACCTATCTTGCTTCCTTATTTCATGACAATCAAATAATTCAGTAATTTTCTAAAACAGTCAAGTGAGCAGAATGAAAAAATGTGAGACGCCATCCTCAAAATGAATTCAGAGTTATTAATGTTCTTATTATTTTTTTTATCATGAGTTCGCTTTGAGAATTGGTCGAAAACGGTTGTGTTTTTTCACCACTGCAGACATTTATTTTATTTATATTTTTGAGTTCGGCTGTCTTTGTGCTGGCGTGGATTTTTTCGGTGCTAGCACTTGATTAGTTGGGCGCGATAATTTGATCTGGAAAGGTTTGTGTTGATGTTTCCCCCTGTTGTGCTCTCGCTTCCCTTTGTTGCCGGTGTGACTCGACCGCACTGAGCTATTGTTAGGTTTGAGCGATGTGCATTGCTTTTGTGCACAGAGTGATTTGAAAAAGAATAGTGTTTTATAGTTATTGTGTGGTTGAATCGCTGGATAAGCAATTGTTTATAATAAAGCATCGGGAATACGCTCCCGGATATATTGATTTGGTGAGTACGTTCCAGTTGAAGATTGTTCTTATACATTTCTCGGTTGCATTTTCGAGAGAACGTGTCTGCTTTTGTGGCCAGTGCGTTTGATGGTCGGTTTGGTGTGGCTGGTGGCTCACCTGCGCGTGCTGGCGCCGCTGTTAGGTAGGGGAAAATTTCCCCTATCTGATGGTGATGTTGGCATGCGTAGGAGAGATGCCGGTTGCACCAGATCGGGGATCGGATTAATTGTTTGCGGGAGCGGATGCGTCCCTTCGGAGGAGTAATCGAGATTTCCCATTTTCGAGAGGGATGACCTCGATCGCATAAGGCATGTTCCTCGGTTTTTACGTTTAGGTTCCTACGAATAATGCATTAAGATTTTTTTTCATGTAGAAGCATGATTCGTTAAGAAAATAAATGTCGCGATCGAACATGCAAGCTTGTCACTCGACTGATTAGTTTTTTATGTGTTATTAGGTGTGTCCTTAACACGATCATGAGGGCCATGGTTGAAGACTGACGGTAGTCACGCCGGGTCGTGTTTGATTATGTGGTTTGGTGGTTTTGATGCGGTAGTTTGACGCATGTTTTTTTTTGCAATAATTTTACTAGGAAAAAAGGGAAAAAACTGTCATAACTACTAAACAATTTAAAAAATGTAGGTCTTCATCACAACTATAGATGTTAAGAATCGAGATAAAGTTACATGGTATATGAGAGACAACTTTTGTCAATGTGATAAAATGAAATATTATTATTATCTTGTGTATTTCACATGATGATCATTCGTACCTAACTAACCAGTACAAATTACGATATTTAACGGCGCCGGTGGTGTAGTGGTAAGCGTGATTACCTCTCACCCCAGCAGGCCTGGGTTCTGAGGCATAACATCTCTGATCACGCCTTCCTTAGGATGGGAAGTAAAGCCGTTGGTCCCCGGTTCATGAGTTGATGGGTCGATAGGTAGGGTCCAGGTGTGGGAGCTGCCTTCCTGGCACGTCGGTAGCATTGGTGCTCAGCACGGAAAACAAGATCGACGGAAAAAACAAACCAAAGGAAAAAAAAAAATAAATTACGATATTTATGAGAAATAAATCAATAATTCTGGAAAACTTTATATCTTATGCGTGTAACCTCACTGCTAAATAATCAACAAAAATGCTTTTACCAACTTTACCATTGAACGCTCATTTTATTCAAATTTTTACATCCATCCCCAACAAAAAATTCCACAAAAAAGCATTTTTGTTAATAAATTATTGTTTTTTAAATACTATATTTCTAACATTCAAAGTGTTTTTATGTTACTTCATACGTGAAGTTAGCGATTTTCAGAGTTGGTTGGAAATGCTAACATGAAGCTTTAGTGTGATGATTTATTAGCTAGAGAATGATCTTTAGAAGAGGGTAGGTGGATAGTTCCGTTAGAGTACGGCAGCCGCAGTCAGTTTATGAGCAAAATAGGGACGCACATTTTTTGCCTGTAGACTTGGAGACATACTTCAAGTCTCCGCGTACAACGTACGGGTTAGGCAAAAGATGTGCGTCTATCTTCAAAAAACTATCGCATTAATGGCCCTTCGCTCATTTTCAACTTCTATTCAATTTTCATACTGCATCCACCTACCCTCTTCTAAAAATCATTCTCTAGCTAATAAACCATCACACTAAAGCTTCATGGTAGCATTTCCAACCAACTCTATATTTCTAAGTTAATATCTTTATTTCGTATAAAAAAAAATAAGTTAAAGTAAAATTATACTATTGAGATTTATTTTCACCATGAAGAATCCCCTAAGGGTGTCCATTTTACCTCCACCACCCCTATATGAATCACCCTGCAATGGGTTTTTCCTCAATAGTTAGGACGATCTGGAAATGTGGATTGGTCGCCTGTTTGTTTACTACATTTTTCCTATTGAATGTCACACCACGTTCCACGAGATAGTGTTGAAAAATAGAGACAAATTCACATTGTTCGACTCGTTTTCTCATTCATAGATGCAACCCCGGATGGTTTATCGGAGAACTAAAATTGAGACAACTACACAGCAAAAAAATAATTTTGATATCACATCAAAGTGGATGCACTACAATCATGTCGAAAATTTCATGTAATTTTTATGACCACATAAATAAACAAATGCAGTAAAAGCAGCGTAATGTCAGTTCATGCATTGTATTAATGATAATTTTGTCCTTTTTAGCAAGTAATATTACACCATATTTTCGACATGATTGTAGTGCATCCACTTTGACGTGATATCAAAATTATTTTTTTGCTGTGTACTTACCAACACAGCAAAAAATTAATTTTGATATCACATTAAAGTGGATGCACTTCAATCGTGTCGAAAATATGGTGTAATATTACTTGCCAAAATGGACAAAATTATCATTAATATAGTGCATGAACTGACATTACCCTGCTTTTACTACATTTGTTTATTTTTGTGGCCATAAAAATTACATGAGATTTTCAACATGATTGAAGTGCATGCTCTTGGATGTAATATTAAAACATATTTTTTGCTATGAACTAATCCAACTAAGATGCTATTGTGGCTCGATGACCAAAATAATTCATCAAAATTATTTGGCAGTCTACTTGTGGTATTTCCAAATGACCGTAGCAACCTGAATAGTGCCAAATAACGTGGCGTCTTAATTGCGTTATCCAAGCGTCTAAGCTGCTGCTTTGATCCTGCTCCGGTTTGTAGTTCCCTTGAGCAGAGGTGAGTCAAAATTACGACGCCACATAGATCATTAAGTATTAGGCATTATGTACCTACATCCAGATCGGAAATCTGATTGTATGATATGTTGTCTCCACTAGAACAAAACGACCTCGTTTTGTTATTTGGTGACCACAATCAATCTGGGCCAACTTTAAACGTACTTGCAAACGATCATCGAACCATTGATGATCTTCGTTCAAGTATACCTGCTTCCTGCTGTTTCAGTATGCATGGTTAACTAAAATCAACACGATACTAAACAGAACTCTGCTTGATCTCATTCAGGTGAGTACAGTACTGGAATATTTGCTCTTGAAGCCTCATAGCCTTTGATAAGCCTCGACGCCAATCAGTTGGAAAGTCCAATAAATCTATCGGTACATGTTCACTGCAATAACACCGTTGATATAAATGAGCTCGACTTTCGTAGAACTTATTTCGATATGCTGAGTCACTAACTCGCCCAGGCAGATTGATAGTTCCTTGACTTGTGCTTTGCTATTAATTAACTATTTCGATGAAAGTTCCTGTAGTTAATAATAAAACTGCTCTGAAGATCTCTGATCTTCCTCGAAATACTTGGAACATCTATGAAAATAATAGGATTTCTCAAAAATCTTTAAACGTCTCTGGACTGGATCCCTAAAGATCTCGGAACTTTGTTAAAGTTTTCGTAAATGCCTAGAGTATCATGGAACTAATGTAAAGTTCCTGAAATTTGCTCGAAGTTAATTGAATTGCTCTGAGGATCTCTGATCATCTTTGATGTTTGGAATACTATCCTGAAGTTCTTGGTACTTTCCTTAAATTAATGGAACTATCCTTAAAATCTTAGATCTTCCCTGAAAATGTGTCTGAAATTTCAAGAACTTCTTACTGGGTTAGGGGACGCAGAACATATTTCTCGCTTAACATTCGAAAATGGGCTATCATCTTTTGTAAACAAAACACGTAATTCCCTTTACACGCGAATCTAAGCTTGCCTATACAAACCAACAACACCATCTAAAAGTGGAAACATTCCCCTTCCCGATAGTGTTGTTGGTTTACGTAGCCAAGGTTCGTTTCGTATGAAAAGCACATTATAAATTTTGCTTACAAAAGCTGATAGACCAATTTCAAATGTTACGCGAGATTTCAAACATTTCAACAGTAGTTTTTTGGTACCAACACCAGAATTCTGTTCATGAATATATGCTCGCTGTATTCAACTTGCCAACAGGAACACAGTGAACACATTGCTTTTTAGAGAATATCGGTTTAAATCGAAAAACTGCTATGAAATTTTAGAAAACGATTTTCAGTTCTGAAAGTTTTGCTGATATTCATGGAGCTGTCCTGAATTTATCGATTCTAACTTTCACAGATCATTAAGCTTGTCCCAATATTTCAATGATCCTGAAATTATTGTGAATGTCCTTGAGATCTCTGCGCTTTTTCGAAGGTTACTAGAGCTAGCCCGAGGTTCATGGAACTTTTTTTTAAAGATTCCACAATTTTCTGAAAGTTCTTTGCACATTTTCTTAGAGTTTTCTTTAGCTATTTCTTAGGTTCTCCTTTAAAGCTTCTACAATTTTTTGACCATCCTGAAGTTCTATAATCTCTTCTGAAGTTCTTGAAAGTTTTCTGAAAGAATTGCGCTGAATGTAATAAAACTGCCCTAAAGATAGGGATCTTGGTACTATCCTGTCTGTCCCAACGTTTTCTGCAGTTCCGAGAATTTTTAAGGATTCTTGTAAGGTTCTTGTTATTTCCTGAATGTTATGGACCTACCATAAAATACTCAAAATTTACCTGAGGTTATCGGAGCTTAACTGAAATTCTTCGAACTTCACTGAAGATTCACTGGAGCTCTCGGAACTTCCCTGAAGTTCCGGAAATTTTTCTGATAATCATGGCACTGTCCGGAATTCTCATAACTGCTGATGCTACATAGCATCTAATTAGAGCTTTATAATCAACTGATGTTTTGGCGACTTCAGTAAAGTTCTTGCAATTTTTATGAAGTTGTAGCTCTTTGATCTTTATTGAAGTTCTCAAAATTTTCCTGAAATCAATGAAACTCCTCTGAAGCTATCGGAATTAACCTTAAAGATCTTAAAACTTCCATGTTCTTCTGGAAATTATTGAAGTTCTCGAAACTACACTTTACATTCATGGAACTTCCATAAAATTTTCAAAACTTCTCGAAGATTTCTGCAATTTTTGTGATGTTAATGGAATTAAGTTTCCATAAGTTCTCGGAACTTCATTCAAGTTCCTGCAAATTTCCTGACGTTCATGGGACTCCCGACTTTTTTGGAGTTTTGTGGACTTTGTACTTGTAACATTTGTAATGTTACTGAAATTTTTCTGAAGTTAATCGAGCGAACCTGAAGTACTTAAAAGTTTTCTGAATTTTTCAGAACAAGTTTTTTTCTGAATTTCCTTGAATGTCTCAGGACATCTATAATGTTCCTGAAATTTTCCTCAAGTTAATGGAACTGTCCTAAAGTTCTCTGATATATACCACGTAAACAAAACGTATGAAAACCGCCCTAGAAGGTTGATACATTCACACGATAAAATATTTTCAAAAATGTTTGGATTATGATTTTCCATGCAATTTAAGCAGCTAAAGCCAATAAATTTATTTTTCATGCGCCGAGATTTTATCTCCAGCATTTGTTTTGATCACGAGGGGCAGAGCAATACTTCACCATTTAGAGAACGCCTAATAAAATGGTTCATGCAACAATTCCAAACAATACACTACTGTACACTGAGATTATTATTCCATAAAATTTCATAGAAATATCGAATGGTTTTTGCGCCAAGATTTTATGTTGGATTTCATACGATCGGATCAAAAAGAACTGTCTGATTTTTCCAACCTGCCGTTACATGATTTTTCACGACTTTGGATTTGAATACAAACGATGATGGATCTGGATGATGGATTTAACTATTAATTACGTCTTTTCGTTATGTGGGAATTCAATAAAAACTAATTCATTGGCAACATTCACTCGTTTCTCATTCAATTTACTTACTCACTTTCTACAACATTTGACGAATTTTCCCGTTGAAACGTTGGCTGCAATAGATTGATATCCTGATGCAATCGGTGTTGATAGACCGATGCAGCTGCGAAAACTGGAAAAAAAGTTCAAAGGATTCGACAAACTTCTCGTTCCGTTAGCGTTCGACTTTGATGCAATTGGGGAAGTCCGTCGGTGCAGCTATGTGCGATGGAAGCGGAAGCTCCAGAAGCTTATCTGTAAATTTAAAACTATAGAATTAAGAACATAAATAACTTAAATTTGATTCAACTTAAAGGTTTACGAAGCCTTATACACCCAAGTAACAATTCAGTAACCATTTGTCATCCACTCTGATTAATGATGGTTTTATAACGGTTATGAACAATCCATTGAGTTTAAATACAGCATTTCAAAGTGTAAAACATTCCTGCTTAGTAATTCAGCTTTTTGCTGTTTTAAAACCTTTTATAGTCTAGCAAGAAAGTCAAAAACTGTTCTGGAATTCAAGCATAAACGTCATTAGCAATTGTTAATGGAGCATCATAAATCGTACACGTATACATTATAGATCATGTAAATTTATGAGATATGGCATTAGCTATCTTATAAATTGTATTCACCCGTCCATCATTGTAAACAAAATTTCTTGCAAGTTGATAGTTTACGTGAAAAGGAAGTTTACATGCAGGAATGCTTGCATGTGTGGATGTTTAAATCACTAGCATAATACCATTTTTTTCTGTGTGCGATGCAGTTTATGAAAATTGACGCACCCTTCTTAAAATTGATTGACGCACCCTTCTTAACAAACTATCCTGTAGGAAGCTTAATAAGTATTGCGTTAATCGATTTGTTGGATCGAATGGTTGGAAGGAGATTCTTAAATTCTCGTGGATTTCGCGTAAGTGTCTCTGCTTCCGGGTCCACTCCTACGTTTTTGGCCCTTCATACAACGATATTGTGGATTCAGATCGATAGCTCAAATTGATCTTGCTATTAAATGGAGCTGCATACAAGACAAGATCTTCGAAGGGATGGTGACTATTTTACATGAATTATGATCATTATGAAAATAGAAGGGATAGTTTATTCAGTGTAGGTACATGTCTTCATCTTCACAGTAGTATGTAAGCATTCATTGAATGGCAGAAATATGATTATTTGTTTATTATGTACGCAACAAATTTTATACCTAATGAGCACAGAACATTTTTATATTACATTTGTATGTGAAATTGTTGGAGCCTCCCTCAGCTCAGTCGGTAAAGGCGCAGCTACAAAGCAAGACCATGCTGGAAGTGGCTGGGTTCAATTCCCGGTCCGGTCTAGGAATTTTACGGGTTGGAAAATTTCTCAACTCCCCTGGGCATAAAAGTATGATTGGACTTGTCACACAATTATACCAATGCAAAAATGGTACAGGCATCGAAAGCTCTCAATTAATAACTGTGGAAGTGCATCTAGAACACTAAGTTGAGAGCACGCAATAAGCTAATATGAGATATGCAATAAGCTTGAAATGCGAGGAAGAAGAAGAAGAAGGTGAAATTGTTTCCAAACGATTCTTTATATCACCATGGGCGAAGGAATATTTCAGCTTCAAGAGCGCATATGCACTTAAGTGGACCCTAAACGATTGCTTTTATTGACAATAATCGTATTGTCAATACATTCTATATTGACGTCAACATATCGAGATTGACAATATTTCTGAATTTACATCATCAATATTATTGTCAATAATTCCCCTTCGCGTCAATATATTGATGCGTGTGGTTTGCTTTACGGTGGCCCACATAAAATCGAACCATTAGGGATTTAATTTTACAGTTGGAAGACGAAAAAATAAAATTTGTTTTACACAAATCGTTGAGAATCGGTCAGCTTCACTCATAGAGAAAATTTTAAAATTGGTGAATACAAGAAATGGCCACGGCACGAGGAGATGTCCCTGGCAAGTTTAGGCTCATTTCTGCTAACATGCTCTCCTGGAAGCTGCTGATATAACAGTAGATCTGCAGTTGTGGTCGTAAATTTTCTCCACAAAAAAAAAACGATGGACTCGAAGCTAACCCGCACTTGACCGTTTATTATGACACCGAAAGATCCTTAGAGGCATTGGCCATATATTGTTAGCTGTCAACTATAGCTGAGAGCTATTTTATTGGTATCGTGACATCGGAGTGGATTTATTCGAAAAGGACATTAATCCAACCAATTGCCACCAATTCCACCCAATCAATAAAAGCGATCATCAAGTGGAAGTTGAAGAAAACTGGAAAGGTGACTCGAGATGCTGTAGAGTTAGCTAACAGTTGCCACTACCCAGAAGAGTGTGCAAAAATTAAATTCAGTTTCAATAAAATTACGCGATTGTTGTGCATGAAAGTGCAGCAAACTAGCTACAAATTGACTACCTACTATGTTTCTTATGACAATCGAATCCCGAGATGCTATATAACTGTGGAATTAAATGGAAATTACTAACCTTCTCTCTCTCTCTCTCTCTCTCTCTCTCTCTCTCTCTCTCTCTCTCTCTCTCTCTCTCTCTCTCTCTCTCTCTCTCTCTCTCTCTCTCTCTCTCTCTCTCTCTCTCTCTCTCTCTTTATACAGGTATTCGACTAAGAGGCCCACATTCATCAGGATTTTGTATAGCAAGTGAGAGGAAGTAACCCTGAATAGAAGCACGGACGGTGCTTAGATTGATGTAAATTCCACTAACTGTATTCAATATAATCTTGGACATGGACTGCTACTACAAAATTATGCGTTTTCAAGTTAAATAACATTATGCAAGAAAAAAACATCATCAACATCACATTCATCTTAATCATAATTAAATCCATATTTTTTAGTTGGATTTATAAACATAACTAAATCGACCGATTTGTTCGATTCGGTAAGGACACAAATCCAATCAGCACCAGAAAACCTTCATCTCGATTTATGACCTCTAGGTTGCTACTCAATCGTGCACTCAGTACACTCACACGTATTCCCCGTCCAGTCAACGTGCGCTCATCAGATGCCAAAGAACAAAAAAAACAGTACATCGGCTACAAATGAGAAAACACGAAACCGTTTAATTCACGTCGAAGCCTGCCGTAGTAGACTTAAAAGTCAATGCTAAATAGCTCGGCTTCTATTATTATTAAATTTACAATAATAATGAAATGCGATTCCATCCGACAGGGCAGCAGCCCACAAAGGCACCAGAATTACGATCATCTTCTCGCGTGCGCTTTTTTCCTCTAGACTTCTTGATTCTACGTTTCCGAAGGGGGAGAAGAGAGGTTAGATTAATTTATGATTCTGAAATAACCTCACGAAACACGTTTTGCTCGCGCTCATATCGCACACGCTACTGATGTGTCGATGCAATGTCGGGTTGTAATGTACATGTATGTGTCCTAACTTCCTTTATAAGGTGTTGCATCTAATGTCGCGTCGACAACGTTGAATTCCTTAGCTAAGAACCGGTAGCACACTGAACCGCCTCGAGTGAACGTGTAGTATTGTCGTTCAGGTGGCTCCATCTCGCACGCGGACAATTAGCCATCAATTCAATATGAGAAGTGTCATTTGATGACAACATCGGCAAAATGGCTTGCTCGGTATTAGGGCTACCAGATGAAAATCGCTCAAAAGGGATTGATCATAAATAAAAAGCCTAACATTTCGATAGGACTTAGATCTAATTTTTGGACAACCCGCCCTTTGCCGATGGATCGAAGTAACATATATAACATAAGTCCTGGGATTACTTTCAGGTGTTTATTTGACGGCATGAACAAACACACATATGTCAACCAATGCACTTGTCACGTTTATCTATACTACTACTGAACTGTCAAACTCAAATTGCGCAGTAGTTTCCATTTAAAATGTCGTACAAGGTGGATTTATGTGCACAAGTGGCCAACCTTTTTTTGGACGGCTCAGTACAAGTGAAATTCTAAGCGTGTTCAAAGACAAGCCAATATCAAAATCAACTATTTATCGTGTTTTAAAGGATTGTCGTGATGGCCAAGAACCGGAAAATAAAAAGAAATGCGGTCGCCCAACAAAATTGAGTGCCAGAACAACCAAAAAATGTTGTCAAGTGCTGAAAACAAATTTGGTCAATCAACACGCAAATTAGCACGAAAATTTCATGTTTCAAACATGACAATCCATTGGATAAAAAAAATACAACGTAATCTATCGGAAACGTCATCGTGCTCTTAAATATACACAACAACAACTCGAAAAATACCAAAATGTTGCCGTGCACTTCGTCGTGAACCTTTTGCGAATGGAAAATGCATAATTTTGGAACTGAGCAAAAAATACCATTTGTACCGAAAAAGGACAATCCATCAAACGTGCCTCAGGCTCGTCCAATCGGGTGTACTCAAGGCTACGGTGTACGACAACGGCTGGGAAGCTCAAATTGAGCAACAATTGGTTGATAGAATCAAGCAAAATTTAAAAGAAATCGTCAAAGACACCGTCCAAACCCTGATTCAACAATTTCGCTGCACACTGCGAAAAATCGAAGATAACGGTCCATTGAGTGTACTGTAAATGCATTTTCAACAGTTTATAAATAGAATGAAATACCCTGAAGAAGATTTTAAAATTAAATTGTTTGATTTCAAATGGCATGCATTTGATTTTTTCCCAGGACTTATGTTACATATATTAGGCCGCTCTGCAAAAATGCGTGTTTTTGTTTTGCTGCGTCGTTTTCGTTCTAGTGAAAATGTTATAAATTTACAATTTCATTTTTAAAAATTGTTAATTTGAAAGTACAGAAGTGATGTTGAAAAGTGCATTAAGAGAAAATTTTCAAATTCCTACTCGTTGCATATGGTGCCGACTGTTCTAACCTACGCGTAGCTTTGCTCAGCTAAGTTTGTATACCTTTTCGTTCCTCTGCCCTGGATAGGAAATATCCATCTGATTCAAGACGATTATTTGAAAACTTACTAAATACGTGTCAATCAAGTATTGCACTACTGCTTGATTGGAAATTTCAGTACATTATCAATGGTGTATATTTGCATCATTATCGGAGCGGGGCTTATCATGTGTGAAAATAGCTTCGGAATGCTTGAGTTCTTGAAATGGGCTATTGTAGCAGTGGTAGAGCTGTCACCTTCTAACTCCCGGGTTCAAGCTTCTTTGCATTCATAAGAAATTATTGCAGGCATAATATCCATAATATCACTACCAGACAGTGGGAGTTAGGCCAAGGGCGAATCTTTATTCTAATCTACAATTCCACATACTATTAATAACCTTTTACACATCAGAATGAATTGGATGTTTAGGATCAACAAACATTTTCAGACGCAAAGGAGCAACAAGATCGAGCTGATAACGTTTCTTAATGCCAAAATCTGAAGACTGTTTTGAATAATATGTTAAGGTAATGGGCAGCAACAACGGATAGATAAACTACTTACAGCTTCAATTTATTAAATTCTTGATATAACGATTGCCAGCAACGCCGGCTGGGCGTATCCTATGGCTTACCCTCCCTACTAACAAAAATCCACCCTTCCCGTGACACTTATAAGGGGTCGTAGAGTTCTCTGCATCTCTCTTAAGTAAGTGTCGGACTGACATTCCTCCCCTTTCCCCACCAGATGCAAGGACGTAACCAGGACAGCTCTGTTCTGTTGGAGGAAGACACATCCTTTATCTAAGAGGTAGTAATTAATCACAAATTACTATCTAACTGCAACGGATGAAGGTGGGTCTCTTTCTTAACAACAGTTTGGAGCTCGTACCACCTACGACATTGTGCAAGCTGGTTTATGCTATGCTATGCTACTGAGCACAACCAGCCCTTTGCCGCAAGCAGATTTTTTTCATAAAATGGAATGTTTTTACTGCAGATGACTTCTACATGTATTTACAATTCCGTACGTACCGCAAGATTTGATAAAGAGTAACAAATTGTTGATATTTATGTAGTTAAAAATCTAACACTGTTTCTTGCCCCAAACACGGCCTACGGATTCTAAATTCAGTCAAACGCATTGAAACGCCATTGAATTCTCATCGGCTTATCGGATAAAAATAAAAATCGATTCGGTTGGAGGGCCTTATACCTAGCACGTCCTTCGTGTAGTGGCATGATGCTAAAACCGGCCAGAAGATCGTCGGACCATCGTGAGCCTTCAGGAGAGGGAAAAGCCGCTTTCGGAGGCACTCTTCCAAATACACCTGTCCATTCATGGTGCTTGCGGTAACGCAAGGTGTACTCCGCTTTCGGCAAGTACAAATCGCTTGAAAATCAAAACTAGAACGCAATGGATGGCAGCGTCGTTTGCGGGTCCATAAATCCTTATTTGCAACAGCTAACTTCAAATGAACGAGTGACGACTGCCGAAAGTTGAATGCTGCACTCCACAAATCGTACGGGTGTAGTTTTGTCTACGCTAGGATGCAAAATCCTTTTAGGGCTTCGGAAATGTGGTCTATGACATCAGAGAGTCCAATAGTGATACAGAAGCGTACGATTTCTTTGCGACACTTTTTACTTCAGTCTTCCAATCAGAGAAATCATTCGACGCCGTGGCCGAACAGGCTACGTCAAACGTTACGATGGACGCATTTGATCTGGACACGTTCGAAATATTGCCTGCAATGATTATCAGTGATTCATAAAAGTTGAAGAGTTCATTTGCTCCTAGCCCGGATGGAATTCCTGCTGTTGTTCTCTGTCGCTGTACAAGCGCAGTAACTAAGCTGTTAGCCTTCATTTGCAATCACTCGTTCGAGTGAGGAGAATTTCCCATGAGCTGGAAACTGTCTTACATGTTTCCTGTGCACAAAAGTGATGAACGGCGAGATGTCAAAAATTACCAGCGTTTCTGCCGATTCGAAGCCATTCGAGATCATCGTCAGCGATAATATTCTACGTGCTACAAAGATCCACATCTCGCCGATCTATACGTATTCATTCCTGGCAGGTTTACTTCCCTTCCGAAGGCGTCAGAAATATCTCACCATCCTCGGCTGGGATTTAACCCAGATCTATTGGGGTGAGAAAGTAGTCACGCTTACCACTACACCACCGGCGCCGGCTCAATCATTTCTATAGAACTACGAAAAATTGCGTAGAACTGACATCACTGACTTTCATCTGTTTTGTTTTTATTCAATAAGCTGACGTGTTGACAAAACGAGGGAAAAGCAACATTGCATTGAACCAACGGCTTTACTTCCCTTAAGGAAGGCGTGATCAGAGATGTTATACCTCAGATCATCCCGGCGGCGCCGACTGGGATTGAACCCAGGCCTGCTGGGGTGAGAGGTAATCACGCTTACCACTACACTACTGGCGCTGGCTGTAGCCATGCTTGGCATACACAGTTTTGGTCACGAACTGCTCATTTGCTAATAACTTTGCACACAGTTGACGGAACATAGTTCTTTTTGAAGCAGTAGATAGAATAGAGTGTAAGCTTGTTATAGATTTGTAAAAAAAAAAGTAGATTTTAATGCTAGTAGTAAACTGTATTTGTTTTTGCGTTGTAAAAATGAGGTGAGCAATGCTCACTACACATCTCGGAATTGAAGTGTTAAATTGATTAGTATTGATTCAAATGTTAAGCTTTACCTAATCTTTGCATATCTATAGTATACTATGAGCCTAACCTATCAATTACTTTAAAGAAAAATAAATTTAAACATCTGAGTGAAAATTTATTACCAAATTAGCAGTTGGTGTGTACAACTGTGCATGCGAATGATTTAATCTTCCAAGCTAGAGTAAACGCTCCTATAGTTGCGGTACGTAAGAAGCGTTAGGTTCCTATAGTTGTGTATTGAGTTTCCATGCACAACTATAGGAACCTAACGCTAATAAAGTACCACAATTATAAGAGCGTTTCCCCTACCTGTTTCAAATGAATGTACGATTCAGTAATTTGCCACGGCATGCTAAGCTGTCAATTTTATCTTGATAATGCATCCAATAATGCATGTCTCTTATTTGAAATAAAAACAGGTAAACATTTGTTGCTGCGTAGAAGTTTTAGTTCGAACGAAATGATTAACATTAATAAACATTTATTGAAATTTTGAAAAGATTTGTTCATAGTTACAAGATTGTATGAAGTTATGAAAATTCTGAAGGTGTGTCCAAATTCTTTTAAAAGATTTAAATTTATGTTTTTTTTTTTATATAATTTTATTCATTTTTTATAATAGGCTCTTTGATGGTTTGAAAAAAAAAATCTTGCTAAACAACTCGTCACCCTATTTGATGCCATTCAGTAAGGGATATGAGAGGAGATCACCCAGCATCAGCTTAGCTATTTCTCACTCTGACCTTAACCGAGGGCAACTGGAGGGTGATTCACGCTCACATGCACGGCAAATATTGTATGAAACGTGAGTGAATGTAACATGCGGATATGAAAATCAATCAGCTATCGATCGAAGGTAACCAGATTTGTGAATATTCATAAACTAGAAAGGATACAAGCCACGTGCCTAATCAAAAACACGTGCAGTGATCACGTCACAAAAAAAGAGCCAAACGAAATCACTTCCTACTGCATGCATTTGCTGCTCGAATGACCAACCCTGCAGCGTGTCTGTCTATGCGTGCGGAAAAGTCACATCGCCCACCATGCCTACAACCAGAAACTCCCGTCCAACCAAAGACGAAGGTGCAGCAAAACCTCCAACCCGACATGAGCTTACCCAATTGCGGAACTACGGCGTACGGACGTGAACTTTGTTTGCACAAGCTCAGCCTCACTTGATGCGGAAAAGAGCTTCAGCATCCGAGCCCCGCGGGTGATTTTGCGTGTACACATCTGACCAACACAGTTGAACTGTCGACGGCTGGGCTACCGAGATCAGGTGAGTGATAGCTGGCTGGCACTCCGAGAGCCTTTATGTTTTCTTGATTCGTTTGAGACGGCGTCATTGGGGTGGTTCTGCAGATATCATTCTCTCATTAGGGGTTTTCTCGTCGGGCTGCTTGTTAGTGGGAGTTCGATAATTGGATGACGTCCCAACTAAAAAGTAGAAATCTCGCGTCACTTTTCAAATAGACCATATCCACCATTTTGAGTAAATCGAAGCAAGCTTGCAAATGCTCATTACAGCTAAAAAAGCTATTTTTCGGATTTATGAAGCTATGACATATTTAATGATAATTCGTATTTACAAGATGCAATAAGAAAAGGTAAAATGTTTGTATGATACATAAAACCTGTCAATTTAGCAACGCGATGAGCGAGCAATCAGCGATTATAAAATTCCTAGCTGTGACCTTATGAAAGCAAAATTGACTAATTGTCTATGTCTTACACAAACTTTACAACCCATTCTTGCTTCTTACAAATAAAAATTATCATTATAGTATCTCATAGTTTCATAATTCCGAAAAATAGCATTTTAGCTGATGACAGATTATTATTTTAACTGTTCAGAAACAAAACATTTTGCAATAGTAATGTAATGTAGTCAGTGAAACGGTAAAATCACAATTTTACTTTGAATTTCATGCTAAAATATAGAAAAACCGCATAGGACGATTTGACTAGTCAATTTGTACATCGGACATCTTACATTGGCCGTTTTATTCTACTTGATACTAGATTAAATTAAAATGATCGAAAATCCCTCTGTTGATGATCGGTTGATTTTCAAGAAGATGTTTGTCAAAATTGATTCGTTGTCTGTCAGAAGTGAGTTTGGTGGAATAGCAGGGTTATTTGAAAAAAAATTTATCTTTCAAATTTAAGTGCAAATGTACCAAATGGAGCACGGTTCGAAATCGGGTCCGGTTAGCCTCCCAATATTTTTACTCGTTTGGTTAGAAACTGACTACTATTTAAAACTTGTATGGGAATTACTACTTTTTTTTCACTGCTTCAAGCCTTTATCTGTATTGCTCTGAGAAGAAGCTCGATAGCTGATCTTGAAGGAAATTTTCTCAGCTACAACTTTCTTCAAGATCGTTGTTCTGCCAAACGCTAAATGAAATATTTATTTAAGAAAATGATAATTTTAAGAGATGATCAAGCAGTTACTTTGTGGACAATACTGTATAGACCAGTGTGACATAGTAGTCATGATTTTTGTGCTCAGTTCCACGTGCTAAAACATCAATGTTGCAATCAGAGCTGGTAAATATCACGACCGTCATGTGATAATGAGAAAACAGGTACACTCAGTATCATGAAACGAAACTACCTATCATTAGCTTTCTTGTAATTTTCCAATGATCAAGCACTCATGAGAATAATTCTTATGCGGTTTTAACATCAACATTTCTAACTAATTTAGATGAATTTAAGTAAGCAACGGTATGTTATCGGTAGAAAGATTATATTATTAAAATTCCCTTGCATATATCTTGCATATATTTAAAAGTTGTGTATTCGATATTCTGTAACAAATCAAAAATCAAAAACACCAAGTGATTTTATTGAGGAAAATCCTAGAAATTTCTAAAAACTTATATAACAAAATATTACTCTCTTTAATTCTTTATTTTTTTTTATAAAATGCTTTTAAAATAAATTACGTGAAATTTTCCCGTTGGAAAATTTAAAATTTTTTTAAACTATTTGTTAACACACTTCATCGCAAACACGATGTTTGGTACTGTTTTTATCGGACTACACTCGGCAAAACTTTAATAGTTGCACAACATTCGGCTTTTTTCCATGTTTATACTGAAATCAGTAATATGAGGTACTAAAGGTCAACATCACTTACTGTGTACTGTTATTTTCATAACTACTCTAAAATATATTATTAAAGCGCTAAGCATTATGAGCACAAAAATCACATTTTCAACCACTGCACAGTGGGACCATTCTGAAAAAAGACGGTCAATACCTTTTTCTCCCCTTTACCGTCCTTTTAAAGACTTGGTGTCTTGGAAGAAGTTTCTCGTAATAATAGTCCGAGTCTTTTGAAATAATTACCTAAATATTTATTAACCTGGTATTACACTTGCAAAAACTATTTTTTACTGGTTCGAGATAATAGCTTTATGTCTTGAGCAATGTTGTAGAAAAACAAATTTTATGAAACTTTGCTCAAGACACCAAGCTTCTTTATCTTTATCTTTACTAGATTTAAGTGAATTCTTGACAGGAGCACCTTAAAATCGTTTTTTTGTCGTCATTTTTTGTATTATAATCTCAAATAAACGGGGTGTACATTATATGCATATTATATTGGACGTATCTTTGTGAAAGTACCTATGTGATAACTAGGCAAAATAAGGATTTATCGAAAAAGTCATAAAAATATTCCAAAAATATTCCAAAAATCATCCTTGATAAGTTTTACAGGAAGCCGTTAAGTTAGGCCTAATTGGATCGAATTCCCTTAGAAGTTAAACATGTACCTAAATATAAATTTTTCGAAGAGTTTGCTGGGTTCGGTAATAGGGCATCATTTTCTACAATTTATTTATCTTTTTAGATGAGAATTTTCATTATTCATTCAGTTTATGCAGCAAATTAATATTTTAGGTAGTGTAAAAATATTATGAAACAATTTGTCGAGAATAATTTACAAATTAAGCGCTGTTCATTAACTACGTAGGCCGATTTAGGTTTTAGAATCCCCCTCACCCCACGTAGACAATTGTCTATACACATTTTTTCCCTAAAGTTTTTACGTAGTTTATGAAAAGCCTCTTATGAGAATTTTACAGTAACATTTTAAAAAGATATGCGAGATATAATCAAATTTGTAAATATATAGTAGAAAACAGCAAAATTATAATAGCTTTGAATTGAAGTTAATTTAATTTGTAGAACATTACTAAGCGATTTCCACTCGTGGGATTTTCAAAAATTTTACCCTGTGATATTTCATAGTTTAATAGGAAAGCTGCTTTAAATTGTTTTCTGAATGCTAATTTAGGACCCTTTGCCTAGCTTCCGAATAGTAAAAATATGTGATTCATTATGACCTTCTTTAAGTATTGACCATGTTATTATGTTTCACTTCAATAGCATCATTCATTGATCCTAATATTCAAACCATCTTTTTTATATTCATTGTTATTTTCCTTCGGTCTATGTTCCGCAGGGAGGTGACTCAACAGCTGGACCCTATCGACCCCATAAACACATGGGCTGGGACCAAAGATTTTTCGCCTCAAAAAAATCCAATGAGCTCCACTGAAAACGAAATTAACTCAGAGAGAGAGTCACTTTTACTAAGTTATCAGTAACGTTTACTCATTCGTATGATGAAATTTCTAAAAGCGTAGGTTACTCAGAGCATGAGTAACCTACACTAGTAAAAATGTCTCGATACGAATAAGTAAAAGTAGCTCACACGCTGAGTAAGATTCGTTTTCAGTGTCGGCTGGGATTGAACCCAGACCTACTGGGGTGAGAAAGCGGTCACGCTTACCACTCAACCTTCGTCGCCGTCACAAACCATCTTTGAACAGCATCAAATAACCACCCTAAATCTAGACCCTTATCACGACGATCAACTAACACAACTTCGCCCACTCCCTACATCGATCGATGCGAGAGCTGAGTCCCCAAAAGAACCGGTACTCGCAAGCATGAGCTCCATCCAGTTCAGTGTTGGGGACTTTCAGCTTGGGTTTGTTTTTCCGCCTCTACACTGACGTAGTCACCGCCACAAACGTCGTCGTCTTCGGTGATCAGTGCTCCCGCCGTAGCACGGTCGGATTGTTGTTATTGTTGTTTCGCGCTGCTGTTGTTGTGGTTTCGGATCTCGCCAGCTCACTCTGAGGCTCTACACCGCAAAACAGAAGAGGTGAGCGCGAGGAGGATCGATCACACGCTCTCGTCGCGTCGGTTTTGCCAGAGGGGACTGTTCACAACACAGCTTTTGTGTATCCGATCAGTTTACAAAGAACATTCGTACGTGTCGGTAGCGAGTTTTGTACTTATCCGCGATTCATCCCGGAACCGCGCGTCCGGTCGCGTTCAATTTGTAAAAAGATTTCCCAGGATCTAGCGAATTGGTTGTGAGCTTTATTGTGTGGCTCGTATTGTATTGGAAGGCGAAGATTTCCGATAAGCTGTTAGAAGAAAATTGATTTGTAAGTTCCCGATTTGTAAATTAGTCATATTGAGTCATCTAGGTATATTGTGCTTGGCATCTACTCATAGTGATACAATACAAAGCTTTGGTGAAGACAAAAGAGCTTATGTGATGCAGTTAGAACAAAGAAAATTGATTTAAAAGTGCCAATTGTTTAATTACAAGATACGAATCGTTGTTACCAGATAATTGAGCGTTTAACTGCTTCGAATCGTGTCTCGGTCGAGTTTCAAAAAAATCCCTAATCCACTGCCCCAGTGACGGATCCACACGCGATGTAACAATGAAGTAATAACGAATTCATCGCTATTACCTAACTTTTATTTATTTTTCTTTCTCTCATCTCACACATTTTTCCTCCCCACGAGTGCACAACAAGCCGTTCGTGGATCCAAACCCGTTTGTGTGTGTTGTGATAGAAAGTGAAAATAGCAACTCCCCTCGACGCAGAGGCATTTCTTCGCGCCATGCAGCTGAAACGCCAAAGCTCGAAAAGTGAAGTAATCGAGCTGCGCCTCAGTGAAACAGCAAAAATCGAAACGCCGGTCCGTGTTGTCTAGCGAGTGCGCGTACTCGGAAAGAGAGTGAAAAAAGGGGAGACACGAGAAATTAAAGAAAAGAAAAAAAACCGCGAGAAAAGTGCACGCAAAAGAAAGTGAAAAGAGATGTGGACGAAGTGAAAGAGAAGAGAACACGAAACGGTTTGATGCAATCGCGAGTGAACGAGCAAACATAACCTACGCAAAGTTTTTAATAGAGTTGGAGAGCCGTGACCAAAGAATTGGCGCATGAAGAGTGCACATTACGTAAAGTGGAGAAGCAGAAGCGAATAATTGGTGGATTACTACAGAGACGTACCGCTGTTTGCGGATGGAGTTTTAGCCGGTATTTCTTATTCCCAATACCTAGCTACCTGATCTTTGGTAGTAAGAATACTGACCGCGAATGGTATCTTTATTTCTAAAAAAAAAACAGGCATCAAGGAATCCAGAAAAAATATTACCGGTGAAAATTCCATCCGCAAACAACGGTACCCCTCTGTACATGCAAATGGGGGGAAGTGCTTGTGTGCGTACACTGGGGCTTGGAATGTTTTGAGAGACAAGTGCTTGGAAGAAAGTGACTCAGTGTGATTGAGGAAGTGCCGGGAGCGTAAAGAGATTGAACATGTACGCAACGGTCTTTTAAAGGGATGAATGGGTTTAAAACGACGCCAAAAATATGTGCTTAAGGCCTATAATCAAATCTTTGGCAGACTTACAGAATGCTGGGCTGGTGTGTGCAGTAATGCAGTGATATGAGAGTCATAAATCAACAATATTCGGCTCATAATTGATTTGAAATGTGATGGCATGGAAATATAGAAGGCTGCAATTTTATTGATTTTGTGTCATACATTTTTGAACACTGGCAGATAGTAATTTCAACACTGATAAAGTTTCAATTTACCGATGAACCTGAATCGTAATACAGCAAATACAAAATTAAATCTAAAAGCGCCAACTCATCCTACAACCAGAGTTGCTTCCACTCACTTGCTATAAAAAATTGTTTTTCGGAATTATGAAATCATTAGATGTTATAATGGTTATAAGTACTTGAAGGTTATAAGACGGGATCGTGAAGTATGTATTTGACACATAAAACCTGTCAATATTGCTTTCAGTGCGTCAAAATCACCGATTTTCCGATTCGTGAGCGTTCACTCTGAGTGAACGCTCATGAATCATAAAATCGCTGATTGTGATGCTCTGAAAGCGAAATTGATAGGTTTTATGAGTCAAACGCACACTTTTCACCCTCTTCTTGTTACTTGCAAGTACAACATATCATTATATCCGGAGTGATTTGAGATTTGAGCGTAATTGCTTTTCTAAGCAAACACGTCAATCACCGATTTTTCACGAATAAAAGCTCAATCTCGAAAACTAATAACACTATCAGGTAGAGGAATGATTCCTGTATCATTTGGTATAGTTTGTTTATGAGATTGAGCTATTGTTCGAGAGAAATCGGTGATTTACGTGTTTGTTTAGAAAAGCAATTACGCCCAAATCTCAAATTACTCCGGATATCATATAATGATTTCATTATTCCGAAAAACATTTTTTTTATAGCAAGTTAGTGCAAGCCACCCTGCCTACAACCAAATGAGCTAAAACTTTTAGAGAATGGCTTTCTCATCTAAAGGCATAAAACCGTGGAAAATTAGAACTTTTATTCCAAAAATGACCGTCACGAAGGCTGATATACCCTAGCACGTCAAATTTGCTAGAGTACACATCTCGGTTACTATTGTGACATCGCTCATGAAACTGGAACTCCTTTTTCGCTACACTGAATCAAACGCGGAGTTGTAGTTTTATTGTTCAATATTGTGTTAGTTGTGATATTTGTCCTCTTGAAGTTTCGAGGATTGCCGGCGCCGGTTATGCCACTGTTAACAAGTGATGTTCACGCTCTTTTCGACATAAAACCACAGCAGCAGTGTGATTGACCAAACAGAATGCATATTGCACCACTGGCCCGCAAAGTTTGCATAGCAAAGTCTGACAAGTGACAACTTCAGTAATAAGGACGGCTCCAGCATAGTGGTTAAGATTCATGCCAAAGTCACGAGTTCAAATCTAATTCCTGACAAGTCACGGGTTACCCGAAACTGTTTTAGCGATTATAAAACATCTTAAATATTTCAATTAGTTATACATATATTTTCATTTAAAACAATTTCTGTTTTAACTAAACATTTCTCTCTTTGAAAATATAATTTAGCTCAATAGCGTTCAGTCTAGCCAAGCGGCCATCGAATAAATTTCATTATTCTGTAACACAGAGAATCTTTAATGTTCTGAGACTTTAGAGATCTCGGACATCAAAACATTATGGATCTCAGAAAATTAGCTGCAATTTTGGAACATATTATTTTTCTCACAATGATAATGACATTAAATTCGTGGAAAAGTTGCTATGATGAAACGTGTTAACTCCACTCCTTGAGCATTGTTGGGGACCGTTTTCACGGCCCTCACTACGTTGGTGACTTTAACTATATAATGAATCTTTTCCTGTTTTGAGTTTAATATATGCACAATCTTTAGTAAGCCAATATTATCTCTTAAACTTACTGCAGGTTGTTCTCCATTGTATAGATCGTCAATTTTTCGCAAACAACCTTAATCATGCAAACCAACATTATCAACAGGTTGGGGATTGTTTTCTGGTGTCTGATCTTTATCTTGGTTTACTCTATTAATGTATTGATGGCAATCAAAAAGATTGTTAAAGAGGTAATCCTCGATTTGTTATATTATAGGCTTTTTGATCGATGACTGAAAAGTTGAATGATCTTGTGAAGGTTTCGATCATCACGAACATTAAACCAGCGTGAACTATCCAATGGCGATTTTTTTTCTTCGGACGAGCCTCTTTTCCAGGATCAATATTTCCGATCAAAACCGTCACAAGATGCTTTCCTAGGTCTAGACAAAGTAAGATGGCCGAATTTTAATAATATATTTGAAAAGGCTTCTGACGACTTCATTTAGGAATCTATGGGTGGTTATTTAGTATAAAGGGAAAATGGCTCTAACATTGGTATATGGATTTAAAGATTGGCACAAAATGAATAAAAATAGCTTTATTTAGGAAATTGTGCATGGACCCAATCATGAGGGCATTTAGATCGACATTGGGCAATTTATGATGATTGATGATGATTTAAAGATTGTATACGTATTCTTGATAAATCCTTTTCCTACAATTTAAGTCGACCAATTCAAAAGATTTTGACACAGATAATCACGTGTAATCTTTCAAAATGTTTCCATACATTCACTGTTAACAAGTGATGTTCACGCTCTTTTCGACATAAAACCACAGCAGCAGTGTGATTGACCAAACAGAATGCATATTGCACCACTGGCCCGCAAAGTTTGCATAGCAAATTTACGCCGCATCAGTAATATAGCCATTGCATGGTTGGTGGTTTTTATATACCAACAGCCATCGTTTCTTCGCAGCATCATCATCACCGCATTGCCATCATCGTCGTCGTCGTCGTCATCTTCCAAACGATCACGCAGCAGAGTGGAATAAACCACCACCAGCAGCAATAGCATCATCGGGCGCCGTCGTTGGATCGAAAAAGTTGTATACAACCACAACATTAACATCGACTACAACATCAACAACAACAATAACAACAACATCACTGTAAAATAACTAAGCGAAAAAGTTGATTAAATAATAGGCTCGCTTTTGCGACTGTGTTGTGTCTAGTTCGGTGAAGTAACCGCGCAACTTAGTGGGAAGTAATTGGCGAACAACAGAGGGAGCCTCGTCTTGGAAAACAGAAACAGCGTAGAAACGTCATTAAAGTCAGCCTCACCGACGTCCGCAGAATCAACTTGCATCAGATTCGGTAAGTGCAGAAGATACGAAATTGATCATTTTAAATGTTTACCAAATATTTTAATACTTACGTGGCTGACGTTTTTGATCTGACAAGTTAAAATTAAAAACAGGTAGACAGTTCTCAATGGCTTATGATGAAACAACTTTCAATCGATAAGGATTTGGTTCTAGTTAATATATGAAATTTAAAAAAAAAAACATTTTTAAAATTAAATGGTATGCATAAGTACCAGGGTTAGCAGCACCGGTGATATAGTGGTAAGCGTTATTGCCTCTGACCCCAAAAGGCCTGAGTTCAATCCCAGTTGGCGCCGCTGGGATTTTCTAAGGCATAAAATCTTTGATCACGCCTTCCTTCAGAAGGGAAGTACAGTCGTTGGTCCCTAGTCCATGAGTTGATGGGTCGATAGGTAGGGTCCAGGTTTGGTTGGGAACTGTCTTCCTGGCATCGATAGCATTGGTACTCAGTACGGAAAACAAGATCTACGGAAAAAAAAACAAGGAAAAAAAGTTCGAGGGTTGTTAATGATGAACGCCGAAAGTCAGCGTTAACGTCTTCAATTGGAAAATGCGTTGCATACTAGAGGCATAGAGGTTACTAAGACCAGAAGGTCCCGAAAAAACGTGCTCAACTTTTTGGCTCAGCTCTGGTAGTCTTTTCGGTCCCAAGCTGCACCCCACGAAACATAGGAAAAATCATGAACCCCTCATTTTATCTGTCAAACTTTCATAGCGAATCAAAACAAACATAGTGTAGCTCTAGAATTTCGAATAGAATGGGGTACGTTGTGCGATGTACTTGCGATAGGCTAGTCCAGTGTGAGCCAATTTAAAATCGTTAGTGCACTGTAAGTAGCGTAATGCGGGAGAAAATTTATCATAATTGGTTGCTAATTTAGTTGTCACGTATATAAGTTTAGGTGATACAAATCTAGATAAAAATTCATCGTGAGAGTTCAGTCTTTAAACGAGTTTCTCATAACAAAAAACTAGACTGACAGCATTCAATAGTTATTAATAGTCAATTAAAGATCACAAGGCTGCAACTATTGCTGTCATTAGCTTAAAAGTGGCATTTGGCATTGGACTAAGCGTCACTGGATCGGAATAATTTGAAAATTTGCGGTGAAATGTTTCCAATATTAAAAAATCACAGTTTTTTCTGTGAAATTTAGTGATTTTTTTAAACTATGCATTTTAAGAAATTTTCTTTGAAATTTCTGCGGAAAAAACACTTTGTACAAGGATTTTAACATCTGAATCGGATTCAGGGTATACAAATTTAATAGGAACAGTAACTAGAAATTTACTCGAAAGTCATTCGAGAGCTTGACTAATTTCACCCCTAATCGCCCCATTTTCAAATTTTAGGGTTCTAAAATGCCCTAAAAATAAACAAATTACTCAATATGATAAGTGATCATGCAGAACTATAGAGACCTCATAGCTACTGATTTTAATACCATTAGTTTGTCAATTTCGATTGATGTGCAGTCGGATAAATTTACGAACAATATCTGTATCGACTCACTAACTCTTCTACCGGATCGCAACCTCTTCACTTAATGGCTAGCCTCTATGCGCACTCACACTATCTTAGCATGTTGCCTATCTTAACTGCAGGCAGAAGATGCCTTCTACCGCTAGGTGCGCTAGTGTTCGCCAATGAATAGTGGAGTCACTGTCTATTCCGAAGTTCCACTACTGTTATATGTAAATATGCATCTATTTTGTATGTACAGTGTTGCCAAATATGTTAAACCCACATTTGAAAACTTTAAACACAATTTTCATAGCATGCGTATCTATTAATATCCCGTTTGATGGCACCACGAGGAACACCATCTTTTCATCAACACCATCCAAAAAGTAAAAAAAAATAAGAAAAAATATTTTTATTTTATTCTATTTTTTGCCGTTTTGTCTTAAAACATGGATTCTTTCTCTAAGCGGCGCCGGTGGTGTAGTGGTAAGCGTGATTGCCTCTCACCCCAAGTAGCACACATCCGGCACAGAAGGTTGCAGCAACTTGATTGTGACCCAAACAGTCACATAGAGGTAACCTCAACAGGTTTGTGACCAGTGTGCTAATAGGGACCCCAGCAGACTTGGATTCAATCCCAGTCGGCGCCGCCGGGATGTTCTGAGGGTTAGGGAAGTAAAGCCGTTGGTCCCCGGTTCATGAGTTGATGGGTCGATAGGTAGGGTCCTAGCGTCGGTAGCATTGGTGCTCAGCACGGAAAACAAGATCTCACAAAATCAAATCAAGAATAAATTGATTCTTTCTCTTGACTTACTGTTTCAAATTAATTTTGAAATTATTTAACGACTGAAAAGTTTAACCTTTCATTACGCGTGCCAACTTTTGTAACACGAGCTCTCGTGCGTTGTACAAAACACAATTGTTTGCAAATATAGTGCGAAAATTTAATAGTTAACGTGTAGCTCCTTTCCGGAAAATAAAATCTCATCGTTCCCATCCCACCTACTTTTCACAAACCAAGTGCAAATGCGTGTGTGTGGTGCAAAAAGAAGAAAGTCTTCATCGACCAGCCGCCAACTGTGCCTTCCCAAGCAGAGCTTCACCACCACATCGAAACAAACAGCGCGCTGCTTGGTTGGTGCCATTTGGTAGCCAATCAGAACAGGTCAGAGAAGAAAAGGAAGAATAATTTTATTATTAAATAAGTGATCTTAAAATTTTCCTTCATATAGTCCTCAAGTTGATTTTTTTTTTGTTACTTGCGCCCTTCTTATTCTCCCAGTCCAGCCTAAACGAGGTGATCTTTTTTAAGACCGAATAAGAGTGTTGTGAACTTTCTTCCAAGGTTCAGCTATCACCCATCGAGGCCTCAGTTATCCTAAAACTCCACCAGTTCCTGCAATGGTCTAGGATTGACTAACAATAGTATCTTATCCAAGTAACAATTTAACAGCCTTTTGGCTTTCACTCTGATTTATTGTGGTTTTATAACAGCAATACGCAATATTTTTAGTTTAAATACAGTATTTAAAAGTGCAAAACATTCTTGATCAGTAGTTCAGCATTATGCTGTTTTAAAAACCTTTTAAAGCCTGATCCGAATAGCATCAGTGCCAAACTGGGACTGCGGAAAACTGCTGACCGGAACTTCAAAAGCTGTCCGTCAGCTGGAAATTGACTGCCTTCCGAACCATAGCAACGATTTCATTCGGCGAAAGGGTTAACTGTTCCAAAAATTCCAAGCAAGCGCACATAAACTTCATCGCATCATCCAGAAGAAGGAAAACTTTTCGGAAACGATTGAGCTTCCACCTGTTCCAAGTTACGTAGAAACACTTCCTGAGTAACTAATTCCAATAGATGAATCGCCCTTATCAAGGATGTCACGCAACTTGTTGATCCAACGCTGGAATAGAACATATTGTTATTATTCCATATGCTTTTTTACAATCTTCGTTTTTCAAGATCAATTTATCAATGAGCAGTAATAGAGATTACGAAAATCATCAAATTGTCTCGGCTGGAAGCAATGATTAACATAACAAATAACTATATTTTGTAAGCTAAATTAAAAATAATAAGTCAAATCAACGTTTTCCGAAGGCGGACTTATTTGTTTCGATCTTCCGAAGCACATTTCATATAAGATTTAATCTGTCACCTAAAAATAGACCACAATACGAGTTCCGATAATTTTAGTGATTCTTTCACTTTAATGACGAGGAAATTTATGAGTATTTTTGACAGATTTATTTTTGAACAATGAATTTGGCAAAATTGGACGATATTTATGTATTCCATTTTATCTTGATTGATGCTTTATTTTTAGTGCGCAAAGCAAGTGTCAAAGGCTAATGGCACAAGTATTGATACCAAATGGCTTTTTTTTTGGTACTTTAAATAAAGATTTCAAATGGTTCTCAATGTATTCCTCATATAACCTTTTTGCAGCAAGTCATTCTTAAAATGTCTCGATAATACTCTTTAGAACATCCTTCAGGGGGGCAACTAGACAGAATCTAGTCTCAATGAGATTTTAGTGGATGTAGTAAAGGTAAAGCTATCTTGACCAGGTTTTTTATGAATGTTGTGTTATAGAAGCCTTGTAGTACATCATAAAACCTTAAATGTTACTTGGCTATTTTAACCTTGAGAGAAGTTATTAAATCGTAATATTCTCCAAATTAAGCTTCAAGTATTGGTCTATTGGACATGGGTATTAAATTTCATGTGGTGATGAACTAGCTAAAGGCTTGAAATCTCCTTAATAAAGAAAAAATCATGTAATATGTTAAATATAAAGAAGATTACTGGACTACGAAGCTACAACCACAGATTTTCAGCACAATGTTGCCAAAATAATTATTTCGTGACTGAAAAGTTTAATTTGTTTTTTTTTTTAAAGATAATGCAATTATACTTTTCTATTATTTTAATTGTCATTTTCCATTGTCTATTATCTTAGACAAATAGAAAAATGACTTCACATACAAGTTATCGTCCACTAATTTAACGGTTGATTTTTTTTTTTGATAGTCAGTAGTGTACTCATCGACAGCATGCATAGCGCATAGTAAATCTATGTACATTAACGTTTGAACACTACCACCATCTGTTGAGCATACTGCCCTCCACAGTGTAGACAGCAGATGGCAACATGGACGATGTTTTACAATCAGACCTTCTAAGACAGAAAAATTTGATCGTATTTGACTGCCTCATGGTCTTCTGGCTTAATGTCCTGAATATACTATTCCCCTAACACGCCACGTTTTAAAGGTACAACTATCTTCATGAGGCTGCACCGCCCTACAGACGTGTATGACATCACACTGAAAATATTTTTTCGTTAATTCTCTGACGCTCGTTTCATAAAAATGGATTTCGTAGATAAAACACTTTTTCTGTAATTGTACGAAACATTCGTATTGCCTGTCATCTGACAAAATGCTAATGCCTTATTCGTACAATACACGAAATCAATTTCGTACGGACAAGCATACTGCTGCTCTTTTTGTAACTCATGTTGCTGATGGCGGTGATGTGCTGAGTTTTGTGTGTTGAAAAGCTGTTGCTGCTGCTGTCGTCCTGCTCATATTTTTGCGAGTGATGTTGATGTGAATGAAGGTGAAATCGCCAAGATGATGTTGCAGATGGGATTAAAATAAGGGATGGACTTTAATCTAGTGCGGGGAAATCATTCTTCATGGAATAAAATAGAGGCTAGTTGCCTCCTAAGTGAAGTGCGATCGTACGAAATGCCTTCGTACATACAATCATAACCAGGAAGACAATTTATTTTTTGACGAAACTTTCGTTGTCCTTTGCAATATTTTCTTTTTTGAGTACATGCATGTTTCGTACTTTTTTCTATCGACACGAAAGTTTCGTATTTATTTTATGAATCATTCGTTCGCAATACGAAATAAAATCAGTAGCGAGTGTGGCATTTATAACGAAACTAGCTTCATAAACAGTACGAATCTATTTCGTTGCAGATAACATCGAATGGATTCGTGAATCAAACGAACGATTTCGTTGGATAAACTAAATTTTAAATATTTTCAATGCAGCAAGATTGTAGCACGGAAGTGCTCCGCTTACTGAATATACCGCCTTAGAATTCGAAATATCACCAGATTAAGCCTATAACATCGAGATACCGTTTTCAAATATTCTAGACAAATTTGCCGTGAGTAATATTCTTCAAATGATCCTTTCACAACAATAATGTCACATGCTAAGGTACAGCAAAAACGTGAATAATATCCCAATGTATAAAAGGGGCGTACCTAAAAAATGTGCCTTGTTAGGGTATAAGAATATTATAGATAAAGAATCAAGGGAGCACAATGTAATCAAAAATAGCCCTAGTAAACAATACTTCACGATAGGACGTTGTATAATTGTGACTTTTGAAAAATACGGGAAGAAAAAATATATTAGAGGACCACTGGAATCAGAACTACCTACTCCCAGTATTCACTCAATGTATGATGCAATCCGTTCGGGTTTCAATCAAATAATCATACCAATAGTTTATAAAGGGTGTCTACAGTTAAATTGCATCGCTTAGAAGTATTCGCCAAAAATAAGTCCCTCAACCGATTGTCATGAAATTGTCAGGGATTAAAAAACTAAACTGTTTTACGTATCTTTATTTCACTCTATTTCTTCACCAAATCCAAATGCCCAAACTTATTTTCTTCTTAATTCCACCCACAAGATTTTTTACAACGGTTGCATCGACATTTTTTTTTTCTGCTTTAAACCATGATTTCAACATTGCCTGCTCCGTAGTGACAACTCTAGGATGCTTACGGAGTTCGTGCTGCATTTGTCCAGTATTTTTCGATAGGCTGCAACTCCGGGGTGTTTGGGGGATTGAGATCCTTCGCCACGAAATTTACCCCATCTCCCTTGGAGTAGTGACAAGAGGCTAGATCCGGCCAATAAAAAAGGAACGTTGTGTGATTTGAGAAACGGAAGTAGTCATTTCTTCAAGCACTCATTCATGTAGACATGGCCATTTACGGTAGTAGTTGCTACGAAAGGCTTGTTCCGTTTTTCGCACGGACAAATCGCCTACCAACTCATTCTTTCTGGTTGGATTGCCAACATCTTTCCGATGACTAGGTGCGAAAGATGTGGGTTTTTTAGGTCAGTGTGCAAAATTTTCTCGCGCAAGCGCTGTTCCTTTGACTCCATTTTCAAAACTACTAGAAATTGTGAAATAAAACTCACGCAGTGTAAACAATACACGCTGAGGCCATCTCACCCAAAATTTAAATAAAATTAACACAATGGACAAACTGTTACAACTTTTTGAAAGTGATGCAATTTAACTGTGGACACCCTTTAGTACTCGAATAGGTTCGGTGTACAGAATTGCTGCAAAGAAATTTTTAAATAAATTTGATCCATAGCATTAAAAGTCATCGCATATTTTGATCAGAAATAACACAAAAGTGTGCTGTGATTTGTCCCGACAAAAGGGTTTTAGACCGAGAAAAGAAAGGACAACTATCCGCGAAGGTTGCCACAGGTCGTCCGAGGTCAGGTCGGGTTCCGAGGGTTATCGCTGCTATCAAAAGAAAGATTCGGGTGAATCCAGTGCGTTCAATAAGGAACATGGCAAAGGAACACGGGATCAGTGACGTTACGGCACGGAAGATCGTAAAGGAAGATTGCGGGGCGAAGTCGAGGGCACGGAAAAAATCTCACATGATTACCAACCGCATCCGAGAGCTACGAGTCGAACGATGCAAGAAAATCTTGAACTTCCTTAAGCGAAAAAAATCGGTAATCCTGTTCACCGACGAGAGCATGTATACCGTCGATCCCGTATCAAATTCCAGAACCAACCGGTATATTAGTTCTCTTCCGGTAAAAAACGTGACCGACGAGCACAAGAACGTGTATCTAACCAAGCATCCTGCTAGCTTTATGGTGTTTGGATTGGTGGCTTCCGATGGCCCAAAAATGGACCCGGTGTTCATTCCAGAAGGCGGCAAGGTCAACACGGAGGTCTACATCAGGATTTTAAGTAAGTATGTTCTTCCGTGGATCAAAGAACAGTATGGTCCGAAGCCAAATGTTGTATTTCAACAAGATGGGGCTCCGTGCCCCACCTCGACCGCATTCAGAAGTGGTTGCAGCGTTCTGGGCGAAGGATAAGCCCCGATCTTAATCCGCTGGATTACTCAATATGGCGCGTCATGAAGACCAAGGCCTGTTCTAAACGCCACCCGAGAACAGCAAGCCTCAGACAAACATTGACCCGTACCTGGAGAGAAATGGATCCAGACTTCATTATTAGAACCTGTCGTGCATTCCGGAAGCGTGTGGAAGCTGTAATTGCAGCAAGTGGAAACTCGATCGATGATTAACATAGTTGAAGACTCTGAGAAACATCCCCCCTTTGAATAAATAAAAAACTTTAGAACGAAATTTTTGAGAATTTTTTTTAAATTTTAACATAGCTCAATGGTGCAAACATTATCACGCATACGGTACTAGATATTTTTATTTGTTTCAGGGAAAAATATGTAGGGAAAAAATAATTAGTCTTAACTTAAACGACTAGTGACTCGACAAATATTTTAAATCGAAAAATAACAATATAAATTTTATAAACCATTTGGCATGACCAATTAACCCGAAAGAAAGCGAAACGGTACAAATCAGTTGAAAATATCCAACGATATAACAAAACTGTGATTATGGTTAGGTTCTCGAATAGGGTAGAGAAACTCTTCGGCTTAAGTGCCCCTTTTTGGGACTATCGATCAGAAAACATCAAATATATCAATGATTTTGGCGTTAACAGGGAAATTACAATACTTTAGTTCAAATGCTACCGAACGAAGTCAATAAGAACGCGTGATATGAATGTTTGCACCCAATATTCTCAAATATTAATGAAGCGCTCCGACCGAATCAATCTTTATCTTCATCCGATAGGCCGAAGTGAATTCATTGGCGTTTCAATGGCGTTTCAATGCGTTAGGCTGAGTTTAGAATGCGTATGCCGAGTTTGGCGTCAAGAAGCAGTGTTAGACTTTTAGCAACACCTCAACGATTGGTTTCTCTTTATTAAATCTTACGGTACGTACGGAAAGGTAAATAAATATGGAAGCCATCAGTAATAATAACATTCCGTTTGGTGCTAAACTGCGCTAGATTAGGAAAGACTAATGGGGTGTTTACACTTATGTTATTTCATTAGCGCTAATGAGCCAGCTGCTAGCAAAAAAGCTCACCAGCATAATGTAAACAGAGCATCAGCGTCTACCAGCATGAGATTTCAGGAGCAACTGAAATTGGTGCTAAATGATTAGTACACTAGCGCTAGCAAATCCGTATAGATGTAAACACCCCATTAGTGGGGGTTGTGCTTAATATGCTGAAAATATATAATAATGTCTAGATGTAGCAACAAGATAATCCGCACAATATAATGTGGCAACACTGTAAAAAAAAACTTTTCTTGGTATTTCAAAACCGGGAGTGGTGGGTTCGATTCCCGGTCCGGTCGAAGAAATCTTTCGATTTGGATTTTTTTTTTCGGTTTATCTGGGCTCACTGCAATTGCCATACAATACACAAACTCATGCATCGGTGTTGGCTTAGAAAGCTCTCATTTAATAACTGTGGAATTGCATCTAGAACACTTTTGATTCAGTCCCAACCTGGATCGGGTATGAAGATTGGGTCTGCTCGTTGGCTGTCAAATATCAGTGTGAACGTTTGTTTTTGTAACCTGGCTCAAGTTGAGGTTCACACAGACAATGAGTTCGGGTTCGCACGGGTCCCAACCTGAATAATAAACAAATTCGCTATAAATTGTGCGCCGGGAAAACGCTCGCTACAAAATCCTAAAAAGCCTAGAAGACAAGAAGAAGAATGAAAACGTCCCATCGAATCAAAATGACGTCTGAGACAATGTTTTATTTTCAAGATTTTTAAACTTATGTTTATTTGAAAGGCAAAAATGCTCACTGTACTGATATTGGACACAATGGACATTGAGAAAAACGGTAAAACATAAACTATCTCTTAGCGGCGCCGGTGGTGTAGTGGTAAGCGTGATTGCCTCTCACCCCAGCAGGCCTGGGTTCAATCCCAGTCGGCACCGCCGGGATGTTCTGAGGCATAACATCTCTGATCATAGGGAAGTAAAGCCGTTGGTCTCCGGTTCATGAGTTGATGTGATGGGCCGATAGGTAGGGTCCAGGTGTGAGAGCTGCCTCCCTGGCGTCGGTAGCATTGGTGCTCAGCACGGAAAACAAGATCGACGGAGAACAAATCAAGGGAAAAAAATCATCTTTCATAAAAAAAAAATGTTATTGCTTTTTATGAAAAGGCATTTCAGTTTCCTACAACTTTGTGTCAGACATCATTAAGATTAGATGAATCATTTTCGTACTATGATTTATTGAAAAATATCTAATCATAAGAAAAGAGTCAAAATGGCCGAGTTTCAGCACAAACTTGCTTCATTGAACAATTATGCAAAGTTTGATGGTATTCCGAGAGGGTAAAATCTAAAATTTGCATATTTTTCGCTATTTTTCGATGATTTGCTCACATCATAAACTTATCCAATGTGTGCTCTGAATTACTCCAAAGTTGCATGATTTCCAATCAAATTTTTATCACAGCTCTTTTCAAACGAGTTTCAATGAAAAAAAAAACAGTTTCGATTCAATATTTCCCAACGTTATGTAACAGAAGGAAAAAAAAACCTCTACCGGCTTTGTCGAGTGTTCAAACATTTTTCATACATCATCATAGCTCGAAACCCAAACTTGCTGTCAAGCACGTCTCCTCTTTACTCCAACTGGTTTGGTTACATACACAAGATAATGTCTGTGAATGCATTTGTATGACTCTTAAAGCGGATTACAGAGCAAACATGTCTCAGCAATGCAACATTACTTGTTTTATTTCTAAACCTCGTTGACGACATCCAGACTGTCTGCATTTCCGTCAGTGATCGAGACTGACGTTGATTTTTGTAATCTGTCTGACGATGAGTTTATTTTCTTGAAAATGTTTGGTTGCCGAAGAACTCATTTTGTTTTATAATACAACATGAAAACGGAAAACATAAACGAAATCAAAGATCTATAATACCTAACGCATTTGTTTACAACATAGGTGATATCACACCCTACTTTTCATTATTAGAGCACCCCAGCTCCGATCACGACAAGATAACTCTGTGGTAGAGAGAGGGAGAAAAAGTCCAACACTGCAATGAGATAAAAAAAAAGTCAACAGCAGACTCCTATATTATGAACCCGGATGTAAATGAAAAAAAAAACTCTGGCGTCGTCGTCGTGGTCGTTGCTACGTGAATTATTACTGGAGCCCGCATGAATGTGATCAGCATACTGGACCGGTACTTCTCCCTGCTGGCTGGCGCTCGCCGACTGACTGATGCTGTTTCGAAGTTGTACATCAACTTTCGGGCACTTGAGTTTCACGCTTGCCGTTCGTTGATGTCTCTTCACCAGCTGATTCGATGCTGGGCACGCGATTAGCGTCGTTGTATGTGAATCGATGTCGCTAAACGTTGTTTATGTGCACGGATAAACACATTGAAGCGATGGCCATACCGAAGGCGGATAATCAAAGGTGGCACAGAAGGAAGAAGTGTTAGTTTGTCTACTAAAATGAGCTAAGACGATTGCATATGACAAGTTTTGCTATAATCAACACTCCTCATATTTATTCGGGAAATTCACGTCACTTCCGTAAGAAATTAATTTGGCACTGTTTATGGCAAAACAGTGAACTTTTCATAAACATTAACGGCACATAATTCACCAACACTAGCGAACCGTGAGTTCTAACCCACCTGTGATTATCTACCTTGGGCCATACCGCAGTGGATAATATTTTGTGCAAGCTGTGTGCAAATTTAACGGTAAGATGGGTCCGAATAAATGTTGCAATGTACCTCTCAATGTACCTTTATAACATTTCAATGCATGGCTAAAAAGCGGTAGTCGTGCGAATCGTAATCTTACCTCACAGGCCAAATAAAATGAAAATTTATTACGTCCAATTTGCACTCCAAACACGTAAGCGAGGGAAATCAAATCAATGTATTATTAACGTTCAAATCTGTTCAAATCATATTCAATTGTAAATTATTTAAGAATAACCATAAAAGCCGTTATACACCCAACCGCGAAATGTAATATTCTATTACATATTTGCATAATAAGTATGCAGAATTTGTTATGTTGAACCGATACGGTCATATAGTACACACAAAGTTTTTTAAATAATTTTGTAATTTTTATGTTTGCTAGGTTAGCTAAGAACAAAGTTTGTTACCCCAAATGTACTTCGCTTAGAAAATCATCTCGTAAATGTTTTATATGAAAATATAAATTCTGGAAAAACTGGGAAAAACCGCGAACAAGCAGCTTCATTTATGGATGATGTAAGAAAAGAAGTAAGAAATTAACACTGTTTTTCCCATCAATGCTACAACTAGATATCTTTATATAAAATATGCACAAATATATACAAATGTAGCACTGAGGGGGTGATTTAATGTTCATGTCCTTTGTTTTGCGTGTACAAATGTGTAATTTCTAATTTGAATCGATTCTCGGAAGAATCAGTTTTTTGAATCGATCACAAAAACAGCAAAAATTGCCTGAATTTTTTAATCCGATTCTCGAAAGAAAAGAAAAAATAATAATGCATTTGGTTCGTTGCAATAAAAGCAAGCTCATACTCGGGCAGGTATGCATTACTTTTACGTATGGTATAACACGAACAGCTACCCATCATGCCAATCGATCGAAAGAATAGGTATGGAGAGTGATTCAATTTGCTTGGAAAAAATTGAAAAAAAACAACTTCTTGACATTTTTTTCCAATAGTTTATTTGTTAGGCTCAAATGTCCAAAAAGACTTCACGGAGCCGAGAACCATTAAATAATTTAATAATTACATTAAAGTTTTAAGAGGGATATAGTTTATGAGTTCTTCTTACTCTTCCTTGGAGGCGACTTGAGTTTAGCTTCCCCTTTAATCCATGCCCTCAACTCCCTTGCTTCTGCCAATTGTTTTTCCTTCAGCAGCGCTAGCCGCTTTGTCTCCTCTTCGTCCTTTGTCTGCTCCTGCTCGGTATAATCCACTATCCCGAATGTGTAGTAGTAATACGCATCGTTTTTGTGCTTGAAAACAGGTGGCTACTGTTTCTCAGCAGTGCTTGCTTCCTCTCCATTGTTCTTCTCGGCGTCCGGGGACGTCACATCCGTCACTATCCGTCCTATTCTTCTTCGCTTTTTAAGCTTATTGCATATGGCATATTAGCTAATTGCGTATTCTCAACTTAGTGTTCTAGATGCACTTCCACAGTTATTAATTGAGAGCTTTCGATGCCTGTACCATTTTTGCATTGGTATAATTGTGTGGCAAGTCCAATCATACTTCTATGCCCAGGGAAGTCGAGAAATTTCACAATAACTCATCACTGGTTTGACCAAATTGGCTCATTTTAGGGGTAAAGTCTCGTTAAATAGGTCCCGTGTGCATGACCAAGGCCGATTTTGAAAAAAAGGTATTAAAAAAGGGTAAAAGTTTTTTTTTTGTTTTTCATATTCAAAACAGTCAGTTTTTTATTTTGTATTTCAAAAAATGGACTTTCAAAATCTGGCTTTGTCATATATGTAATTTCATCCAATTTGGTCCATCCAGTCCTGAGATATCGTGAGACCCGTAAATTAACTCTGTGTTTCGAGAAAATCCATCTTTATACCTCAATTATTTACAAACAGCAACATTTCACCTCAACACGTGTTTACTAATGCGAATACATGTTTACTAATACTAATACTAACACGTGTTTTGATCGCGCACGGGCAGGACCTTTTCCTACGTTGTATTATTTTATAAATCAAAAGACGGGCGATTGTCTGGCTGTCCTGCCATGGCGGAGGCATACGAACAATTGCTTTTATTGATAATAAAAATGGATACAATACACTGAAGAGATACATTTATTCCACTACCAGCGGTACCAGTTTGTGTAGTGTACATCAGTACGGCTGGTAGGGTAGGTACACACTTAGTGGACAGTTGCACAAACATGTTTAGTTATACGAATCGAATTCGACCATTTTTGAAAAATCGATTTTTTGGTCCATTTTACATATATGTTACCCCATGAAGTGAGTCACAAAAAAGAATGCAAAATAATAGCCTTCACCGTTTCTAGAGTTTAAAAAACTCGGTTAACGGTATTGTCATTTGACGTACACTTTGCGAATACGAAAAATTAACATGTAACGAAAAGTGGTCAGGTTTTGCACGATTATAACTCGGATATTTCATGATACATTTATTATGTTTTGGCATAAATCGATCGTAATTTTCTCTACGCATTGATTCTATCAGACAAAACTATTGATTTTAATATACTTTTTAAATAATCTGTAAAATTCAAGAATGGTCCAAAATATCGTGTAAATCAATGAATCAATTAATCCCGAGAATGTATTCTTACCCCGAAACCTCAATATATTGCACCAACCATTTTTTTATATGTTTCAAACAGTCAAACAGCAGCCACTTCATAAGAGAGGACTTTAGGCGCCGAGTTGGCTGCTTCTTGCATAAGACCGCGTGTTGAAAATAACGCCTGAGCTGAACAACTCTACTGTCCCACCAAAGCTGCAACAGATTCTTTGCAAAAATCTAAGCTAAAAACAGTCACTAAAATTTTCTGTTGATCAATTTGGCACGGAGATATCGACGTTTGAAAATAGCATATTTTTGAAAATTTTGAAGAAGAGGGATGGGCACCTGATCAGAAGAGCGGTCCAACCAGCACAATCAAATAGTTGTCAAAATTCAATAAATGAGTATATTCGACTAATTATTGATAAAATACCTAGACGTCGATTGCATTTCTGCAAATTCTTATGATCAATTGGCGTGAAATAATCCATATAGAGCATTATATTGAAAGTTGATAAAAATAAAATATATGGTTTTAAAGGGTGATACGGTCAAAATTTGGTCAAGGGAAAATGCGTGTAAATCGGTGAAATCGTTTATTTAAAAAATCAAATTAAATTTCTTTTTCAAGTTCAATTAGTATAAAATTCAGGAAAAATATTCAGTTAGGCTTCCGCTTTTCCAAATCCGAATTGCCGGGCCTTACGCTTGACCCCTGCCATCAGATTTTGTACAGCCACCTTGTCCACCTTCTTCGCCGCAGAAAGCCAGTTTGCCTTGAACTGCTGCTCGCCCTTAGCAGTTTTTTTGGTCTTCTTTAGGTTCCGCTTGACAATAGCCCAGTATTTCTCAATTGGGCGGAGCTCTGGCGTGTTGGGAGGGTTCTTGTCCTTGGGAACCACCTGCACGTTGTTGGCGACGTACCACTCCATGGCCTTTTTACCGTAATGGCAAGATGCCAAATCCGGCCAAAACAGTACGGAACAACCGTGTTTCTTCAGGAAAGGCAGCAGACGTTTATTCAAACACTCTTTCACGTAAATTTCTTGGTTGACAGTCCCGGAAGCTATGAAAATGCTGCTTTTCAAGCCACAGGTACAGATGGCTTGCCAAACCAGATATTTCTTTGCGAACTTTGACAGTTTCATGTGCTTGAAAACATCTGCTACCTTTCCCCTTCCTTTTGCCGTATAAAACTCCTGTCCCGGAAGCTGCTTGTAGTCGGCTTTGACGTAGGTTTCGTCGTCCATTACCACGCAGTCAAACTTCGTCAGCATCGTCGTGTACAGCCTCCGGGATCGCGCTTTGGCCGTCGTATTTTGTTTATCATCGCGATTTGGAGTCACTACCTTCTTGTAAGTCGATAGTCCGGCTCGTTTTTTGGCTCGATGCACGGTTGTAGACGATACACCCAGCTTATTTGCGGCATCTCGGAGAGAGAGGTTAGGGTTTCGCTTGAAACTACCGGCAACTCTCTTTGTCGTCTCAGCGGCTTCCGGTTTTCGATTTCCCCCCGATCCAGACTTCCTGGCTGTCGACAAACGTTCCCCAAACACTTTAATTACATTTGTAACGGTTGATTTGGCAACTTTTAGCGATTTTGCCAACTTTGCGTGCGAGTAGCTCGGATTTTCGCGATGCGCGAGCAAAATTTTGATACGCTGCTCTTCTTGCTTGGACGGCATTTTGACAACTGAAGAGTGAATTCCAAAATCAAAATAAGAGCAACATTCTACACACACACACCTTCAAAATGAGGGGTGTTCAGGTTTTTTAAATGCAAAATTGAAAGAAATACGTCAAGTTGATATTGACCAAATTTTGACCGTATCACCCTTTATATGCATAAAAGTGACATTGACGTTTATTGGCTGCTGTTATTCAGTGCTTGTTAGTCGTTAGTTGAATAATGGTTGTGAAAAAATTGAGTAAACGCTCTCCAAAACTATTTTGCTAGCATCTGCTTGTAGCTGTATCTGCTAAAGTAACTACTTTACAGCACAATGCTGGAAAAAGTGGCTTATTAAGCTGAACATGTTAGTTGGGCATCTTCTAATTGTTCCAGTTGCGTCGCTTTCCAGAACCATTTTCATTGGGTCGATGTCCGGAATCTTGCGACGTATCCAGCCCATCGTAGTTGCCTATTTTTTTTTTCAATGTAAACCATGGATACTTCCCCCCAGCAGCTAGTGCAATCCGTGGTTCATTCGCATGCTTCACTTCCTTACTGTATTCGTTGAACCGAATATTCGGCCAATGTGAAATTTTATGGATATTCGGTGCAGCTCTAGTTTCAAGCATAATACAAATAATGCATAAGATAGGCATTTTACCAGACGACATGCATTTAATTAACATGTAAAAATATGTTTAGTACATTTTATTACCTGAGGAGATTAGAAATAAGTAATTAAGCTAATTAATTATATTCGATTCTTTATAGATTATCCTAGGGATAAAAATATAATGTGTAGCTATCAGTGAAACGTAAAATGTAACCAGAGTTATGGAGAATGTGGTACTGGCAATAATAAAGTACAGTCAACTCTCCACAACTAGCTGTCGACTAACTCGATATCAAGTTATAGAACCATACTAAACATGAATTTCATGGCAACTGTGATAGCAATTTTGAATGGGATTGTTATTCTTTAACACGATAATTCCATAACTCGATGGTCCATTTAATATCGAGTTGTAGAGATTTCCTTGAACATTGTAGCAGATACTGGAAAGTTACAGCTCCTTTAAAAACACGATGTATACTTTATTATTTCCAGTACTTTGTCTACTGGAACTTAATACCGTAGTATGAAAGAGATGGAATCATCGTTCTATCTTCCATCAGAGCGCACCATATCGAGGTGGTCTACTTTTTTATGGGTCTGGGTTTTAGTCGTCAGTACAGCCGTTAAATGTCATGCCGGAGCAACGATTTTGAATCTTAGTTCAATCGTGTTGTCCCACAATAAGCTAAGAAAGCTCTGAAAAACCTGTCATGCAAATGCTAAAAAAACGTCTACTGTACGGCAATAATTCACACATTAAATTTTTTAAACTTGTTTTCAGGGCCTCAAAATAAACATTTCCAACTGTAAACAAAATAAATATGAAGACATTTGGTAACAAAAATTCTGAGATATTCTTATTTGCAGTTAGTGATTTGAAAAAAACGGGTCCCACGATAACTCATCACTGGTTTGACCAAATTGGCTCATTTTAGGGTTAAAGTCTCGTTAAATAGGTCCCGTGTGCATGACCAAGGCCGATTTTTGAAAAAAAAGGTATTAAAAAAGGGTAAAAGTATTTTTTTTTTGTTTTTCATATTCAAAACAGTCAGTTTTTTTTTATTTTGTATTTAAAAAAATGAACTTTCAAAATCTGGCTTTATCATATATGTACACTAAATACATCTTGTGAGTCTTCACCCCAAATTTCATCCAATTTGGTCCATTCAGTCCTGAGATATTGTGAGACCGGTAAATTAACTCTGTGTTTCGAGAAAATCCATCTTTATACCTCAATTATTTACAAACAGCAACATTTCACCTCAACACGTGTTTACTAATGCGAATACATGTTTACTAATACTAATACTAACACGTGTTTTGATCGCGCACGGGCAGGACCTTTTCCTACGTTGTGTTATTTTATAAATCAAAAGACGGGCGATTGTCTGGCTGTCCTGCCATGGCGGAGGCATACGAACAATTGCTTTTATTGATAATAAAAATAAATACAATACACTGAAGAGATACATTCATTCCACTACCAGCGGTACCAGTTTGTGTAGTGTACTTCAGTACGGCTGGTAGGGTAGGTACACACTTAGTGGACAGTTGCACAAACATGTTTAGTTATACGAATCGAATTCGACCATTTTTGAAAAATCGATTTTTTGGTCGATTTTACATATATGTTACCCCATGAAGTGAGTCACAAAAAAGAATACAAAATAATAGCCTTCACCGTTTCTAGAATTTTAAAAATTGCTGCCAAAGCTGCAACAGATTCTTTGCAAAAATCTAAGCTGAAAACAGTCACTAAAATTTTCTGTTGATCAATTTGGCACGGAGATATTGACGTTTGAAAATAGCATATTTTTGAAAATTTTGAAGAAGAGGGATGGGCACCTGATCAGACGGGCGGTCCAACCAGCACAATCAAATAGTTGTCAATATTCAATAAATGAGTATATTCGACTCATTATTGATAAAATACCTAGACATCGATTGCATTTCTGCAAATTCTTATGATCAACTGGCGTGAAATAACCCATATAGAGCATTATATTGGAAGTTGATAAAAATACAAGAATTTTTCAATATATGGTTTTAGTACGAGCAATTCTCATTGAACCAGCCTATTTTTTGAACGAGGTTCCTTAAAACCAATTTATTTGTACTCATTTAGTTATGAAACTAGAATAATCGATCGGCAAAGGTCAAATTGATTTTTTTTTAATTAATTAATTTAACAAATTAACTTTACAGAGCCGAGGATTCATGTTCACTATAAAATACACCTTAAAGCTATAGTCAAAAGGTACAACACAATAAAAAATTTATCTTCCACTGTCCAATAAGCCTCCTCCACCTGAGACTGAAAAGTTCGTTACTCGATGAAAAGTACGTTTGATTGAGCTGAATTTCGCGTCTATTATGACTCAATTTTATGTCAAAATTGACGCTCGTATATGTCAGTCTCACAGCACCTAAATTAACATGGTTTTTTCTAAGTGTGTACAGTCCAAAATTTCGATGAAGAAGTCCAATTTTTTATGCAAATAGAAGAAAAGGGGAAAGTTAGGGCTTTAATTTGATATGACCAAAATGTTTGCAGCCATATCAGGTTTGGCTGCCATGGATGTTTAAAATAAAACGCAATTTTCATAAAGAGTTTTCACTGGGGGCTGATAATAAACTAAGCACACCGATTTTTGTATTACTATTGCTTTCTGTTCAGCATATGAGTTTAAGCTTTTGTTTATGAGATTCGCCCAAAATTTTGTTGGTTTATAAAAGAGAAAACGGTGCAATTTCGTAGAGTGTTAATTTATTTCTCGTCTAGGAAATTTCAAAACACTGTTTTTTTTTCTCAATTTGGTTGAAAATTGTTTTGAATTTTCGAAAAATTTCATTACTTTAAAATTTAAGCCGTTTTAACTATAAAAATAAATACAAACTAAAAGGTTTGGAATATCCCAACATAATTTTAAATTCATATAAATTTTGCACGAAATTTCAAAAACATATTGTTGTCTGAATTTCAAGCAACTTGGAAGTAGCCCACGATCCATAGTTCGATTAGTTAGATTGAGAAACGCTGGTTTTGATTAATGCGTCTTTTTATCGGAAAATACTCAATACACCCGTCGCAGTAATTGAATCTTTTCCTAATTAAAATGGGTATTTCCTGAAAAAGATGCACTTATCTTTATGTCTAAATTGTTGAGAAAGTTGTTTAAACGGTTTTACCGAGACCGGTTTTGCTGAAACCGGTTTACCGGTAAAACCTTGCCATATTTCAATTCAGGTGAATTGTATATCCAATGTTTGAAGTTTAATTACCCAATTATACCAATATTAAGGTTTGCGTGAATTCTAATAGACTCTAATAACCTGCAATTATCAAATTTAATCATTAATTTTATCAAATGTTATTCAGCCAGCTTCATAAAAATTATATCGTTCAAAACCATTTTAAATTAATATTTTGATCTAAAAGCAGCTTTATTTAATCTTGACGTTCTTAGTATGTTATAACTTGAAGTAAAGCTGAAATTTATTAGGACTGTTTTTGGTTTAACTCAAAACTGTAACATTATCCACCTGTCATAATATATTTTTTTATAAAATACGTTGGGCTAGCAACTGAGCACCGCTTGAACTGATGAAAGTCTAGCTACAATATTTAGTGGTATTAGCTGCATAGGAGCTTACTCAGCCAAAAAGGCATATTCTGCATTAAATTAGCTTGACTTGGAAACCTACTTTAAATAATGTCTAGCACTCACGAATCCTTTAACCATTCTAAACCAGTTATTTAACTTAGTAAGGGTCTAACCGGTTTAAAACCATACTAACTCTTACAACCAAAACCAATCCAGTATCACCAATCTTTTTTTAAAGATAGTTTTGCTAGACACCATGTTGAACCCGCTCCTCTCTTATTCTAAGGCCTTGCTTCATTTGCGCATCTTTTGTTTGATCTCAGTTATTTTGATAGCCATTTTATTAAATAATTAACATAATATCTTTATGATAAATCGGGCTTTTCAGCTTAAAGCTTTAATTGCCATGTCTATCGCTAGTATATGTATCTTTTCGTATGCGTTTGAACAGATCAATTATTACAGTAGGTAGGGGAAATGGATGTAATGTCGGCCTAAATGCCCCTAATTTGGGCCTGTACATAAATTCAGCAATCGACAATCGGCGATCAAAAATATCCATAAGTACCGTCCCAATGAGGCGTTCATCTAGATAAAATTGATAAATAGTAGATTTTTAGCGATGGGCCCAATCCTAGAACCATAGGCCAACATTATAGCCATTTCCACTATACGTTATTTTTGTTCATCATTAAATTCAGGAAGCCTTTCAGCTGCTCTTATGATACGTGTCTTACCAACGCGCAGGAAGTTTTGTTTAAAAAACAGATCTCCCTTCGTACATCGAACTTAGGCCCTAGAGCCAAGATTTTGTTGGATAGCTCTGCTTCATAGTTATTCCATGTATCTTTAAAAGAAGCAGAGAAGTAATGTTTCCCCTCAAAAACACCTCTCGAGCTTTAGGAGACATGTATTTTAAAAAGCTTATAATTATTATGCTTTGAACCAATTGGCTTCCACTCCAAGTAATCAACAAGCGTCGCTATGAAAAATAAGGTTAATTAGGGCTGCAGAACTTTAAATTATTCTTGTATCAATCCGCTATGCACACGATATTAGATTAACAGTAGAATAACAGCTGAATAACTGGACTGGAAATCGAACCCACCTCACCGTGCATTTTCTAACCAGGGTATTGGGTATAGGGTGGAAAATTTCTCACTTCTCTGGACATAAGGTATGATTGTCTCAAATAATAACTAGGGAAGTGCATCTAGAACACTAAGTTGAGAGCACGAAATATGCTAATATGCGATAAGCAATAAGCTTGAAATGCAAAGAAGAAGAAGCATAACATCGAAATATTGCAAATATTTCTCATCATACAAACAATAACGCACTCATTACGGTAGGAAGTAAAAAAAACATAAAATTAATCAATGTGGATGCTGCTTTACGACAGTGTGATGCAAAACACGTTTCACATCACTTAAAGGTTACGTGCATCCTAACAAGTTTCCTGTATTCGAGCTGTTGTTGGAATTACTGTAGCAATCGGCTGCAGTTATAACAAGCGTAGCGACAACGGTGGTGGTCAGCTGTGGCTTTGCTTACAAATAGCGGCAAAACTGCAAACCCCAACCAAAAGCGGAGGCGTTAGCATTTTATTCAGCAATGGAGAGCTTGCAACTGATGAGGACGACCGAAGGGGCGGCAATACAATTAATTATGCATACACACAAACTGTTCGCCGGTTAGCTACTATAGAACCATTGCGCATTGTTAAGCACCTTTGGTTGATCATCAGGCCAACCTGTGCAATGTCTAAGTGGATTTCAATGTAGTAATTAGAGTTCACCTGTTGTGCTGGTCTACCGTAGGGGTGGATCAATCAATTTCATAAGCTACTGTGGCTGTCAAATGTTAAACTTCATGTAATTTTCGTAAAGGTGCATCTTGCATGACTTAAAACTCATCCAAATATCTTTAAGTTTTTAGTTCACACGAACAATCAAACTCATGTAAACTTTAAATAACCAGTACTTCAACTAAATTTAATATAAACCGTTTGTGTCCAACGTAAGCTCATACAAAAACAGTTTCTAGTATAGGACGGCAATTAAATTTTCGATGACCGCAAGATGAGAGGTTTTCCTTCTATTGTCCAAACGAACTTGTTGAAATCGGCAAAAAAAAAAATAAATATTTATTAAGGGAACCCCATTGTGAAGCCACCCACCAGTCTGCCAAATTAATTCATCAAGGTTTTTTCACAGTCGCGTGGCTTTGCCTTTGTCTCAATTCAAAAGTTACGGCTCTTTTCCAGTTGCTTCGTCTTCTTCGATTTTTTTTTTTCATCTACATATTATATTACGTACTAACTGGGACTTAACACCGGCCCTCAACTTAGTGTTCTTTGAGCACTTCCTGAATTATTAATTGAATGTTTCTAAGCCAACACATAACATTTTTGCTGTCGTGCTAACAACCTACACACAGGGAATTCGGGAAAATCGATCGGACCCTAAATCGAACCTTCCACTTCCAACATGCTTTATAATCGTGACTCTACTGGCTAGGCTAACGAGAGGCCCCTTTGTTAATTGCTTCTGTTGATGGAGTAAACATCCATCTTTACCATGATCAACGACCTGTACCTTGTTGAATAGATCACCAAGCCAGCAAGTCACCAAGGAAGTACGAATCACGCTTGGTTAGTTGTTTACCTCTATCTTAATAAACACAATGGGAAGACTGATGCGAAGACTGTCTGTTCATTGTCCAAAGAATATTTACCCACAAACAATTTAAATAGTTATGACTAATATAAAATAATCAATGAAAATGTGCTGATGGCAATAATAAGATTCTAGATCAAATCATGAATATTCACTGGTTAGATTTGGTCAAACATTTGATTTTGGTAAGTGATTTGCCGGTTATCTGTGTGGGTAAGTGTGCTCGTGTATTTCATTGCAAGTGCACTACACTCACGCGGACTCAGGCAAAGCTTATCACAGATAATGCAAATGTTCTATTCAAGTGTAGTAATTGTCTGTCAGATCAGAGTTGTGACGAGCAGAATGTATCGGTTTCGGATACCAAAATGCTGGGGGAAGCAATGAAGCAATTGTCTTCTGTTGCTGACTCTATCACTGGTATACGAAACAACGTTGCTGCTCAGATAGACAACGCGTTGAGAATTGGCATGGAAAAAATGCAACAAAATATGAACGATTCTTTAAGTTGCTTTGAAAAATTAATTAGTGAGAAATGGAATACGATGACTAGTTCATGTTTTGAAATTAGTACGGAAAAAAATTTAGCTGCAACGAATGGTGCATCTAGGACGGTTCATTCTGAATCGGACCGAAATCCCAGACGCAAAAAACGTAAATTTCAAAATAGTGACAACGATTCTACTGATGATGTTTTTCAAGAAAATGCGAGTTTTGCGGATGTTGTAAATAGATCTAGTCATGCAAGTAAAAGTAAAAATATTAGTAACAGTAATAGTAACATTAACAGTAACAGTAACATTAACAGTAACAGTAACAAACAGAGTAATCGTAAGACTCGTCCGGTCATTGTGATCAAACCAAAAGAGTCCAAACAAGCTTGCGAAGATACTCGTAAGTTTTTGAAAACTCAGTTGGATCCAAAAACACACAAAATCAGTAATTTTAGGAATGGTAAAGATGGCTCTATTATTGTTGAGTGTGCAACAGGAGCTAATCTAAATGATGTAAAAACTGGTATTGAAAGCAATCTGGGTGAACAATATAGTGCTGTTGTTCCCACTTCGGTGCCAAGATTGAAAATAGTGGGCATGAGCGATCAGTTTTCCTCCGATGTCTTCATTGACTACTTAAAAAGTCAAAATGAAGACATCGCTATAAATGATGTTAAAGTAGTGAACATGTTTGAAAATCCACGCTTCACTTATAACAAGTTTAGTGTTGTAATTGAAGTCGATGTCGATACTTATAAATGTTTGTTATGTGCGAAAAAAGTAAATGTAGGGTTTGATCGGTGCTCGATAGTTCCCGCGATTAATGTGTTGAGATGCTTCAAATGTGGAGAATTTGGGCACAAGAGCATGGATTGCAAAAATTGTGATAGATGCTCTAGGTGCAGCCAACAACACAAAACGTCGGAGTGTACGTCAACTGTATTGAAATGTATTAATTGTTTGAAAACGAATAAAGAACGAAAAATGAACTTGGACGTCAACCATGCCGCATTTAGCTCGGAATGTTTGCTTTATAAAAGACTTTTTGATCAGAAGAAAAGCAGCTTGCGTTTCAATAAATAGCAGCCAAGTTCCAGGAATGTGAATCAATTCGATTTTTTATACTTGAATATTGCGGGGTTGTCAACAAACTACGTAGCATTACGTCAGATTGTTGAGGAAAAACGTCCTCTTTTAGTTTTCTTATCTGAAACTCATATTGTAGAAACTGAAGCTTTTGATCAGTATAGTATTCCGGGATATATTGTTGCTGCTTGTTTATCACATTCTAGACACACTGGCGGTGTTGCTATTTATGTCAAAGAATCAGTTCAATTCAACCTTCGTACCAACGAAGTTATTGATGGCAACTGGTTCTTGGGCATCACAGTTGTACGTGGCATGAAGATGGGTAATTATGGTGTTTTGTATCATTCTCCCAGTTCTAGTGACCAGCGTTTTGTTGAAGTTTTAGAGAACTGGTTTGAGACATTCCTTGATTCTAGTAAATTAAATATATTGGCTGGTGATTTTAATATTAATTGGCGTGATAACCATAATTCGAATCATTTGAAGCGTTTAGCTGAGTTTTTTAATTTAAAGCAAACGGTAAATGAGTATACGCGTATTTCCAGGCACAGTAGAACTTTAATTGACCACGTTTATTCCAATTTTGATTCCATTTGTTCAGTTACGGATACTGATTTGAAAATAACCGATCATGAGACTTTAGTGATTAATGTCTTAGACCATGTTAACGATAACGATAATTTTGTAAAATTGAAGTGCTGGAGGAAATATTCGAAGCAAGCTGTTTCGAATCTTGTTGAGAGAAGCCTGGATTTTCCATTCGCTTACCGGCCGATTAGATGAATCTACAGCTGTTCTTAATAACGCTTTGAAAACGTGTACCAATCAACTAGTTGAGCAAAAGTTTGTTTCTTTGAAAAACTCGAACAGCTGGTACAATTTGGATCTTTTGCGTCTTAAACGGAAAAGGGACAAATTGTACAAAAAGTTTTGTAGATCTAATAATGACAATCATTGGACTAGGTACACAATCGCGCGTAATAAGTATTCACAATCGATAAAGAAAACTCGTTATGAATATGTTCAAAGGAAGATTGATCAGCATCAAAACAACAGCAAAGAGTTATGGAAAATTTTGAAATCTTTATTAAAACCTAGTAATTGCAAACCGCGGTCCATAACTTTTAATGGCACATTAGAACAGTCAGAACAAGTAATTGCAGCTAAGTTTAATGATTATTTCGTAGATAGCGTTTCATTGATTAATCAATCTATTGAATTGGTCGATGAACCTGACGAAATAAAACAGCCAGTTAATAGTAGTTGTAGATTTGAAGTTTTTCACCCAATCACATTAGATGAACTTAGAGTTATTTGTTTTTCATTAGGAAAATCGGCTGGAGTAGATAATGTTAATGCTAGAGTTATTCAAGATTGCTTTCATGTCATTGGCCACATCTTGCTGGACCTTATTAATGAATCATTACAAACTGGACATGTGCCACAAATTTGGAAGGAATCCTTAGTGGTCCCTATTCAAAAAGTTGCTGGAACGATTAAAGCCGAAGAGTTTCGTCCCATCAACATGTTGCACACATTAGAGAAATTTTTAGAACTTGTTGTTAAAGGCCAGCTGTTGGAGTATTTAAATAGTAATAGTTTGTTGATACCAGAACAATCGGGATATCGGGAAGGTCATTCTTGTGAAACCGCGTTGAATTTAATATTAGCGAAGTGGAAAAATAACTTGGAGTGTAAAGATACGATTGTTGCTGTTTTTTTGGATCTTAAACGCGCTTTTGAAACAATTTCTAGGCCCTTATTGTTAAGATCAATCAAGCGCTTTGGAATTACGAGTACTGCATATAAATGGTTTGAAAGCTATTTGTCTGACAGAACTCAACGGACTGTTTTTAATGATTCTGTTTCCAGTCCCGTGGGGAATACCCTTGGAGTGCCCCAGGGAAGTGTATTAGGGCCCCTGTTATTTATTATGTATATTAATGACTTGCGACGTGTTTTACGATTTTGCGACATTAATCTTTTTGCAGATGATACTGTGTTATTCATTGCAGCTAAGGATTTAGATGATGCCGTTTTACACTTGAATGAAGATTTGCGTTCTCTAAGTAGATGGTTGAAGTATAAGCAGTTAAAATTGAATACAAGTAAAACTAAATTTATGGTAATTTCGCGGACCGAGTAAATAAGAACGTCTCTGTTGTAATTGATGATGAGACTATTGATCGCGTTCGGGAGATTAAATATCTTGGCGTGATTATTGATGACACACTTAAGTTCAACTCTCACATTGACAATGTCATCAAGAAAATTGCCAAGAAGTATGGAATTCTATGTCGACTGAAAAACGATTTAACTATTGCCAGTAAAATACAGCTATACAAATCAATCATCTCTCCTCATCTTGACTTTTGCCCTTCCATTTTATTTCTGGCCAATGCAACACAAATATCGAGATTACAGCGCTTGCAGAGTAAAATAATGCGTTTGATTTTGAGATGTAATAGATTCACTTCCTCAACTTTGATGTTAGACGCCTTACAATGGTTGTCGGTGAAGCAAAGAATTGTATATTTGACTATGGTGTTCATTTTTAAAGTAGTTAACGGTTTGCTGCCTCGATATTTGTGTGATCGAATTGAAAGAGGAAGTGACTTTCATAGATATAATACTAGAAACGCGGTTGAAATAAGAACACCACATTTCTTGACTTGTGCTTCACAAAATTCATTATATTATAAGGAATAAATGTTTTCAATTCGATGCCTAGACATATCAAACGTTTAGCAACACTTACAGAATTTAAAAGACTCTGCATTTCACACGTTGAAACTGTCTTTTGAACAGTTATCCAGTGATTTTTTTTATGAATTGACAAATTATGTATCTTGACGAAGTTATCTCTTACGGATTATTTTATATGGATAGCTGTCATAACGACTTTTTAATAATTATTGTACCACTGCAAAAACTATTTCTGTTCGCCACGAGGGTGATGATGGATTTTTAATATATGATTTTATAGTAGATTAATTAAAAAAAAAAAGTAGTCTACAAAGGTTTGAGCCTCGCGCGCGTATTACGGATATAGAGGACTGAATTTAACATTTGATAAATTTTATTTCTGGCCAATGCAACACAAATATCGAGATTACAGCGCTTGCAGAGTAAAATAATGCGTTTGATTTTGAGATGTAATAGATTCACTTCCTCAACTTTGATGTTAGACGCCTTACAATGGTTGTCGGTGAAGCAAAGAATTGTATATTTGACTATGGTGTTCATTTTTAAAGTAGTTAACGGTTTGCTGCCTCGATATTTGTGTGATCGAATTGAAAGAGGAAGTGACTTTCATAGATATAATACTAGAAACGCGGTTGAAATAAGAACACCACATTTCTTGACTTGTGCTTCACAAAATTCATTATATTATAAGGAATAAATGTTTTCAATTCGATGCCTAGACATATCAAACGTTTAGCAACACTTACAGAATTTAAAAGACTCTGCATTTCACACGTTGAAACTGTCTTTTGAACAGTTATCCAGTGATTTTTTTTGTGAATTGACAAATTATGTATCTTGACGAAGTTATCTCTTACGGATTATTTTATATGGATAGCTGTCATAACGACTTTTTAATAATTATTGTACCACTGCAAAAACTATTTCTGTTCGCCACGAGGGTGATGATGGATTTTTAATATATGATTTTATAGTAGATTAATTAAAAAAAAAAAGTAGTCTACAAAGGTTTGAGCCTCGCGCGCGTATTACGGATATAGAGGACTGAATTTAACATTTGATAAAAAAAATGCAATTTTGAAGCTTATTTGGAAGATACTTTGAGTTAGTAGTAAGTTTTCTGGCAAATGTTGGGGGTTTGTGAGCATTCCTGATATTGCTGAAAATTATGATAGCATCAGATTGCGGGGTTACTAGTGTAATAGGATGCTTTGTTGATTGTTCATTAACTCTTGATTGCTTGTAATACTTATGAATATTTTAGGTGGACAAAAAGGCGAACTAAGAGGTGGACGCCTGAGCTTTTCCACATTTATATCGCTGTGAAGCAACTGTAAACTTTAGAGGGAATCTATATCTGTAACTGAAACCAGTTCGATTTTGTTTGCCAACCTGGTTAAAATGTCATATTCAATTATCTTAAAGATAAATCGTCCAGCTCAAACCTTTGTAGGGGTAAGAGGTGGGACCATCATCATCATCATCAAACATATGCAGGATATGATTGATTGCATGGATTTCTATGAAATTGAAAAAAAAAGAAAAAGGCTCTCCACCAGAGAAATTGCATTCCGCTGTCTTCTCTTTAAAAGGAAGCACGATCATATCTAGCATCTAGCAAAAAACTCCCTTTTAGTTAGTTTTCTTTGGAATGCGTTTCTCACAATTTGTAGGAGTAAAATAATTTTATGTGTAACATTATATAGATTTTTTTAATTTTCAAAACATTGCGCAGTTGAAAAACCGGACCCGTAATCGTACTTAATTGGATGGCACTAGTTTTAAGGTCTACAAAATACCTATACTTATGTAAGCAATACAAGGAATCGATTTGTTATGGTCCCATCTAGTGCAGATCAGTAGCTAATAAAACAGTACAAAAACTGATTTGGTACCCGGGAAATGTATTCAAATAGCACCTATATATTGTAACAATATTAGAGGAACCAAATTACATCCATTTTATAATGTACGTACCTGAAAAAATATTAATTTTGCCTGATTCTCCCCAAATACAGCAAAGAATCTAGAAAAGCGTCTGAAAACTCATTTGGCGTCCGGAAAATGAATTCAAAAAGCATCCATCTATGATAAAAAAAATATCAGGGGAAATGAATGCCACTCATGTCATATTGTGTAGACCTCTAAAATGGTCCATTTTACCAGATTCTCCCCAAAATACATGATAGGAGCTAATTAATCATTTTATGACTTGTTTGGCGAAGGGGAAATTAATTCAAGTCGCACCCATCCATTGTAGATATATTAGGGAAATTGAATGCCACCCATTTCAGATTGTAAACACAATAAACAATTGGGAAAAATGATTCTCCCCAAAATATATGCATATGAAAATTGGTTCTCGTTGCCCGATTCTCCTCAAAATACTTGATAAGAGCTAATACATCGTTTGAATATTTATTGAGCGCCCTGGTTTTATCATTTATTTTGGGGAGAATAAGCGCCAAATAAGTCGACAAATGTTTGATTAGGTTCTAGCATGTAGGTTGGCGGAATCGGGTAAAATGGATCATTTTTAGAGGTCTACACAATACAAAATGAATGGCAATTGATTCCCCTGATATTTTTACAATAGATGGGTGCAATTCGAGATCATCTTTCAGGCGCTTAACAAAGGGATTTTTTAGGATTAGGAATCCTGATGAATGTGGGCGTCTTAGTGGAATACATGTATAATGAGAGAGAGAAGGATTAGTAGTTTCCTTTTAATTCCACTACTTTATTTGCTTATCCTTGACAGATACGCGTATTTCGTCTACAATGTGCAGACTTCTTCAGTGTCTTGTACTAATACTCGACTGAAGAAAAACATCGCATTTACCGAATATATATTAACACAGGTACATTTTCACTTAGAAACTAGGTAAACTTAAATTTAATTTTCTATAGGAACAGGTACTCCGCTGCCTACTCGTTGATGTGTCCTAGGTAGTAACTTGAAAAGCCATGTGTGTCCGTTTCCTTGATCCCTGTTGAGTAAAGTTGAATTACGTTGTTTGTTGATCTCGAGGCTTTCTGCATCATCCAATTTCCATGGTGTAGATACGGTTCGTAAAATCGTGATGTCCTCCGTGGATAGTTGGTGGTCCTCTGTGAAGATGTGTTCTGCAACCTTTGATTTGAAATCATATGTTAGGCCTTTTTCCTCTTGCTTTTTGGCCTTATTAACCTCCGCTATATGTTCTTTAAATCTAGTTGCTAAAGTTCTCGTGGTTTGTCCTACATATACTTTGTTACAATGATTACAGCTTATTTTATATACACCTGATTTACCTAAAACATTAACTGGGTCTTTAGTGGATCCCAACAATGATTTCAACTGGTTATGTCCACTGGTGAAAACTAAATCTAATCCGAATTGTTTTAACTGTGGTCTTAGCTTACAAGTAATATCTTGATCAAATGGAACGGACACTCGTTTCAATAATTCAGGTGCTGCGGTGAGGGTTGTAAATAATCTCCTTTGTTGAATTCTCGCTTTTTTATCGATGATTGCCTGGATTGTGGTCTCCTTGTATCCGTTGAGTCTTGCTGTTTCGAAGATGTACTGTAATTCCTTAACCTTTCCTGTATCGCTGAGTGGAAGAGTCTACATTCGATGAATCATGTGGTGAAAGGCGGCCATTTTCTGCTGGAACGAATGGTTGGAAATATTGGGGATAACTCTTTTGGTGCTTGTTGGTTTCCTGTAAATTTCGTATTCAAGCGAGGAAGATGATGACGATTCCCTGATGACTAGAAGATCGAGAAATGCAAGTTTCCCGTCTTTTTCTACCTCGTGAGTGAATTTGATATCCTTGTGAATTCTGTTGATCTCATCTAAAATTTGTGGAAGGGCTTCCCGTTTAACTACGCTGAAGATATCGTCAACAAACCTCCACCAACGGTTTGGTAATAGTCCTTTCTCCTTCAGGATTGTCTCCAAGTTGGCCATGAAAAGTTCACACAAGAAGGAGGATAGGGGGTTTCCCATTAGGGCTCCTTTCGTCTGCTTGTAGAAGTTACCTCGGAAAGAGAAGTAGTTCTCTTCCATACAAAGGCGGGTCAGCTTAAGGTACGTCCGAACCTTGTTTCTCCATGCTGCATCCTCTCGTTGTGTTAATAGCCAGTCCTCCAAATGGTTGATCGCTTCCTTGACCGGTACGCTGGGAAAAAGAGCTGTGACGTCGTTTTATCATGTATTTTGGGGAGAATCGCGTGAAATGGACCATTTTTTCAGAATGAGTTTTCAAACGCTTAATTGACTTCTATCATGTATTTTGGGAGAGTTGGGCCAAATGTATTATGATTCCTTGTGTTGTTTACATAGGTATAGGTAATGTCCTCTTATTATGTATGATTACGGGCCCGCCTCTTTCCTATTGTGCATTGTATGATAACCAACTAACGACAACTTTTACAAACCTAAGTTTTTCCTCCAAAGAAAAAATATATTTGAAATGTATTACAATAAATCTGAAAATCCATCATGATATTGAAGGATTAGCATTATTTTCGATTCACTTATAAAATAATAATTTTAATAAGCCGATAGTCCACAACAATATTTTTTTTGAAATGTACTAACCCACACGCTTAGAAAAAATCATCTAAATTTAGGTTCTCTGAGAGTGACATATGCGTTCTTTGTCTTAGCATGTTCCTCATCGTCCTTAATTGGCGTTGACAGCGACTCTGTAGCTCTTTACTCGAGACTATGAGAAAATCCATAAGCAAACGTCAGACTGTGCGTGAAACACGGCGGACTTTGTACTATCCTTTCACTTCACCGAAAATTCCCATAAGAAACTGTCTAAATTTGCTGGAAGAGCAAATTTTTCGACGGTGCCGTCAACGCCAATTCGTATGTAAGGGAGAACAGCCCATAATGCACCCCTGGGGTAAAATGCCCACTTATAGAAAAACAGCGATAACTTTTCCTCAGATGCATTTTCCGGGTAACGGATTGTGTTTGTTTTCAACTAGAGGTTTCACAATTGATTCTTGATCATAAAATCATATTTTGACCTACTGATTCCCTTAGAAAAAAGCATTTTGTGCAAAATATGATACAGTTGTTAAAATCGTCGACTTCAAATTAAGCTTTTAACAGCATATATCGCAAAAAATTGAACTAATTCACTTTTCGTATATTTTTTAGATGTTTTACTTAATGAATCACAGCTTAACACTCTATTGCGACCTTATTTCTGATGTAACATAAAGGAATAATCATCAGGCGTCAGATCACCATGAATCAGGCGTTTTGCCCCGCTATCATATTGGAACCAATTTATAAAATACCTTGAAAATCATGAAAATGCATCGTTCTATAGTTCGAAATCACTTGATCTTCGTAGAAAACATGGTAATGAACCAAACACCATTACTTTCTTCTTGATTTTAGCTTCCATACGCCAGCAATTGACGATTTTGCTTAAACGGTGCGTTTTGCACCATCCTACCCTACTATCCCGACTTTGTAGTAGTAATACGCATCGTTTCGATGCTTGAAAACAAATGGCTACTTTTTCTGAGCATCGCTTGCTTCCTCTCCGCTTGGTTTCCTGGTTTGACCAGGAAATTTGAACTCCGTTCATAGTGACTATGTGGCTACTACTAGGTTTCAAAAAGAAAGCTCTAGGCTTATGTGGAAATATTATAAGTTGAGTTTTGGATGCGTTGGGAGAAATCTTCCATTTTTGTAAATAAGAAGAAAAAATATCAAAACTTTTCTGCAGTCCGCTGCAAATAACACGAAAACTTCTTCCTTTAGTAGAAATGCCTGTGTCATCGGCAAACAAACATTTGCGGCAATTAAATTTTTTTCAATTTAGCAATCAAACACACGTAGAAATAATTATTTTTACACGAGACGTAATTCAGTTTTGACTTAAATCATGAAACGTAAACAAACATGGCATGTACAATTAAGTGTCCTTAAACTGAAACATATCCAACTCGACGTAAAGTGCATTTGATTGAATTGACTTTCTCGTCTTTTTCAACTGATTCTTATGTCAAAAGGGCCGCTTGCATGTGTCGGTCTCAGGGCAGTGTGAACCTTCATGCCAAACACTGTCGAATACTTTTTCTATGTCTAGAAGAGCAACTCCAGTTGAGCAGCCCTCAGATTTGATTGAACGAATTAAATTGGTAACTCTTAAGAGTTGATGAGTAGTTGAATGCCCATGGCGATTCCTCTCCGCTGTTCTTCTCAGCATCCGGGGACGTCACATCCATCTCCACCATCTCTTTTTCCAGCACCTCAACCGTTTTTTCTGTGCCGTTAATGTTGTTGTCCATTGACGATGCACCTCCAGCCAATACACCAGCGTACGTACTGCTATTGTTCTGTTCTTCGTTCCGTTGTTGATTTACTTTTCCTGCTGTTGTTGTACTGGCTGACTCCAGTTCTTGCACTTAAGTGGACCCTACACGATTGCTTTTATTGACAATATTCGTATTGTCAATACATTCTATATTGACGTCAATATATCGATATTGACAATATTTCTGTATTCACACCATCAATATTATTGTCAATAATTCCCCTTCGCTTCAATATATTGATACGTGTGGGGTTTGCTTTAGGGTAGGAATCCGATGCCTCTCCATGATACAAAATAAACACATGTTCTTGTTCGCTTGATATAATATATTCCACTTCCCATTGAGCAAATGCAGGGAGTTGGAAATTTCTTTTTTGTACGTCATTATCTATATCCATATACATATATCGTACACCTGTGTACTAAGGTGTCCCAAAATAACACTTTTTCTGGGACCCACTCTCCAAATGATACAGTCTGAAACGCGCAAAAATGGGTCAAATTTGTGTATTTCTGTTAAAAATGCTTTAAAAAAAACCTGAAATGCTGCATTTGGAAGTTGCGTGTATATGCAGTGGTTGCTATGATGAGTTTTCACCGTTTGCTCTCCAGTTTTCAAAATGACGTCCAAGCAAGAGGAGCAGCGTGTCAAAATTTTGCTCGCGCAGCAAGAGAATCCAACGTTCTCACACGCCAAGTTGGCAAAATTGCTGGATGTGGCCAAATCGACCGTGACAAACGTTTTAAAAGTGTTCGGGGAGAGTCTGTCGACCGCGGCGGCAATCGTAATCCGGACGTGGCAGCGACGACGAAGAAGGTGGCCGTGAAATATAAGCGGAATCCTAACCTCTCCGTCCGGGACGTCGCTGGCAAGCTCAATGTCTCCCATACTACTGTGCAGCGGGCCAAGAAACGAGTCGGGTTGCCGACGTTTAAGAAGGTGAAGGTGGCGTACCGAGATTACAAACAAAACACGTCGGCAAAGCAGCGGTCCCGAAAGCTGTATACGAATCTTCTCACAAAGTTCGACTGTGTCGTCATGGACGTCATGGAAGGTGGATTATAAGCAGCATCCGGGACAGTGTTTTATACCGCATCAGGAAAAGGGAAGGTGGCTGAAATTTTCAAAACCATCAAACTATTGAAGTTCCCGAAAAAATATTTCGTCTGGCAGGCCATATGCACGTGTGGTCTAAAAAGTGGCATTTTCATTACTACGGGAACCATCAATCAAGAGATCTACGTCCAGGAGTGCCTGGAAAAGCAGCTGCTCCGCCCAACAGCTCAGAACTCCACCTTATTGAACGGTATTGGGCCTTGGTCAAACGGAATTTCAAAAAACTAATAAATCCATGGAAAACGAGCAGCAATTTTAATCTAACTGGCGTTCGGCGGCGAATAAGGTCGATGAGACCACTGTGCACATTTAATGGAAGGTACGGCAGTTCGGATTCGGCAAACCAAAAGAATAAACGAACATTTTTCCTTTAAATATATGAATTGAACTACCAAAAGAAAAATAAGAAGATTTTTTCTAATATAAATTTTGACTGAAAGAAACGATTTTTCGTCGACCAATTTTTCCAGTCTTTAGCCAAAGATGTTACAGAAAAGCTTCTGAGTTGCGGCAACTCTGAAAAACAACGTAAACCCGAAGAGGTTTTTGAAAAAAGGGGTGTCTACTATATTAGAAAAAATTGCCAAGGCCTGCTAAATGGTCCATTTTTTCGTGAATTTAATTTTTTTAATAACGATACTTTTACTGCATGAAAATAGGGTATCAAAATAAGACTGATAGCGAATACATCATATCAAGAAGACTGGGAACTTTGCCAGAAACCAAACGACAGATACAATAGCGCTGCGCTTGAGTGAAAGTGGAAGCAACGTATAGAAAAATGAGCAAATACACAAACCTTTCTTCAGAGGATATAATCTTTGCTATCAAATTCGTTCGAAGCATTTACCCTTTGAGCGACAGATGACGCGATTGTACCTGTCTCATAGCATTTGTATGAGAAAATGGAAGAGTTGCCAGTCTTCTGGATTTGTTGTCTTCGCTAATAGTTTATTTAATACAGCTAGATGGGAAATTATATGATAAACAACTGTACAAAAGAAAGCATTGGCCTATTGTTGGACGTTATAAAGATATTCATGATTTTCTGGAGATTTTTGTTTTTGCATATTTCCTTTACTATCTTCATACATTGGATATGCATACAAAAACGCTCAATAAATAAGATTGATTTAGAAAAGTAGACAAGTAAATATTTTAAACAGAGCTTATAGAGTTATTCTGACTTGAAGGTATTCATAAATATTAGTGTTTGGATCAAACTCGTTCCAGTGAATCCAAAGTACATTGAAACGCCAATAAAAAGGTATCTAATCATGTTCGCTAGTTTGAGTCATAGCTTAAAGGTATGGAAAAGTTTATATATAATCTAATGTCAATTATTTGGTTGTTTTTTTCTTATTATTTGTTGCCAATTGTAATTATTTCAAATATCTTACCTACTTTAAAACTTCGCCGTAACCTCTAAACTTTCCTTAATCTATACATTTATATATGCAAATTTCCATACTTTTAAGTTCTGAATAAAACAAATGGGTAACTCAAAATAAGGTATCCAAATGTAATTGGAAGATAACTTCTGTTTTTATTTATATTTAATCGATTACCGAATAAATCATATTTATTGATCTTTTTTGAATAACATTGCAAAAATATAAGGATTATAAAGAAAATATGTAAAAATATTACTGGAGAATGGATAATCATGACCAACTAAATAATCATCAACAATAGACATATACACATCGGAAAAAAATAATTCCCATAAAAAACTTTTTTGCGTTATAAATTGTTGCCGTTAAATCAGTTCGTAATAGTTCTCTGTTGGTTTCTGTAACAATTTTGATGCAAGTTTCACCCACACCCCAAACTGGCAGCAGGCATTTGTCCAGCAGATGGAATGGACACACTTCCAACAAATCAACACTACCTTCGACTTCCATTGGAGCTGCAGCGTCGCATTCATGATTTCAGGAACGCAAATCACACTTATTGGTTAATGGATCATGAAATCATGATTTTAGTTAGTGTTTTCTGTTGCGTTACGAAATCGTTGGTCGTTGGATACGTTCATGGATTTGGGATTTATTTCACGAAAATGTGATTCACGCGATCAGGATTACGGAAACTAAGTCATGAATTCAAATGAATTAGCAGTTCAGGTTATCGTGATGTTTTTTTTTCACGAATACCAGAACGGTTTTTTTTTTTGCGTCCACGTTAACAAAGTCATGATTAAAGATTCATGGTGAATTGTTCCTCCGTAATTGCTCATTCCCGATTTATACTTGTGCTTATTCACTAGTTCTTGTGAACCTGTAACTCATAATAATGGTTATCAGCACCGTTTTTCGTAGCTAATTATTATTGGTGCATCCATTTCTGGCACAAACTTTATCGGTTTAAACCAATTACGATTCATTAGCATTATGAATCAGCACCACTGTAAATCGGGCATCTCGGTTATGCATCAAAGCATGAAGCATTGAGTCCCCTAGCTAAAGCTTTATTAATAGTGCTTTCTCCTAGCAAACCGATGAGAAGCTACTATCTGAACGGGATCCGCATCCAGCGCTTTCACGAAATTGGCAATTTCACCCATAGTGGGTTTCGCATTTCCATGTGCAAAGCTGAATTTAATCATCAGCTATGTTTCAATGGACATCTCTAGCTGGTTACTTCCAGGCAGCGATAAAAGCGAACGAGCGCCAGACAATAAACAAGAACCGCAACAATAGTTGCTATCGAATAAACAGACTATCGCGTGATCCGCATTGAAAAACACAGCTGCTGCTAGAAAAGCTAATCAACAACAGGTTTGTGGAGTATGTTCATATGAACATCATATTAAATTTATACTGTATTTGAACTAATATAACAAAAGTTGGAGGAGCGATATTTGTGAAATTTAAAAATCAAACATAGTATCGAGGCCTTAAACCAACCGGTCAGCACTCGTTTTTATTTCAGTTACCATGGGGACTTGTGAGTATCCCCCGTCCATTTCAAATTATTTCATTATTTATGAACGGCCCTTGTATATAAAATGACGTTTCACATTCATCTAGTGATCTCCGATTTTTATTCGAATTATTGATTAATCGATTAACGAACCGAAAAGTCAAATATTTGTAATCGGTTGTATCATGCCTATATAAGCTTTAACTTCTCCAGAGGATCATCTTCCATCGTTTCAAACATGTTCTGCACTCTCACTGGTTGAAAAATGACAGCAAAGTGAACAAAAAATAATCGATTAGTTGTAAATTGATTAATTATCTGATTTCGGTGTACTTGTTTTGATAAAAAAAACGCAATTTTTTTACTCTACCAAGGGGGCAGCATAAACACAAAAACACCTGGGGGTATTGATTAGATGAGAGGGAGCGTGAAAGAGGACACTAAAATAGAGAGTTTTTTCTTCGGACTGTTTCATCTTTTTTTTTTTCTTTGCTTTAACCAACATCAGTATTTACCGTTATTTGTTTTTTTTTTTCTTCAGAATAAATCATCGACCATATATTGCAATAAACCCTCATTATATTTTTGCTCAAAGCTACGATCTATAAATTTAATTCCTGCGAATATGCAATGAATCCTTAAGCTTTTTTTAATTTTCATTTGATGACAGATTTAAATTTTATCTCCTTCAAGACTAATGAAGACGTGATTTTTGCACTCTTCAATGCAATTCCCATCAATATGTGACTGCTTTTAGTGCATACACTACGCCACGTCGTGCCTTATTAAGATACCGATAAAAATGTCACGTACCATTTGATTAAAAAAAACTAATTTACCGCTTCATTAGCGCATTATCAGTGACCAAGTATATTGCTGTGAATACATTGCATTGCAATATGTCATTTTGGTAGATATGCTGATGCAATGCACTTGGAATCAAACAATCCAGCACGACTCTTAAAAGCTGGATGTAAGGAAAATCAAAGTTTTCTTTCTGAAAGCAAAATCATATTTTGTACACGAATGGAGAAAACTTTGGATTTCAGCGGAGGTTTAAAAGTTATTTGCTCATGCAATTCACTCCAATTTTTACTTTTCTATTAAACTGTTTAACAAAGCATATCGAGTCTTATTTAAGGAAAATTAATTATGATTGCAATGTAATATAAATTCGTCGAATTAAAAAAAAACTACTTTTATTATATCAAGACCTATATAACAGTTATCTACTGTCGTTTCATAAGGACCAATGTAGCAAACGAAAAGAACAACTTAATCTGCCAATTTCTCGAGAATCAAAAATCACTCAAGTCAACCACCACAATTATTGTGTCGAGTCATTGTTTACGTTTGCGACATTGGCTCCAATGAATGCTCAGTGTCGAGTTGAACAAAATGAGTTCTTACTTTAAATGTCAAAACCTGCTATTTAAAATCATGATATTTTGACGTAGGACTACTTCTGTGATTTCTATATGGGGGTACACTTTGTGAAAACCAAAAATGGAACATGTAACAAAATTATGAAAGATTTTGAAAGTTAATAATTCAGCTGCGCCTGGACTAATTTCAATAATTTTAGCATCAATCGATCAGAAATATTTCTACGCATCTACACATAAATTCAAGACTTTATCATTTTTCAAAGTGTCACTGCTGATAATTGCACGAATGTGCAACTGCTGCTATGATAATTAAAATTATCACCGATTGCCTGCGAAAAGCGATTTACCTAACACAGATTTCAAAGATGCATTCCATCCGGTCTCACAATAGGTGTTTATTCAATCATCGCGTGGTGAGTGGTGGTGTTCTCCAGTACACAACGAAAGGCTGCGTGCAAGCAGCAAGCTGCAGCCCACATGAGCTCCCATAGAAGGAAGAAGAAGCCGCACCGCTATTGATCGGAATCAGTAGCTCTTCGTGAGTCGCTGTGGGCGTTCTATGTCAAACGCGTCATACTAAAGAGTATAAACAGAGAGAACCCGCTCAAGTTCATATTGCTACACAAAACCCAAGCTCCTGCAGCAGTTAACAAATAATAATTTATTATATAAGGCCACGTAGTTATAACTGATGTAAGAACTCAGCACTCACCAACTACCTACTCGGAGATCAAACATACAGCACCCGGTCGACTCAGGCGACAAGAGCAAGCTCTGGAACACCCAGGGTCGGCTAGCTACCGGGTAATCAGAGGGTTTCGCGATACACAAACGAAGAACTTTCACTTTTCTTTAAATGCTTTTATTTGCCACTTTCTGTGTTGTGTGCGTGTTGTTCTGTGTTCATAATTTCGTGTAATATGTGTCGTGTAGCCTAATCGCGTTGTTCGCTGTACCTGTACATACCGCTGCTGCCGTTGATGGTGAATCGGGATGGCCGACACAGTGACTCCTGTCCTACTGTGCGGCCGGAACTCTCGCCAGATTGGCGAAGCGAGCGGATGAAAGGCCAGCGGGCGTTGCTGGACGGTGGGATGGCAGGCGTCGTCCTTCGTTGGCACGATCGGCCGACCGTGGCAAGGCCACCTTGGTCAAGCCGAGAAGGGAAAACTCCTTTGCGATTATGGCCTACGTTTGGCCAGATAGTAGTGTTTCGGCTCGGAAACTGTTTCCAATATTTCCCGAGCCGGCCGTGTGCTGACGGATTACCTTTTTAAGGTCCAATATAAAAAAGAGGTCCTATCGGACGAATACGTAATTAATTTACGGTTTTTGGTGCAGGGTATTTAGTTACCTGAACGTTAAATTTCCCTAGCGCACACTAGCTGTTGCTAGGGGGGGGGGTCCTGGTACACGTTCAAAAACAGCAACTACTGCACTTGCTAATTAAAATGCGTCTTAGCACACGGACGCCTGATATTAAAAGAGGCCGATTTTGGGCAATGGCCGTTCTTTCTCCCAATTTTGTTTCATCCCGTCATCCCGTCATCCTTGTTTTGTATAGTTGTTTGTAGCTCTATGGTGGACATAACGTAACGGCACAACATTTTCACAGCGGTACAGAACCCTATCACTTCTGTGGTATACTGCTGTTCTTGCACAAGAAACGTGAAGGCTCTGAATATATAACATAAATGACAAAAACCTATGAATTTGTGACCAAACGGTTACACTATCCACCACCCCGATAAAAAAAATGTGAAAGCACGAAGTGATTTTGCATTTTTTTAATTTGCTCCCTAAAGTCATCTTCAGCCATCATAGGTTCGTGGATGTGCAACATAAACAACATTCAATTCACAATCTATAAACAATTTATCTCTAAAACGCGCGAAATCATAATTCAAGTTTACTACAAATTAAAAATATAAATAATAAAAACATGCTAAAATATTGGGTTCTCGAGAACATACACAATTATTATATTTAAAATTATTAAAATGAAAATAATTCAACACATGCTATAATCTTACAAAATAAATAAATAAAATTATTAAAATAATCCCGTATTATGGGTAGACAACTCTCTTTGTATCATTTTACATCATTGCTGCGCAGCGAAAAACAATTATATTTACACAACCCTATTTACAAGTATTTACACCACTTTAGATCACATTCGGTACGCACGGCTGAATCCCCTGGCGGGATTAATTCACCGGCGGGCAAACTGTCAACTGTTGACATTTCGCGTGACATTTCGTATTGTATCAATTGCAACTGTCACAGCATATCTATTGTTTTTATTGTTTATTTACTTTATGCGTAACAGTGTGAAATCGGGAAAACATTGAAGTGATTAAAGTTTTAAAAGTGGCCAAATTTGGACGAAACGTTTCGGTAAGTAGTACGTACGTATATAGCATAACGAGTATTGACTTCGTTTGTATGCGTGTGTGTCTTTTTAGGAGAGCTCACGTATTTGGGTTGTTGTGCTAAGCGGCTACAATCTTTGCTCGAAAGATTGGCCCATAGTCAACCCAATAATTCCCGGGATACCGTGAAAGCCATCTTGACGGTGCAAGATGCATTCAGGTAAGTAAAGTGTACACATTAAAATCAATCAACAATGATTGAATGTTTGATTTTAACTAGGCCGATTAAAACATGGGGTTGTTCCACCCCGACATTTGGACAGGTCGTAGATGAGGGCAAGACGTCATCCCTCTTCGTCTACCGATTCTGCCAATGCCGGTGGATCCCCGAAATAGATCAGGTAAGTATGATCCATTCCCAAATTGTTAGCTATCCTTCCGTTTAATGACTGACCGGATTCCTTCATCCCTCAGTGCAACTTGGACAGGTATAGACTAACCAAATTAACGATTCTCCTTAACAAATTAACACAATCGACTAACATTCCATAGTCCTTCGGTGTTAAAAATTGATAAAAATTTACTTTCTCTTTTTATATTCCAGGTTATTTTTCATCCGACACAAACCGACGTTAGCCCTTGTGACTGGGGACAAAAAATAATTCCCACACGACACTGGATGACGGACTTGTGAGTGGAATGTACCTAGGACTAAAAAAGAGAAAATATATGTTTCTAAATTGTATAGGTTTAGAACGATTTGTTTTTCTTTTTGTGATGTTTGAAAGAATGGGTTTGGGTTCCAGGTGTGCATCCGGAACGCGGAATATTCCTAGAATGTTCAAGTTCCAAAATCGATATAAATTTACTGCACAGTTCTTTGGCCGTAGGTTCCTCTTGAATATACTTTGTGGCCTTTTTCCTGATCTTAAAAGATCGGGTTTGCTTTCTTTGGGATTCGGGGTTCGAAGTTAGTGAGTTTGAAGTTTGGAAAGCTTTACCAGGTAAGTCGCGAGGACAGTTCGAAGAAGGAAGCTTCGACTTACTGGTGTTTTCCTGACTGTAAAAGCCGGAACTATTGCGTGACATGGGGCTTCTGTACGTTCCCTTTTTGACCTGAAGCAGGTCATCCGAATCTGAATCGGATTCGCTGAAGGACGGATCTAAATCTTCCGAGTCAGAGCTGGGAACTATCAGCACAATATCTGATTCCGGGTCCGATTCGGGTTCCCTGTATTCGCATGTCGCGCTAGGGGGTAAAAATCGCGAATTAATGTCACTAGTGACGATGTTCATGTCACGCAAAAACAGGTTCATAATTCGTTTAAGTTTACTTACGTCTTCTGGCATGAGGCGGCCTTCTGTCCTCTGATTTCTTAATGTAATCAGAGTTTCTTCGAGGTCCAGTTCCAACTCCTCTAGCGGATAGTTGGGATGTGAAGATGGGAGCGGCCTAGGAATCCCAAGTGATTCCTCCAGGTCCGAATCATCTGCATCGTACTCCTCTGCTTGCCAGGTAATTGGCTCATAATTTGTTTGAGCCTTTGCTAGTTTCTTGCGTGTCATTGTTGTGGAGAATCAGTGGTGTGGGTAGTGGGTTAAAATAAATTTGTATAAAAACATCGCGTATGCGGATCAAAACAAACAGTGATAAACATCATTACAAATAGTGCGCGATTGTTGTCGTGATGATTGGACATGAAATAAATAAAGTTCAATTATGATTTATGATTTTTTTTTTTCACATAAACGATTCGCGATAAAAAACAAAAATAACCAACATCAACGAATTTAGCAATGAAAAAAACAACAATCGGTAGCAAACTGGGTTCAGGACCTCTTTTAATGAAAAACACTTCGAGTTTCGCAAAAATTTCACCAAAGTGCTAAAAAGTGAAGTGGAGACAAACATACGTGCAAGCACGGATCTCTGCCACCTCCCGTCGGAAAAATCCTTAGATTTTTGTATACTACGACGGACCCTTGATTACCTTTCGCGGACTTTTAGTTGGGTGCCAAGTATAACTGATGTAAGAACTCAGCACTCACCAACTACCTACTCGGAGATCAAACATACAGCACCCGGTCGACTCAGGCGACAAGAGCAAGCTCTGGAACACCCAGGGTCGGCTAGCTACCGGGTAATCAGAGGGTTTCGCGATACACAAACGAAGAACTTTCACTTTTCTTTAAATGCTTTTATTTGCCACTTTCTGTGTTGTGTGCGTGTTGTTCTGTGTTCATAATTTCGTGTAATATGTGTCGTGTAGCCTAATCGCGTTGTTCGCTGTACCTGTACATACCGCTGCTGCCGTTGATGGTGAATCGGGATGGCCGACCCAGTGACTCCTGTCCTACTGTGCGGCCGGAACTCTCGCCAGATTGGCGAAGCGAGCGGATGAAAGGCCAGCGGGCGTTGCTGGACGGTGGGATGGCAGGCGTCGTCCTTCGTTGGCACGATCGGCCGACCGTGGCAAGGCCACCTTGGTCAAGCCGAGAAGGGAAAACTCCTTTGCGATTATGGCCTACGTTTGGCCAGATAGTAGTGTTTCGGCTCGGAAACTGTTTCCAATATTTCCCGAGCCGGCCGTGTGCTGACGGATTACCTTTTTAAGGTCCAATATAAAAAAGAGGTCCTGAACGTTAAATTTCCCTAGCGCACACTAGCTGTTGCTAGGGGGGGGGGTCCTGGTACACGTTCAAAAACAGCAACTACTGCACTTGCTAATTAAAATGCGTCTTAGCACACGGACGCCTGATATTAAAAGAGGCCGATTTTGGGCAATGGCCGTTCTTTCTCCCAATTTTGTTTCATCCCGTCATCCCGTCATCCTTGTTTTGTATAGTTGTTTGTAGCTCTATGGTGGACATAACGTAACGGCACAACATTTTCACAGCGGTACAGAACCCTATCACTTCTGTGGTATACTGCTGTTCTTGCACAAGAAACGTGAAGGCTCTGAATATATAACATAAATGACAAAAACCTATGAATTTGTGACCAAACGGTTACATAGTCCTGCGTCACCATTGCGTACAACCCCATAGGGCTGTTTTTTAACAGTTTCGAATCAACATATCCCTCGATAACGGGATGAGTTTTGTTAAATAACCGACGAATTAATGAGTTTTAATGATTTGAAAACTAGGCTCGTGACCGGTAAAATTAACTTCATTTTAATACTACTATCTTGCATCTAGTTTAAAGAATTAAATGTATAAAGGTTGTGGTTTAAACAAATTATATAGTAATAATAAAATGAGATACAAATAATAGTAATATTGAACATTTTGAATGTTTACTGCCATTGGACAACTATAACCAACGATAGAAAGATATTCGTTAAATTTAAACTGCCTCCATAGTAATCCAATCTACATACAAACTTTGAACCATTTGCGCGACCTCAAAACCTTTATCAATCTTTACCATTTTTCGCAAATATTTTAAGATTATGAATCCAGAGGGTTGCCTTAATGATTGCAAACAGTTTTTAAATATCAAATCATCCTAGTGGTGGTCATTAGGGTGGGTCAAGTATGTATGGCAGCTTACATCCTACTGATCCCTGTTTGCACAAATAATGCAAGTACTTGACAAGAACTTCAGGAAACTCCAGAAAACATTAGAGATCTTTAGGAAAGCCAGAAAGATTCAGGAAAGTTCTGGTATCTTCAGAGCAGTTCCATGAACATTCTAAAAATTGTGCGAACATAACGAAAGTTCCTAAAATTTCAAGAAAAGTTTGAGAACTTCAGGACCGTTCGATTAATTTCAGAAAAGTTGCAGAATATTACGTTTGTTCCAAGAACAAAGTTGGCAGTCCCATGAACGTCAGGAAAATTGTGGTAACTTTAATAAAGGTACGAGAATTTCAGACAAAAAAAAATCAGAGCTTTATGTTAGTTCCATTAACATCAGAAACATTGCGGGAACCTTCATGAAGTTTCAAGGGATTTCTTTGAATTTAAAGAAAGATCCGCAAACTTCAGAACTACTCTGAGAACTTTCAGAGCTAAGGGGAAGTTATAAAGTCCTTTATGTTAGGTTTCAATTGCTTCAGGGCAATTCCACAGATTTTAGGCAAATTTCGAGATCTTTAGTGGAGATCAAAAGCTTCAGGATCGGGACAGTTCCATTAAATTCAGGAAAATTTCAGGAGTGTTACAGAAGTAGCCAAAACTTTATTTAAGGGTAGTTACATGAACTTTGGGGCAGTTATAAGAACATCAGTGCAGTTCCATGGATATTGGAAAAATTGCAGGAAATTCATATGTTTCATAAAAGTTAGCAAATAGCGAGAGTTTTCAAAAATTATCGTTAAAGTTATCACAGGGAGGTTTAGAGAACTTAAGAAAAAAAATCAGAAACTTCTCAGAATCTTCGAAAAATTCTCGGAACAGCAGAGAACTTTGGGCAGCTTAGAGACCTTTTTGGCAGTTCACGGGCAATTCCAGGAACATCATCGAAGAGTAGATGAAGTTCAGAAAAGTACAGAGATTTTCAGAAGTTTGTAATATTTAGGACCATTCCATTTATTTCTGGGGGAAGGGGAGTAAAAAACTATTGTTGTCTTTTCATATAAACATATATTCATATAAACATATATTCATATAAACATATAAATTCAATGGGCCTGATTGAAGCGATTTGGACAGAGAGAGTGGAATTTCCAACTACATGTTGTTAACATTTCATGAATTGAAGGTGGGCTCTTGTCCCCACTCATTGCGACATCCCCTTGTATGAGGGCTTGTTCTGTGTAGGATTGAAACACCATCTGTTTTTAGCCGTTCATGCAATGTTAAATTGAATAAACCAGGTATCGTTCTTGATCAAGTCATACGAGGTGGACAGTCTACTATCTAATGGCTGTGCCCTTTAACAATGAATAGTATCCTTTACATTACATGTATACATTTCATTTATTTCTGGGCAGTTCCAATAATTTCAGAAGAATCAGGGGAGATCAGATATCCTAAGGGATGTTGAATTAATATCAAGGAAATCGCAGGTATTTTACATAAATGTCAAGAAAATCAGAGAATATCCGAAAACTTTAGTAAAGTTTCGAGATCTTCAAGAATGCCCAGATAACTTCAGATAAATGTTGGGAATCTTAGGCAGTTTCATATTTTTGTTCACAGGAATTATTCTGGAATGCTTAAAAAATAAAGAATGTGCGTTGTCTTCACGGCATATCAGGAAAACTGTTGGAACGATGAAGACGCTTCGAGAACTTTCTAAAAATTTAGGAACTTCATGAAGAAACGAAAACATCATAAAGCGAGAAATTTATGGAAGTTCAGAGATTTTAAGGGAAGTTTCGACAACTACAGGAAAAATAACTTAGAGTTTTAAGATAAAGAAGTTTAGAGAGCTTTTTTGCAGTTCAGAGATCTTTAGGGCAGTTCTAATAACTTCAAAGAAGCACCGAAAGCTTTAGAAATGTCTCTCCGAGAATTTTAAATACCTTGACGAATTAGTAATTTATTCCGGCTTAATTCTTGCCTTCAAGAAAAAGCACTGATTACAGTTTCATCAACGCCAACGTTTCGGTCCATAAATTTGGATCAGGGCTAGTTTTAGTTTTAGGTCATAAATCGTTTTGCGCTACACGAATGAGAGTAGAACTCCACTCTTCAGGGGATATAACAAGTAATTTTGCCTGTAGACTTGGAGACATACTTCAAGTCTCCGCGTACATCGTACGGGTTAGGCAAAAATGTGCGTCTATCTTTAAAAACTGTCGCATTAATGGCCCTTCGCTCATTTTCAACTTCTATTCAATTTGCATACTGCCGTACTCTAACGGAACTATCCACCTACCCTCTTCTAAAGATCATTCTCTAGCTAATAAATCATCACACTAAAAGCTTCATGTTAGCATTTCCAACCAACTCCAAGTAATTTTTTTTAAATAAAATAACTCTTTGTTCCAGCCAATCAACAAGCAACATTATTAATTAATGTTCTATTTTCTTTGCAGGTAAGCCTCGACAATATTGACTTCAAACTCTATTGATAGTAAGTAATACACACTTGAAAATATTTTAAAACAAGTATTAGTACTGATATACTATAAAAAGTCAGAAGCCCTTTAGATTGCACATATGTAAAATTTAATAATTCATAATAAATAAATAAACAAATAAATAGATAAGTATTATTGTAAGTTAAAAAAATAGTTTGTAACGAATGTGTTTGACACATGAAACCTGTCAATATTGCTTTCAGAGCGTCACAATAAACGATTTTATGATTCAGGAGAACGCTCACTCTGATAGAACGCTCACTCTGATAGAACGCTCACTCTGATAGAACGCTCACGAATCATAAAATCGGTGATTGTGATGCTTTGAAATTGAAATTGACAAGTTTTATGAGTAAAACACATTCTTTACAACCGCTTCTACTACCTTCTTAGTAAAAAAAATATCATTATAGCATCCTATGGTTCCATAAATCCTAACAATATTTTGTAAAACGAAGTGAATGGAATCAAGCCTTCTGGTAACATGTAACCAATCCTGCTTCTAATCAATGTATGATTATATGTTTGCCGAGTATGAGACAAAACATTACTGCACTTAATTTTTTCAATAAGAAAAATGACCCCTTGGACTGCTCCCAGTTTCTTAACCGATGTGATATTTCATCAAAAGCCTACCAAGCTATTTTACCGAATAATAAAACAAAATATTAAACCTTTAACGGTTCTCTTTTCAGCCATAGTGCAAACAAAAATTAATATTAATGTCATTATTGTGATCTATACCCCAGCCACAGTGTTACCACTACCGTGTGCAAATATGGATCGCTTCGGTTAATGATATGCTTTGCTAATTTATGACCCATGATAAATGATCCGGCACCCAACAACCGCAATCCACAAAACCGAAGCCCTGTAATTGAAGTCGTGCCGTACGAATCTCCACTCGACCATCATAGACCACGGTTGACTTAGCCTCACAGAACCCGGCAGTTCGAGTGTAAAATCGCTGGCGCCGTTCAATTAGCATACGTAGATCCCCCTCCGTGAGTGCAAAGCCGAGTGCGGTTCCGCGTAGGTCGATCATCAACGTCTTTCAAGTGGAATATTAAAATCAATATCGTAAATGGCAAGCAAATTTAGCGGCAAAGCTGGATGCATAATTCTCTCATATGTGACGTTTAATTTTGCATACATAACGAGGGAGGCTTCAGCTGCATTTATTTCTCTATTAGAGGTTGATGAGAGCTTAATGAAACAAGCATTAATATAGCTCTAAGAGATGCCTTTAAACTAATCAAAATCAGAAATTTCCCGAAGTAACAAAAGCGCCGGATTACTCACGCTGTAATTTAACAAATGCCTAATTAACTACTTTATCCGAAACGTTTTGTTTATGAAGAACTTTATTGTCACGTCACCGTGGTACAAATGGCATAATGAAGAACTTTTTTCTTAGATATATATCATAACAATAAAGGCTGCTCAATTACTGTAGCAGCTGAAGCACTTAGATTAAAATGAAATGTAATTTAATTTAAATTTGGAACAAATATTGAGCTGGCTCCGTAACGTGGGTAGATCACCTTTTCGTGGTACGTTACGGGATGTAAGATCTACCACCGATTCCTAGTATTGACTACTTCAATTTTTCAGTAATCAAAGGAACACATCTCAGTCCTTGTTACTTATTATGCCTTGTGGATAGTGATAAGTCCTCGGGTTGCCTGGACCGAGGATGATCTTGAAACAAGGAAAAAATGAGTTAGTTAGTCTTCATCTATGTGATTCCTAATCTTCTATTCGTTGTTCTCTAGTTTGAAGTGGTTAAGACTAGGGTTCTGATGCATGATCACTATCGGTGTCATTCTTTAATTTTGTTGCTAAGGAATCCAATTTTGACTAAAAAAGGGCGCGCTTTTGGAGGGTGTTCCGACACTCCGAAGGGTATAAATAGCGGAACCTTTCAATTAGAATCGATTTCTTGCGATGAAGGCAAGAATGACAACTGTATCAAAACCGAATACTTCATCATTTCTCAATAGTGATGGAGTAATACGACATGCACTAAAATTACTGGTCGCAGTTAGAGTAATTCTCTACAGATTGACGAATTTTTAATTTTTTTTTTAATTTGTCGGCTCCGATTTTGATGAAAATTTGCACAGTTGTTCTTTTTTAGCAAAGATGTCAATTTGTGTTATCAGTTCTTCAAATTGAATCACGACTACTTTTCTAACAGGGCCTGTGTAAAAATAGTACTAATGAGTTAAAAAATTTATATTGCTGAAACGCTTTGTTCGATTAATTTGGTGTCTTGAGCAAAGTTGTAGATATTATTTTGGCAATAATGTTAAAAATATACACTTTAAAAAAATTCGTTTGTTTCAATGAAAAAAAATATATTTCTTATTAAAAAAATTAATTTCTTAAAAAGTACATTTTTGAAAATTTTCGTTTTAAGCCTCATTGAAGCTCATAACATTTGCTACAAACTGGCAAAGTTTGGTGATGGTAAACTCAAAAAAAATTCACAATTTTTACATTTACATTAAAAACACATGTTTTTCAACCGTGTATATTTTTTCAAGAATTGCATTTTAATTTTGCACAACTTTCTTGAAGACACCAATGCAATCAAGCAAGCCGTTTTTGCAATATAGATATGTTTATTTCATTAGTGTTTTTCTACACAGGCCCTATTGAAAAGTTAGGATTCATTACATCTGATACCATATGGCCGTTCGAGGAAGTCAAGTGCTCGAAAGAGCTGAGGAATATTTCGAATATTACCATCCAGAAATTAAAATCGATTGGATATTCTGAAGCATCAGGATTGAATACTGGTTTTCGCATTTGCACGTCCTGTCGTCTTCGTGTTGATAAACAAGCTCTTTTCATCTCAAACGAGGAACAGCATGTTGCCGGAAGCTCAAAGATGCCAACTATAGTGATAGTACCAGTCGTACCGAGCTGTGAAAGCCTTACAACTGTACCATCAATGACATCAGTTACTTCAGTTCAATCGTACCAAGAATTTACTCAACCCGTCAACATCGAGATATTCAACCGAGGCATTGCAGGAATCCAGGTATCACCGATAGACGTGGGAAAACTCAACTACATCCACTACCCCGAAAAGAAGCACCGTGAAATCAACGAAGGTATTAGAAAGAATCTTTTCAACTTCGAGCCTGAGGCTGACGAAGTGAATGAACTCAAAGAAGTTTTAGAAAACATGAAGGAAAAGTTTTCCAATGCATCCACTGCAAGAAGTGAAAAATTATTAATTTTATCGTAATTGCCTTATTCATGGTCAACACAAAAAGTTATGGATCAATTTAATGCTAGTAGATATATTGCAACAGAGGCTAAGTTGATAAAGGAAGGTCATTCGTCAAAAACCGCAAAATATGGCACAGCCTTAAGTGATGAAACAAAATTGGCAGTCATAAATTTTTTTGAAGATGATGATATAAGCCGGGCAATGCCTGGTCAAAAAGATTATGTGTCTGTGCAGAAAGAAGGAAAACGACAAGCCATTCAAAAAAGATTACTAATGATGACTTTGAGAGAAGCTTATAAACGATTCAATGAAATTCACTGCAATGTAAAAATTGGATTCTCTTCATTTGCAAAACTCCGCCCTAAGCAATGTAAACTTTTAACCAGCTCTGGAACCCGCAATGTTTGCGTGTGCACAACGCATGAAAACATCAATCTAATTTTACACAGTTTGAAAAAACTTAACCATTTAAATGATGTAAAAACGTTCACTGACAGCCTACTTTGTGAAAACAAGACAACATATTGCTATCTACGGTGTTGTGAAGATTGTCCAGACTCTTCCGCATTAGAAAACATTTTATTAAAACAATTAGAGGAAAAATGCATTGATCAGCTTTCATTTGAACAGTGGGTTACCACGGATAGATGTGATTTAGAAACTATTGTAAAGCCTGCAGACGAGTTTGTTTCATTTTTCTGCTTGAAATTGACAAGTTTGATACCACACGATTTCATAAAAACACAGCAATCTAATTTTTTGAAAACTACACGAAATGGATCCTTCACTTTATCTACTCGCTCAAGTTCCTGTCCATCGATCATATAGTTGTATAGAATAGGCTTTTTGCACCGCCTATAATGTTTACATAAATTAAAATAATACGTTTAAATCAGAAGTGTACTGGTTATCATTTAAAAAAGTTGCAGGAAAATATTGAAATTTCGCGAAAATACAGATGATTGCAGGGTTGCAGATCTATTGACTCACCCTGTAGAGACGTTCAGCTCCTAGCTTTCCTTTGGGACTCTGGTCTATTTTGTACTGCGTATTATGATGATATATTGTTTAAATTTCTTCCTCTAACATTTAAACTGCATGAACTGAATCTGTTTTTGACTTCTTTTACTTGAAAGTTCGTTAATAAAAGTGTTGATATGAACTACCGTCAATATTTCGTACTAAATATTTCCAATAAGGTACTGAGTTTCAATTTATTTTTCACTCATCTTAATCTATCTTGAGTCATAATAGAAATAAATGTTTTGAAAATTATTTCATATTTGGGAAACCCAAATAGCTATTTTTGTTTTATCACAGCCTTATTTCCTATGATTTAGACTTAAAGAATGCTTTAAAACCTTGATAAAACTTGCAATACTATTTGGGTTCCGTTAATATGTCAATAATTAGTTTTACAACTTATCTTCTTCAAGTTTCCAGTTCCGAATTGGACGAATTTTTGTACTAAGTGTATGTTTTCACTTACTACAAAAATTCGTTCGTTATTACAACATTACAGAAAACAGTTCAATTCAGCTCAAAATCTTAGGCAAAGTTCGTGATGAGGCATTCCACGAAGGTTCGCAAATCGATCCTGACCGATCATTTCCAATTAAGCTGAAACTTTGCACAGTTGTTCCTTTTTAGTAAAGGCGCCATTTTGTGCTCTCAATTTTTCATATTGAATTACGACTACTTTTTGAAAAGGGCCTGTGTAAAAATAGTACTAATGAGTTTAAAAATATATATTGCCGAAACGCTTTGTTCGATTGATTTGGGGTCTAGAGCAAAGTTGTAGATATTATTTTGGCAATTGTGTAAAAAATATACACTGTAAAAAATTTCGTTTGTATCAATGAAAAAAATTATATTTATTATTGAAAAAGTTAATTTCTCAAAAAGTGCATTTTTGAAAATTTTCGTTTTAAGCCTCATTGAAGCTCATAATGTTTGCTACTAACTGGCAAAGTTTGGTGATGGTAAACTCAAGTTATGGTTTTTTGAATATTTCACGATTTTTACATTTTCATTAAAAACACATTTTTTTTAACCGTGTATATTTTTTCAAGAATTGCATTTTAATTTTGCACAACTTTTCCGAAGACACCATAGCAATCAAGCAAGCCGTTTTTGCAATGTATTAAAATGTTTATTTTATAAGTGCTATTCTACACAGGCCCTATCGGAAAAGTAGTCGGGGTTAGCTATTACAATTTGTGATAGCGAATCCCAACTACTTTTTTATTTTAAAATCTCAACTTAAATCCACAAAATACATTTATCTGCTCTTTTTTACTTTTCTTTTATTCGAAAACCTTATGGACAAATGATACATAATTTATTTTCATTGTAATACACTTACTTTCTATTTTTATTTACATCACTTCTTAAATACATCGAATATTTTGGCATCATTATCATTACAGTTTGAGTATCGATTGGCTTTAATTTTATTTTCTGATACAGGAATGAAAGAATGAAACTTTTGAGTTCCTTGAATTATTTTTGCATTATTATATTGCTCGTTGAGGTGTGAATCCATACATTCGTATTCCACTGTTGTGGCAAAACTAAATGATAATTTTGTTAATTCTTCTTCTTTTCGATTATTTGCCCAATTATAAAGCTCTCTTGCATTTTTTATTGGATGTTCTTTGGCCAAACTTGCTCTAGTAGCCATACGTTTTATTGTACCTCCAATAGCGTCACAAAGACCTTTCCCATGTGATGTTGCAAAGAAATGCCATTCGGCTTCAATTCCATACTTTGATTTAAATTTACAAAGGCTAGCAAAATTTTTCCGGTTCTTGTACTATGACGCGGCTCCATCGGACATAAAATAAATCTTATTGATATTTTTACTTTGGTTAATGCGTAAAAAACTTATCATTTTAGAAATAAATAAGTTAACAGCCACTGAGTCATGCCTTAACTCTTCAGAAATTATAATAAAACTTAAATGTTTAACTTGCATATTTTCTCTAAAATATATAACAAATGGATGAATGGTAGCTTGTTGGACATTCCAGTGATGAGACTGAACTTCATCCTGTAACACAAAGCTGTAGTTTTCGGAAAAATCGCAAGTAACTAAAAATTCACCTTCTTGCAAATTATTTCGTGTAGTTTTCAAAAAATTAGATTGCTGTGTTTTTATGAAATCGTGTGGTATCAAACTTGTCAATTTCAAGCAGAAAAATGAAACAAACTCGTCTGCAGGCTTTACAATAGTTTCTAAATCACATCTATCCGTGGTAACCCACTGTTCAAATGAAAGCTGATCAATGCATTTTTCCTCTAATTGTTTTAATAAAATGTTTTCTAATGCGGAAGAGTCTGGACAATCTTCACAACACCGTAGATAGCAATATGTTGTCTTGTTTTCACAAAGTAGGCTGTCAGTGAACGTTTTTACATCATTTAAATGGTTAAGTTTTTTCAAACTGTGTAAAATTAGATTGATGTTTTCATGCGTTGTGCACACGCAAACATTGTGGGTTCCAGAGCTGGTTAAAAGTTTACATTGCTTAGGGCGGAGTTTTGCAAATGAAGAGAATCCAATTTTTACATTGCAGTGAATTTCATTGAATCGTTTATAAGCTTCTCTCAAAGTCATCATTAGTAATCTTTTTTGAATGGCTTGTCGTTTTCCTTCTTTCTGCACAGACACATGATCTTTTTGACCAGGCATTGCCCGGCTTGTATCATCATCTTCAAAAAAAATTATGACTGCCAATTTTGTTTCATCACTTAAGGCTGTGCCTTATTTTGCGGTTTTTGACGAATGACCTTCCTTTATCAACTTAGCCTCTGTTGCAATATATCTACTAGCATTAAATTGATCCATAACTTTTTGTGTTGACCATGAATAAGGCAATAACGATAAAATTAATAATTTTTCACTTCTTGCAGTGGATGCATTGGAAAACTTTTCCTTCATGTTTTCTAAAACTTCTTTGAGTTCATTCACTTCGTCAGCCTCAGGCTCGAAGTTGAAAAGATTCTTTCTAATACCTTCGTTGATTTCACGGTGCTTCTTTTCGGGGTAGTGGATGTAGTTGAGTTTTCCCACGTCTATCGGTGATACCTGGATTCCTGCAATGCCTCGGTTGAATATCTCGATGTTGACGGGTTGAGTAAATTCTTGGTACGATTGAACTGAAGTAACTGATGTCATTGATGGTACAGTTGTAAGGCTTTCACAGCTCGGTACGACAGGTACTATCACTGTAGTTGGCATCTTTGAGCTTCCGGCAACATGCTGTTCCTCGTTTGAGATGAAAAGAGCTTGTTTATCAACACGAAGACGACAGGACGTGCAAATGCAAAAACCAGTATTCAATCCTGATGCTTCAGAATATCCAATCGATTTTAATTTCTGGATGGTAATATTCGAAATATTCCTCAGCTCTTTCGAGCACTTGACTTCCTCGAACGGCCGAATGCACCTGATAAAACATGCTCGTTCACTCATGTTGCTTCCTGTATTAAAAAAATTAAAAATAATAATCTTTAAAAATGATTTCATTGAAATACAACTGAAGGTTATGCTTACCTTTTAACCAAATGGTGTTACACTTATTTCCTATGATAACTTTTTAAGATGTATGCGGTAAAAAGCAATCTTTGTGATCAACTGCTTGTTTTCACCATTCAAACTCATTTAAGTATCAGATCGATAGGTATAATTTCTACATTAGGTACAGACAGATGTTTTTGGTGTTCACTACTACAGTGTTGAGTATTTGACTTATTACCGTTAAGATCACTGATACAACTATGCAAAATTGAAGACAATGAATAAAAAAGAAAATTAATCGCTAGTTTGAGCATCATTTCACTTTTATTTAGTTCTAGCTCAATATTCATCAAATGAATTATTTTTAGTTTTGTTAGTAACGATACCTTTTCATGGTATCAGATGTAATGAATCCTAACTTTTCAATAGGGCCTGTGTAGAAAAACTTGCTTGCTTGATTGCATTGGTGTCTTCGAGAAAGTTGTGCAAAATTAAAATGCAATTCTTGAAAAAATATACACGGTTGAAAAACATGTGTTTTTAATGTAAATGTAAAAATCGTGAAATTTTCAAAAAATCTTACCTTTTTTGTTTTTGAGTTTACCATCACCAAACTTTGCCAGTTTGTAGCAAATATTATGAGCTTCAATGAGGCTTAAAACGAAAATTACTACTTTTTGAGAAATTAATTTTTTTAATAAGAAATATATTTTTTTCTTCATTGAAACAAACGAATTTTTTTACAGTGTATATTTTTAACATTATTGCCAAAATAATATCTACAACTTTGCTCAAGACACCAAATTAATCGAACAAAGCGTTTCAGCAATATAAATTTTTTAACTCATTAGTACTATTTTTTTTTTTTTTTTTTTTTTTTTTTGCCGGCGCCGGTGGTGTAGTGGTAAGCGTGACTGCTTTCAAACACCCCAATGGGTCTGGGTTCAATCCCAGCCGAGGTCGGTGGGATTTTTCTGAGGCATAAAAATCTCTGGTCACGTCTTCCTTCGGAAGGGAAGTAAAGCCGTTGGTCCCGGCCCATGTGTGTTGTGAATGGGTGCGATATCCTACGCAGGTGTGGAAGCTGCCTTCCTGCACATTCGGTTGCCGTCAATTGATGGCAATCGATGTCCGTCGGTGATTGGCACTAGATTGCGGAACAGAGACCGACGTTAAATAAAGGAAAAGTAGTACTATTTTTACACAGGCCCTGTTAGAAAAGTAGTCGTGATTCAATTTGTAGAACTGATGACACAAATTGGCATTTTTACTAAAAAAGAACAACTGTGCAAATTTTCATCAAAATCGGAACCGACAAATTAAAAAAAAATTAAAAAATTCGTCAATCTGTAGAGAATTGCTCTGATTCAAGAACTGCAAGAAACGGATTACCATTATATCATTGTGAAATTCTTTGTTTGTTTCCTTCCACCATGTCTTATACCAACCCCAAAGTATCGAAACCTTAGACGTATGGTATGAATGCCTTTCATGTGTTTTTTTTTTTATATTTAACCCTGCTTTTGGTAAATCATAGGTCTTAGATGGCAGCATTTGTCAATAATCTTAAATGCAAAATTTTACCCAAGAAACCCAGGACCAGTATGGAAGTTTCGTTTTAAGAAAAGCTTCACCAGCTAGAAAGGGTATCAAAACTATGCTCTGTGGCATTATGCCAAACATGGAACAATCTATATGGCCACAATCAGCTAATCTAGACCAATGATTGTCACGAAGAAGGTAAGTAAATACGGGGTGTTGATACTACACGTAGACTGTTAAGTTGGCGAGTGATTATGACCCCATTTATTTTATCAGAGCCCAGGCTTCTGGATCGTATCACCTTAAAAACTGTCTCGATATTCCTCTCTATCTAGATGACTTGAGCAGTCCCTTAAGATTCCCATACAAAAGGTTCTCTATATGTATATTGATAATCTCTCAATCTCGACCGTCCCTAGAAAATATTCGGGAACATATTACTCTCCCTATATCCATCAAAATATCTAGTTCACTAGCTTCTTCTACGTTTGAAGTAAGCGATCAAGTGTTGTTTTGGATACGGGATAAACAAATACAGTTTTTGCACCCGAAGTGCTTCTAGAATCGAACTAGTAGGCTAATAAATTATAGTTCTGAATCTCTCCGTGGTTCCATCATTATCGAGAAATGGAAAGTTTACTGTATAATAAACGTTTTAGTTCAAAGCTCGAATGTACCTATCTACACAAGATACAGAGCGGGTATAGCTACTAATTGGCTTGTACGTAATAATTGACAAATTGTGTAACGTGTTAAAGCATCGCATTTAAAGTAATTTATTCATTAATCTCCTCTATATGCTAATTGCAAAGCACGAAAATTCTGCTCAATTAGTTCACTTCTCCATGTCCATATTCTTGATGTGCATTTGTGAGGTCTCCTCAATATCCCAACACCTGCAATTACCCATTTCTGAAATTATAGACCTATATGAATCACTCATGTGATGACCGCATAGAAAAACTACCGAATGCATGAGAAGTACAAATAAAATTAACAGCTCGCTTTGTATGGTATGCAAATAATGGTTTCATGCTTCGTTGCGTTTTGCACCCTAGCGAAAATAATGACTTTTTGAATCCTCTTCAAATTAGTGGGTGGAACTGTTGGCATTTGGATTTATTGCTTGTTTAATTTTTTTTCCTTGGCTATTCATTGCATAATGCCGTTCTATCCATAAGATGGCTTTTATACGGTGGAACGTTTTTTTTTTTCTTGTGTGATTCATGCTAAGCAATATAGCAATCAATAGAAGAGCTACAGAATGTGGTCGAGATGAGCAACTATGTATAATTTTGTATCCAGCTATCCATGCTCGGTAATGGCGGCCTGTTTGTATGAACGAATGTATCCTTCACTGTGCTATCTGGAGGTTCGGATTTTGACCCCTCCCTTTCCCTGTCAAAAAAACACAGAGAAGGATACATTTATTCATACAATCAGGCCACTATTACCGAGCATGGAAAGCTGGATAGCGAACATATTTGAGGAAGACGCTAGTGAATCATTATTTAAGTAAAGTAATTTTTCAAACACTCGAAAATTTATATCTTTTTTCGAAAAATTTCCAAATTTTAGCTCTTTTATTCTTTAAAGCAGCCATTTTGACTTTTGATTGATCAAAATGGAACAATCGATATTTTGCAATAAATCATAGCAGGAAAATGGTTCATCTAATCGAAATGGCGTACGAGGCAAAGTTGTAAGATATTCAATTGCCTTTTAAGTAAAAAAAAAACAATCAAAAAAATTTAAATTTTTCGTTGTAAAAAAAAATAAACTGTTAAAAACATCAATAACACACAAAAAACGCGCATGCTATGAATTTTAAACTTAAAGCTTTTCAAAAATGCTAACTTTCTGAAATGGAAACCGTAAAACGGGGTAGCTTTGATAGCTTTTTGAAGTTCTATATATTCTAAATATTTTATACAACAATGAATGTTTTTCAAATTTTATTTTTTTAAACAAGTACTGAGGATCCTAGAGTCAATTCGTTAGTAATGTTTTTAACAGAAATTAATGCATTTGCACTATTTTTTTGTCTTGTGATCGACATAAGTTTTTTGTTTTGGAGATACTTTGACAATACTCGATTAATGTCGAAAAATTATGCGTGAAACTCAAACAATCTAGTTCAAGACATATGAAACTTTGAATAAGGATTTAATCAGAAACATCATAAGCAATAAGAAGACAGTATTAAATTTGTTATGGCTATTTCAGAAATACAATTGATAAGTGATTGTTTGAGTGCCTTTTCAAACAGGCGAAAAACAAAAAAAAAATTTGTTCAGATATTTGGAAATATGTAACACATACTATGTATATAAAAACTCTACACGTTATCAAAGGTTATACCCTAAGCTACAAAATAAAACCAATGTTTTCAATTAGGAAATAGTGCAGAAAGCAAATTTAGTCATTATATTATACTATTAAAGTTATTTTATTTTCAAATTTATCCATTATATTATACTATCAAAGTTACCCGCACTATCGAAGATACCCCGTTTTGCGGTACTTCAAAATTGGCCAAAATCGAAAAATTTTCTCTCGTATTGATCTTGAAGCATGAAACCCGACCGACGACGGGCAATCGCTTCGGCTATTTCGCTCGTGTTTTATTGTTCTCTGCCTTCCTCTCTGTTCGGATGGCTTGGTGTCGGTGTCGTGTCATGTTATTTCCGGTGGGATTGTGCAAATCCCGTTGGGTATTGTTACATCGTCAAACACACTAAATAGTATTAACTTAATTTGATTAATAATATCAAAAGTCCATTCACTACAGTATGGTGCGACCTTTCCAATAATGTTTAACATTATATTTATTTAGTAATGAAAAACTTAACTAATGTTGTAATGTTTCTAAAGAGAGTTTTTATGAGAACTTCAATTAAATTCCGAGAGTATTGAATTCTGAGGGAATTAGAAAGATAATTTCAAGTGAATTTTAATGAAATTTCGTTCCTTGGAACTCCGTAAAAAATATCAAAGGTTTCGAATTCTCAACTAAATTTCGAAACCATTTATTTTGTCATTTATATATTATTGAATCGAACAGTATATATTTAATATTGCTTTGGACACAATCCTCAACTTCTTCGATGGTCTTATTGCACTAAACCTCCTTTTTGAAGATGAATGAGAAAGATTTGGCATTACGGTTATATGGAAATATTGAAATATAAAAGTTTCATGCGCTATTCGTGCTATTCGGCCAGGTATTCAGAGCTTACACCTAAATAATATCTGATATTCGACCTTTTCTCAGCTAACACTGGTCTACTTAGTGCGCGGCCGCTCCACACCGCAGCCGCCGACACTTTTTCGCAAGCCTCCGCCGCCAAGGATTTTGAGTCGACGCACAGCCGAGATGATTTTTGACACGCTGCCGATATAATTTTTAATACGCCGACGTGCTTTTAAATTTTATTAAAAGTATTGCTCGCACACAACACCAAATTTGAAAATAAAGCAAAACAATATCTTTCATTGGTGGAAAAAGTGCCTAATGGCAAATATATAAGAAAGAGGTGACAAGCTAAAATTGTAACAATCGGTTATTTCAAGAGAACATTTTCATTATGTCGAAAATAACATTCACACCGATCCGAGAAAAATAAAGTATTGTTTTGATGACCGAAAAGTTATTCCTCCCATGTAACAATTTGACAGCCTTTTGGCTTTTACACTGATTTATTGTTATTTTATAATGGCAATAAGCAATATTTTTAGTTTAATTACAGCATTTAAAAGTGCAACACATTCTTGGTTAGTAGTTCAGCATTTTGCTGTTTTAAAAACCTTTTAAAGTCTGACGATAAAGTCAAAACGGGTCTGGTTTTAAAAATGAATTTAAAGTAGCACTCTATCCCTGTATAAAACTGTCCCCTTCTTCCAGATGGCTCCCGAAGTACACCATCAAACGATGCAGTTTAAATTTAGTACGCTTGAATGAAAGTTTGACTCTTTCGCTGAATAAAATCACTGCTATGAATCGGAAACCAGCCAATCTCCGCTTACTGACAATTTCAATGGTTTTCTGTAGGTACAAAAGCAAATTATCCCTGTATAAAACTGTCCCCTTCTTCCAGATGGCTCCCGAAGTGCACCATCAAACGATGCAGTTTAAATTTAGTACGCTTGAATGAAAGTTTGACTCTTTCGCTGAATAAAATCACTGCTATGAATCGGAAACCAGCCAATCTCCGCTTACTGACAATTTCAATGGTTTTCTGTAGGTACAAAAGCAAATTATTTCGTTCGTCCGATCTGGAGACGGCTGTTCTGTTTTTAGACTGTTTCATAAAGGAGACGATCATCACCGGTCAGAACGTGATGCAAACGCCAGATGCTCAGTCGTTGTTGAAATTGACTTCCCTTCGGTCGTTAACATCGCTTGAATTTCTACCCTTCGAGATTTCCTTGTCTTAAAATTTAGCTTTTATTCACTATAAGGATCCAACTTTTAAGTTCACTTTGGAAACAGAGTAATTGGGGATTTTATGAAACACTTTAACAAGTCTAAACAACAACAATTTATGCTTTTTGCTCTCATTTAAAACCGAATGGTTTTATGGTTGCTTTTATAATGACAGAACAACTTTAAAGAGTATTTTATCAAGGCATTAATAAACAATTGCTAATTAAGTTTAAGAACAGTTTTATGGAGGTATTGTGAGCAGCTTTAAATTTGTTTTTTAAACAAGACAGGTTTTAACTCTCTTGACAGAATATAAAAGGTTTAATGAGAGAGAGAGAAGGATTAGTAATTTCCATTTAATTCCACTACCTTATTTGCTTATCCTTGACAGATACGCGTTTTTCGTCTACAATGTGCAGACTTCTTCAGTGTCTTGTACTAATACTCGACGAGTCGAGTATTATTACAAGACACTGAAGAAGTCTACATAGTGTAGACGAAATACGCATATCTGTCAAGGATAAGCAAATAAGGTAGTGGAATTAAATGGAAATTACTAATCCTTTTCTCTCTCTCTTTCTCTCATTATACAGGTATTCCACTAAGACGCTCATCAGGATATAAAAGGTTTTTAAAACAGCAATTCCAGGAATGTTTTACACTTTGAAATGCTCTATTTAAACTAAATGGATTGTTCATTTCCATTATAAAACCCTCATAAATCAGAGTGAATGCCAAGTAGCTGCTGAATTATTACTTGGGCATGCACTTATTAAGTAAGATTTTAAAAATAAACTTTCTTACGTTTTCTTATAAGGGAGGCAGGGAATCTCAGAAATACCTAACAAAATCATTAAGAATACCACAAAAGTTCAAATAATGGACGCAGTGGTTCAACTCCCCTCAACAAAAAAAAGAATACATAACATGTAAATGTTCGATGTTGGATATTACTAAGGCAAACTAGAGCTAGAGCTGCCAAACCCCCATGGTTTAGGTTGATGCAAGATGTTTTCGATTTTGCCGTTCTAATGTAATGAGATTTGACGTACTTATACCTTAGCACATGAGGATCGAATAATAAAACAACCGATGGCAATTATATCTAGTGCTCAGGACCACTTTGGCCACCCCTGGACGGGTTCCAAATTCCCCGGGAAAATAGCCAGAGTCTGTTCAGAGTGTTTTTGGTAGTAAATGTCAAATAACGTTGTCTATAACCAAGGTTGCTTCCACTAACTTGCTATAAAAAATTGTTTTTGTCAGTAGTTGATATATTGATATGTTGTACTTGTTAGTTAGAAGAAGAGGTTGTAAAGTATCTGTTTGACTCATAGAACCTGTCAATTTCACTTTCAGAGCGTCACAATCAGCGATTTTATGATTCGTGAGCGTTCACTCAGAGTGAGCGCTCACGAATCGTAAACTCGTTGATTGTGAATCTCTTAAAGCAATATTGACAGGTTTTATGTGTCAAACACATACTTTACAACCTATTCATGTAACATACAATTACTGATTATCATTATAACATCTAATGGCTTTATAATTCCGGAAAACATTTTTATAGCAAGTGAGTGGAAGCAACCCTGTTTGTAACATATCATAAACACCACACAGTTCGAAAAAATAGTGTAAATTTCTGTTCAATACGATGCGCATAAATGGAGCGTCACATATCACATACGTTAACATTATAAGTCGTGTAATGTTCTAGACATTTCATGAAATGATGCAATTATTTTATACAAATACTCATCTTTGTAAACAACATTGCTTACAAGTTGCTCGTTTGCGTTGTTTACGTGAATGTATCTTTACATCACAATTAAAATTCAGATTTTTTTGCTGTGTAAGTTCATCCGTGCTGTCAATTGTTTCGGTAATATTTATTACTAACGTTGGTAGTCATCCTAGTTTTACTGCATGTTTATCATTTTGTTACCGACCATTTTTACAAAATTACTGAACTAACTGTTGTTTTGGATCACTCGTGATCCAAAACATGAATATGCATACATGTTAGGAAGCAAAAAATCAATTCTTGTGCTAATTTTCGGGACAACTTCACGGACATTTGTTAAAATGGTTGATATGTTATAGCGGATCGGTGAGTACAAAGTAAGACCAAAGATGAAACCAAAGATGAATACTAAGATGAAACTGTCGGAAGAAAAAAATTCTATTTTAGTGTCCTCTTTCACGGTCCCTTTCATCCAATGAATACCCCCCGTATTCAAGGTAATTTTGTGGTTTTGCTGCCCCCTCGGCAGAGATGAAATGTTGCGCACATTTTTATCAAAACAAACACACCAAAATCAGAGGTGTCCCATTTTTTAATTACTCGATTAACAACTAATCGTTTTTTTTGTTCGCTGTGCTGCCATATTTCCACCAATGAGAGTGCACCACATGTTTGAAACGAGCGGTGATGATCCTCTGGAGCAGTGCTGCAAAATCTCGACAGTACACGGTGATATTGACAATTCTGTTTTGGTCACTCATTTGAGCTAACAGTCATAGTCAAGGCAAACCATGTCAATAGTCAATGACAATGGTGTCAGTGACGAACATGTGCAGATTTTTTTTATTAGCTAAATTTGTAACGAAATTAAATGACTTGAGCAAAACAATTACATGGATCCATTTCGGTGAACAAGTATCTACGTCCTGAGCTACTTTGATAACAATAATGTGACACAGAATGTACTAACTTACACTTTTTGCTACCAGGTGAATCTTTGTCATTGACGAAAAAATGAATGAGATTTTGACGAAGGTTTTTTTGAGGATCAAGTCTGTCAGTGACTATGTGACGAACAATTTTGTCAATATCGCGCGAAAGTCTGTCAATGACAATGACAAATCTCAGCACTGCTCTGGAGAAGTTAATGCTTATATCGGCATGATATAACCGATTACAAATATTTTACTTTTCGGTTCATTAATCGATTAATCGATTATTCGAATGAAAATCGGCCATCACTAGATGAATGTGAAACGTCATTTCAAATATATGGACCGTACATAAATAATGATACAATTTGAAAGGGACCGGGGCTCATCACAAATTACGTCGATACGGTAACTGAAATAAACACGAGTGTTCACCGGTTGGTAAGACTAAAGGAAATCCTGTGTATGTAAATTCATTCCATTTTTTCGCCGAATTCTGAGGCTGTAGACAACAGCATAATCTTTTTTTTTTTTTCGTTGGTCGGTTCCAGCTACAGTAAAGATTCGAATCCCAATGCAAATGATATACCGATATTCTACGTCAAAGAAAACCTCCTGGCAAGTTTCGTGGCAAATGGTTCAGTGCAGCAATGACGGAAATGCAATATAACTAAGATGTAATCGGAAAAATCACGGCTTCCAAACAACAAAGAAAGAATGAAATTTTTTGCAAAGTGATGAATGAAATTTATTTTCTCTTTTACAGCTGATCCCTGAATGTCCCTTCAATAGAAATTCGCCTTTTTCATCTCTAGCGTATTCCCATGTATGGCTAGTAAAAAAGCTGTAAATCTTGTAAAAAAAATAACACAGGCATGAAGCATTTAAAATTTATAAATTGAATTATCCGGTCGTCAAAAAACAGCCATCTTAACCGCCGTGATAGGTTTAAAGTCACTTTAAGCCGTATTTTTGCCCAGCTATTTAACCGCGTGTTTTTTTTTCTTGTCTTCAGTTTTTTTTTCTCCAATGCGGACGCAAAAAGCGTAATGAACCTGTTAATTTTCAATTATCCTAATTACTCTACTCGTATAACTGATTTGTCAAAATCACATGGGGATATTCTCGGTATTTATGCATCCTATCCTACATCCAAAGTGCGCATCCGTAATTTGTAAATTATTCCTTCGTTCTTAAAAAATATCGAGGAGATTTAAATGGATATCAAGCATGGATCCAACCGTTGCTGATCGTTCCTTGCGTCGTGTCACCTGATGCGGAGAGGGAAGCAAAACGACCAAACGGAAAATTCATGACGAAAAAACTGCCGAGCCAAATGCAGCCAATTCACTGTAACTAATTGGACCGTGGTACGTTGGAGCAATGATCGAGCCAGATTACGGGTTCACAGAACCCAGTTTTTGCGTAAACAACGTTTTGGTACTTTGGTATTTGGTGAAGCGGCCAACTCTCGATGGATGAGAACGCGGATCTACGCAGTTCTCAGGACACAGGGTTCGCACTTGAATGTGAAAAATCGTACCTAGCGTGTGAGATGATCTACTGCGTGGTACATAAATTACGCAACGTAAAAAGACCGGGACTTGGACCCCTTCCTCCTCATATGCAGGGTTGCTTCCACTCACTTGCTTTAAAAAAAGTATCTTCGGAATTTTGAAATCATTAGATGTTATAATGAAAATTTGTACTTGTTAGATACTAGAAGAGATTGAAATGCAAGTGTTTGACGCATAAAACCTGTCAATTTCGCTTTCAGAGTGTCAACATCAGTTATTTTCTGATTCATGGACGTTCACTCAGAGTGAGCGCTCAAGAGTCGTAAAATCGCTGATTATGACTATCTGCAAGCGAATTTGACAGGTTTTATGTGTCGAACATTTGCCTTTAAACCTCTTTGTGTATCTAACATGTACAAAATATCACAATAACATCTAATGATATCAAAATTTCGAAAATCTTTTTTATAGCAAGTGAGTGGAAGCAAGTATGCTCATTTATAACAATAAGTTACGCTTGACAAGACGCCCTCCCTAAAAATACGTAACGCTAACTTACTCGCACCTCTCTTTTACAATTTCGAATAAAAAATCTAAATTAACAGAGTGAAAAGTTTTTTTTTTTTTGTTAGATAACATATATATATATATATTTAGAAACCTACCTACACCGTTTGAAAAATTCATGTAAATTTTTGCAATATATAGCGCACATAAAGTTAACGCTGGATTTGGCGTAAATTTACACGCTATTTCTTTTTCTTTTTCTTTTTTTGTTTATGCCTACTATATATTGCTCAAAATTAAACGAGAGAAGTTTTTATGCGATACTTAAAATTCAGATTTTTTTTCTGTGTACAAGAGTCGCGTGAATTTATTTTAGAGCTATTTTTTTTTATTTTTCGTTTGTTATTTTTGTTTTTGATGTGATCAATCTGTAACGTAACATTTCCCCTTAATCCCTCTCCCTTCAATGTAACAATAAGTAACACAAGCTTGACCCCCTGCATCCCACCAAAAAATCAGAGTATTCAATTCAAATCAATAAGTTCAATGTTGTTCAATTGTCCTCCCGGATAGAATATAATCATAAGGAGTGCCTAACATCCTATTCGGGTTATCATCCCAACAATAAGTGGTATTTTTTTGACGTTGGATAACGTCTTTCGGCAACATACGGGGGTACAAAATTGAAAACAGTCATTTTGGATGAGTTACGAAAAATTAAAAGATTTTGAACGATAATAACTCAACCGTCTCTCGATAGATTTACGAGATAATGGCATCAATCGATTGGAAATATTTCTAGCAATTTGCTGAATGTTTCAAAACTATATCATTCTGTAAACTATTGAAAAATGGTTAAAAGTAAACCATTGTCTAAAGATGGTGAAAATCGATTGATTTTTTTTATATTCTTATACTTTCTCCAACCGAGACATCAGATGCGAGTATCTGACACCTCTGATATTTTCTGTTCTACTATATAAGCGTCCAACAAGGTCGCCCGTTCCATCATTGTCTATCCGATCGTCGACCCAGCAGCAGAGCAGCAGTACCAGAGCAGCGGAAGCAGAGCAGCGGAAGCAGAGCAGCGGCAGCAGAGCCTGGGAGCGAAAGGGCAACTACGCCGAGTGCGTTGGTGCCAGTGCTCCAGTATAGTGGGCCGCCGTCATGGAATGCCCAGCTGCTGCAGTTCTCAGTTGGTCGTATTCACCGTATGCTCCGCAAGGGCAACTACGCCGAGCGCGTTGGAAAAATGGCCCTTTTCAGGGCCACAACATTATCAAGAAAGAGTTTAACGATTAATTTTCTAATGCCTTTCCGACACTTTTTTCATGACTTTCATCGTCCTCCTGATATTCATGTGATTTTGTGGTGGGATTTTTAGCTTTGTGAAATTCACATGGTTTTCATCCATTAGATACCTATGTGGTAAATTTTTTGAGTGTATGCTTCGGCAATCAAAATAAAGTTTGCACGATGGAAGCGCACATCGTAAATTTCGTTCATTTTAGTAATAATTAAATTGCCCCTCTCCCCCTACCCTCTGGCAGTACATGAAAAGCCTTTTTGTGAGGGGAATTTTTCAAAAGGATGCCGATTAAAATAATGGGTACCATTTTCTGAGGATGAGATGAGGACGATTCGTCATCCATATGAAGCGTGTCACGATCATTCCCAAGGATTCGTGGTTAACGCGTCTTATTTCTCTGTTAATACCGGTTAAACTCAATAAGAGGATTGTGATCGACTGGTTCCTCTCAAAATATCTGTTTGGATTTCATCCGAAGTTTCGGTCGCATATATTGTGCCTTTTTGAAGGAATCTCTTGGAGTCTATATGTTGGTAGAATGTTCTACTTTAGTATTTTGTGTTCACCTACTACCCAGGCTCGGTTTTATTGTTCTATGAGCCCACAGTAAAGGCGTAATAATAATCTAGAAGTGTCACTTCAATACGATTAACCGGTTGGCTAAGCAAAGAAGACCGGAAGTCCCAACGGTAACGGTAAATGTTGAGCAATGAAGGAACAATACAGTTCAGAATCAGCGGTCCGAGGAAAACCTCTTTTGAAGTTACTAGTCAAATCACTCAATTTATTGAAGGCAAGCAGTTCACGTCCAAAGCGGAGAGTAAGGTACATTTACCGGGATCCAGTAAACCGATGTCACGTAGGTAGTTAATTCACTTCCAGAGGTACTAATACCTTAGGGCCTGTTCATAAACTACGTAGACAGTTTATTTGGGATTCTTGACTCCCCCCTCCCCCTGCATTGACAATTGTCCATACAATTTTTTTTAAATTCTTGCACCGCAGCTCTGCAAGGTAGGGGAAATGGATCTAAGATTGGGCCCATCGCTAAAAATCTGCTATTTACCTATCTTATCTATATGAACGCGTCGTTGGGACGGTACTGATGGATATTTTAGGGCGCTATTGAAAATTTAGTCGATTGATTGGATGGAATGATAACACTGCACTGGTTAATTTCTTGGAATTCAAGACACGCCTACACTAATCAACCATCATCGAACCTACTCGATGAGGATATCAATTAACTAGGGAGAGCATGACAGAAAGATTCAACCATGTTTTTAATGGATTCATTTTATCACTCCTTGCGCACCACGAAATAAACTGTTTTGAAAACGAAACACTTTACCATCAAATTGGTCGTCCTGAAAAGGACAGATTTTGTTAAAGGGTGGGAACTTTGATCGAATTTAGGCCTTCTTTTCGGTCTTCTTGGGCAACAGGACGGCCTGGATGTTTGGCAGGACACCACCCTGAGCGATGGTCACTCCGGAAAGAAGTTTGTTCAGCTCTTCGTCGTTGCGGATGGCCAACTGCAGGTGACGTGGGATAATTCGGGTTTTCTTGTTGTCACGAGCGGCATTTCCTGCCAACTCGAGAACTTCAGCGGCCAGATACTCCATCACGGCAGCCAGGTAGACGGGAGCACCGGCTCCAACACGCTCGGCATAGTTGCCCTTTCGGAGTAGACGGTGAATACGACCGACTGGAAACTGCAATCCAGCGCGGCTCGAACGGGACATTGCCTTTCCCTTGACTTTGCCTCCTTTTCCACGTCCAGACATAATGCAACGAACGACACGAACCGTTCGATGCTGAAACTGTAATGATGACATTTCGACCGTCGAGGGTGGTTTTATACCTGCGTCGAGTAGCATATTATGAATACAGGGACGGTACAATAAATACTGTGGGTAGCAAAATACTGAAAATGGGTCGGTTGTCTCTACGGGCATGAAACGAGACAGCGTTGCCAGTATTCCTGATTTATTTGATTTTCCAGATTTTCAATCGTCTTGCCAGATACTTACCCAGATATAATTCAGTTATATGTTATTACGTTTATTTCAAGAATTTTTAATTATGTTCCGGATTTTCCCAGATTTTTTAAATATGTTGCTTTAGAGAATTTCCAGCCCAAAACGAAAACCGGTTGGACATGAGCGTTTCCAAATTCAGTCTAATAGAGGCGATGGGGGCAAGAAGACCACACGGGGTGAGATGGGCCACCGTTCGTTTGGGCATAATACCTATTAACTCAATCTATTTTTTTTTACAAACTTGTTGAAAATGCTTTTAATATGCATCTCCATGAAAACCGTATCAAAATTCAATTACATGTCTAAGATAATAATGGAAATGTAACATTAGCTCAAAATCTCTAGAATATTATGAGATATGCAGTCAAGAAAACAAGCATCGCATTCACTATATTACATTTTACTGATCCGCTGGTTCTACAGCGAGCAATACACGTAACTGCTGCTAAAAGAACTTATGTTTCTATTTCACTTGATTCCTGCATGTTATTTTCTAGTGAAAACCTGTCAAAACCTTAACTTTTACTAGGGTGCTCTAGAGTCGGTGTATAATGAGTCACACCAAGAGAAAAACAGTTGAACTCGCATCACGGTTTTCGAAAGATTCCCTTTCTTTTCACTTTGCAACAGAGGACTTCTACATCAACTTCAAATGACTTCCAGCGAGAAAAAAATATAGCGGCTTTAGTAAATCATTATATCAGTGATTTAGTCAAATTATCTTAACCAAAAATAGTAGAAATTCTCATAAGTGATCATTACCAAACGTATCCCATGACAATTTATTGCTCACTGCGTGTTTATGATCATTTCTTCGATTATATTTTATATTTTATTGCAATACCTTTCGTGGATCTTTCATAGCATCGTAATGTTTGTGTACTTTACGCGATATTTTTATTTATTTATTTATTTGTCGTCAATCAGTGTAGACCGTTTTACAATAGTGCTGTTGCCTTACATGCTATTTTAAAACATACGTTTTATTTGAAATTGTCAGCAAATGTAGACTGCATATACAAATATCTAAAAAATAAAAATTGTTTTAAACTTATCGAGATGAAATCCTAGCAGTTAGTGTTCTCCTTACTGTATCTTTAGACATCGTTAGATCTATATGCTCACAATAATTATTATACACTCTCATCATTCTATTAATTGGTCCATTTTTACCATAATTCGTTCTGTGAGGTGACAGTTGAAATACATTTCGAGTTCTTAACATGCGTGATGGTACGTAAAAATTTAATCTTGCTAATATTTTTTCTGAATTTACGCGTTGTGAGATAATATCATTGACAAAGGAAATCATGGAAATTTCTCTTCGTTTCTTAAGTGTTTCAATGTTTATCAACATGCAACGGGACTCATAAGAAGGAAGGGGAAAAGAGGTCCAGCCTAGTTTCCTAAGAGCAAATAACAAAAACTGTTTTTGAACTGATTCCATACGATTTATATAAGTTTCATGGTATGGAGCCCAAACCACCGGTAGCCGGTTTGACAGTTCAATAGGTAGACTTGGCTTCATTCTTGGCGTGACTCATTACACACCGACTCTAGGGTGCTCATATTGCCCCGTATGGTTGTTGATCGTAGCAAAAACTGAAATTTTTCAAACATAATCATTTATTCAGTCTATCATTCCAAAACCACAACCAAAACGGCCCTTTTCAGGGCCACCAATAATTCGACAAAGAGTTAGTTTTGAAGACAATTTCTATCCATAATATCACAGTTACACTTACATTTGGGGACTATACTGGGGTGTGGGAACGCTGGAAGGGGAGATGCTGTCTGTCTTCAAACTACCAACATCATTCCAAAGTTCCTCCAGGGTGACAGAGTAGAGCAAACCCAACAACATCAGCCCAACAAAACGGCCCTTTTCAGGGCCACCAAACTTTCGCAAAAGAGTTATTAAGGAATATTCCTAAAATATAATATACACAATTAAATACAACACATAACAGACGTTATCCAACGCCAACCCTGCGGTCGTATCTAGTATACAACCCTTCCAACTTTTTTTCATTGATTTGTTTTCCGTCGATCTTGTTTTCCGTGCTGAGCACCAATGCTACCGACGCCGGGGAGGTTGCTGCCACACCTGGTCCCTACCTATCCACCCATCAACTCATGAACCGGGGACCAACGGCTTTACTACGTGATCAGAGATGTTATGCCTCAGAACATACCGGCGGCGCTGACTGGGATTGAACCCAGGCCTGCTGAGGTGAAAGATAATTACGCTTACCACTACACATTTAGGCCAACATTACATCCATTTCCCCTACATATTGAAATATAATTTAATTTATTGCGAGTTCGGAGAAAAATTAGCATTTGGCGTTAGATTATCTGCTTTAATAGCATGCTGCGGCTGTCAGTTGCGTCGAATTATTTTCCCTGAAACGACAATATTACCTCCACACTTAGAAAAAACTAATTTTACACGTGCCGGAATCCATCTATCACATAAAATATGAAACGTAAACAAACGTGTATTGTAATTTTAAGTGCTCCGAAACTGAAAAGTTCGTTGCTCGATGAAAAGTACGTTTGATTAAGCTATATTTCGCGTCTGTTATGACTCAAATTTATGTCAAAATTGACGCTCGTATATATCAGTCTCAGAGCACCTAAATGTACATGATTTTTTTTTCTAAGTGTGTATGGTTGAGAAATCCGCTGAAGGTGCATTGTGATCTGGGAGATGTACCGATGACAATCTGGATGAGGAAGGCGTACACCGCACGCAGTCTGGTGATACAACTTTCGACGACTGCAGCGAAAAGCTGTTGGAGAGAGGCAAAGTAAAAGTTGGGTGGTCAGTGGGCTCGTTGAAAGCCACTCGTCGAGTTACCAAGCAACCGGAGAGATGTTTTTAGTACAAAGGCCCTGATAGATCTGATCTGTGCATTAAAGGCGGGGAGAAGGGTCACATCGAAAGTGACTGCTCGCAGTAGCCAATGTGTCAAAAGGAGGACCCAGCAGGACCCGTGCTAGTTGTATCTGAGCCAGCATACGCGTTCAGAGAGCCAGAATGGAAGTACACAGGGAAGAGCGTAGGGTTGAGCTGCGAATGACCAGGGACTCACTAAAACGGAAGGTAAAGCTTAGCAATTCAAATTAATTAATTAATTTAGCTTTATTTAGGAGGCTTTCAGCCTTAGGCTGGTTCGCCTCCGACTCGCAATTCAAATTGTTTTAAGGCTGAAATGTACCCAAACAAGCATTGAGGGACCTTTCCTAGAGCATTTCCCAACGACCTGGCCGCTTACACAGTACGGCGTGAAATAAGAAGCGAATTATTGTGAGAAGTATTTAGAATTCGAAAAGAATTGTCGATTTTTAAGTTATAGAGCGAATTGCTAGCGTATTCTATTGTAGTATTTAATTTAAAAAAAATCGGGCCTTCGAAAAAACAATCATTGGAGACATTAACCTTACAAAGACACAATTTAATATGCATTTCATGATACATAGGTGACATAACACTGTAGGTTTGTTTATGCAGATCTGTTCTTCAGTTTGTCATGCTGACTTACAGTGATAGTTGAAAACGCTGTATTATACAAAACAATGTGCACCAACTATTCCACATATAACTAATAACGCGACTGCAATAAATGGGCGCTAAAATTGACACCATAAGCACTTTTCGGTTATACGGTCCACTAGTCAGAGATAGTTTTGGTTTGCAGTTGGACTTTGGTTTCAAAGATCCACCTTACTTATTGTGTGAGGTGGGAGTAAAATAGACAATACACTGGCCCAAATTTATTTGGGTGAATTAGTTTGATTTTTAATCAAATTTTTAATCGGGTCAACTCCCAGATATGATCTCAAGACTGTTGTTTATATCTTTCAGAGATTGGTCTCTCACAAAAACTCAAATCATGGGCTGGCCTGTATATAATATATACTTACAATTTTTGAGGGCCAGTCTAATTGACAGGAGAGGAGTAGGAGTAATATAACTTATCATGTATTTAAATAATATGAGAAAACATTGTCGTTTTCATCAACTAATAGTCTATATTTAAATTTATAAAACTGTAACTACTTCTGAACATTTTAAGATCATATGATCGGATCAGTTTAGATACAAAATCTTATTATGTAAACCAATTAACGTAAAACGGGGTGTAACTGATCAGTGGGTGTATTAAATGGCTGAAGTTTCTCATTATTGTGTTCATATATAATACTTTTTATGACATGTTGTAACTAAGATGTAGACTTAAGCCTTAAAACAAACTAAATAGGAAAAACAATAAGAAATGTCAGTGATCAAATACACCTCGCTGATCAATTACACCACATTGTACGGTAACTAACTAACCTAGCACAATACCACGTAACACGACCGGTCAAACCGCAGGAGGAGGAAGAGGTAAAAAAAAAACTACAAATATATAAAATTATGTAGGTAAGGACACTGGCTCGGACACTGGTTATATTTAATAAATGATAATTGGAAAAAAGTCTGGCGATTTTAACTTTATTATTCGTATATTTGTATCAACCATCTTTTACAGAAGCTGGAAGCTCATATAGTGAATAAAATTCAATTTACTGAATTTAATAGTTTAACCAGCAAAATGCTGCCAAATGTTTATGCATGATTTTCAGAAAAATTCAGCTGCATTATTTTGCTGGAACGTTTGCTGATCTTTCACCGAGTCTAAAATCAGCAAAATTTTGCTGATTTTCAGTGATTTAAATTTGGTGTGTAGGGCTCCCCTCAGCTCAGTCAGTAAAGGCTCAGCTATAAAGCTGGTTGGGTTCGATTCCTGGTCCGGTCTGGGCTTTTTTTTCGGGATGGAAAATTTCTCGATTTCTTTGAGCATAGAGTATAATTGTACTTGGGCTCTATTTTCTCTCAAAATTACAAAAATAAATAAAAATCGATCGATCATTTTGACACTGATCTCGTATAAAATGTACCTCCGTATTTTGAAGCGGCCTAGGATATTGCGTTTGCGATGTAAAATATGTGTTGCTGTGTAGAGTTTAGTGTGCACGTGCAGTCTGTGATGTCAATTGTCTATATCTTAATTTTGCTCTATAGAGTTCATAAGATACAATGTAAAGTCTAGAAAATTGACATACATAGTAGAATATCAACTTTTGGTCATATTTTTATATTTCTTGTTAACGAGCTTTTTTATGCAATGTTCGCACAAATAACAATTTAGAATATTTTAAATATTGTTTCCAATGTAGAAATTACACAAAGAAGCGTACTAGCAAAAAGTTCAAAAATCTGATCAAAAGTTCTTGTTCTACGATTTTTAACAATTTTTAAGCATCCATGGTTTTAAGCAGGCTTGCAATTGCTCATTACAGCTAAAATGCTGTTTTTCGTAAATATGAAACAATGAGATACTGTAATGATAATTTTTAATTGTAAGATGCAAGAAGAGGTGGTAAAGTTTGTGTATAACACAATTTTGCTTTCAGAAGGTCACAACTAGCGATTAGCAACGATGAGCAACGCACTGAAAATATATTTTCGTTAATACTGTTACGCTCATTTCGTAAATATGGGTTTCGTAGATAAAACAAATATTTCCTTAATTGTGCAAAACATTCGTATTGCATTTGCATGTTTTAAGCTTTAATGCCAATATTACGCATAATTCATAAAATATACGAACTATATTTCGTACATTCGCTCCGACGTGGAGTAAAACGTCAAAAAACGTAAACTAATGCAATCAAGTCAAACAAAAGTAGTGAAAAGTTTCCTTAGTGCGTGAACACAAAAGTGCAACCAAGTGGAAATGTCGATGGTTCCAATTATATTCCGTGACTGGTGGGATGACATCAAGGATACTGTAATACGTACTTCTTGAATTCAAGACCAGCACTTTGGTAACGGAATCAACTCGGATAAGCTGATAACGGTAATTTATCAAGAAATTTGTCAAATATTCCACTTCAGTGACACTCAAACTTCATTGTTTTATTTCCTCTCTCAGATATTGGCGCTCCATCAGGACATTGGCAAAAATTGATGGGTAACCTATTCCATCAAATTCGGTCACGGGAAGGCGATACAACTCCGCATCGACGGGAACCAAACTTCACGCTCGGCCCTTCAGAACCTTAGGCGGACCATGTATATTCGAAGGAAGCTCAATTTCAGCATCAGCGCAACACGAAATCGGTCGTCGGTCAATAAGGCCCTATAAAGACTATAAATAGGATGTTGTGTGTGCTGTTTATAGCTAACAGAAATGTCGATAAAGGCTTCCTAAAACAGCATCATCAGCATCGAGAAGAAACAGGACGAGCAAGGTTGCATTTCGAGTTATCACATTCGGTGCAACATCCTTCGGTTAAGCCACAACGCCTTTAAGATCAAATCACTGAATTATATTTTAATCACCTTGCCTTAATTGTAACTGTTGTTTTTAAGAAGAATAAATAATTATCGTTTGTGTTTACTGTAAACATTGTTTTGACAGGCAAATTTGCTTGAGTCAAGCGAATTTGAAAAAAAAAATACGAATTGATTTCGAAATCTTTTCGTATATAACACGCAAGCCCGAGAGACGGTTTTATTCTTCTACGAAATGTTCGTACAATGTATGCATGATGTTTTATTGGTAAACGAATATTTCGTGCTATTTACAATGCTTGTACTTCTTGTCACGAATAATTCGTATTTATTTTATGATACATTTGTAAAATACAAGAATGTTACGAAGTGAATGATTTTTATATTTAAACGAAACTAGATTCATATATAGTACGAGTCTATTTCGTTGCAGATAACAACGAAAAGATTCGCGGAATAAACGAGCGCTTTTGTTATATGTACTAAATTTTATTTTCAGTGCGCGATGAGCGAGCAATCAGCGATCATAAAATCACTAGCTGTGACCTTCTGAAAACAAAATTGACATCTTACAAATAAAAGTTATCATTATAGTATCTCATTGTTCCATAATTACGAAAAATAGTATTTTAGCTGTAATGAGCAATTGCAAGCCTGGTTTTAAGTATTTCAAAAATATATTTTTGTTATGAGCCTTTAAAAAAATTAAAAAGTTGTTAGATGTGCTTTTTGAAACATTTGAGTATTAAACTTTTTTTTTTTTTTTATACTCAAAATTACAAAAAATTAAATACCATCTATATTTTTTCCAGAAAGACTTTTTTTCTATAAAACTTTTTCTCAGACTTCATTTTGATCAGATGTGACGTTTTTGTGCTACAATTTATTGATGAAATTCATAATTTACAAAGACGTTATTTTGCAAAATAATGCAAAATTGTATGCAAATCGGAGAAGGTCGAGTTTTTACGATCCGTCATTTGGCGTGCTCTGTATTGTGTCGACAAACTTTCTACCGCTGAACCGAACAGTAAAATTCAAATATTTCAGTTCATTAGATTTGAAGCTTCGAAACAATGAAATGACAAGATTAGTGTAATTGATGAGTTGCGAGTGGATTTTTTTTTTTTTAAAGAAATATAGGCTTTAAAATGAAGGAACGCAAACGTTCAGTTCAGCCAAAAGACTCTTAAAAATTACTGTAGTCGGTAATAATTTTCGAATGTTTAGATTGGCCAATTAATAAACACAAATCTAACGTCAAATAAAACATAACGACAACCGTACAAAAGAGGTACATACTAACAAAATAACACTAAAATATTAAGATAAACGTTTAGGAAAGTTCTGAGGGAAAATCCTTCTAAACAATTTGAACGTCTGTTCAGAATAAGTTAACGCTATCAGTGACACCATTAAAGGTTAGTTACACACAAGAGACAAAGAGGAATTATTTGTCTCATATGCCAGCAAATTATGATCCGAAAATACTTCACGAATGATACTTTCAATGTGTAAGCTCATAAATTTCGGTAAGAGCAGAAAAGGTGATAATTTTCCTTTTAAGGTGATACTCTAAGGAAGCCTTAGCGTGAAACTTTGAAGGCACAAATGTAAGCTTCCACTAAACATACAAATTTGAAATTGCTACTCCTTGTTTGCTGTGCTACTACAAACAGAGAGTAGCAACTTCAAATTTGTATGTTTTGTGGAAGCTGACATTTGTGCCTTTGAAGTTTCACGCTAAGGCTTCCTTAGAGTATCACCTTAAGTCTACCTAGTATTTTGTATTCATGTATTTCGCATACAATGTGCAGCTATCATCAGTGTCATTCCTACTAAAGACCAATAGAAATCTGATCCTCTTAAGGATGTTGGTAGATACCAATTGAACCATACCTAGATAACCTTCAAACAAACCATTTATTAAACCAGATTTCATATTTAAATCCAAAGCACACAGCAAAACCATTCTATTCTGTTCTCATTTATTCATGACTGATGATTGCGATAGTAATACAATCAACATTGCACCATCAATTCGTTGCAAATAACATCTCTATTAAGGCAGCCAAATGACAAGCCAAACACAAATTTCACGAATAGTTCTCAGCTCTGTGGAAAAATAAAATCAACCTAAGAACTGAATCGCATGACTGAGTAGGTACTTCAGACGAGACGTTTAAAACATCAATGTGACGACAACATCCACCAAGCCAAACACGACGATGGTAGAGAAAATAGTTTTCGTATTTTCACAACATCATCTGATCGTTGCTTCGTGCCTCTTCTCACCCATGTTAAACTCAACCAAACCGGAGAAGGCCTCAACAAAGTGGTGCAACTGTGAAACTGTAACTTCAGAGCTGCATAAAGCACTATGAAGAAGTTGGTAGATACCTATACACTAGCTACGACGACGATCGTGACCAATCATCCTTCCAGCAACTGTGCTGTGTGTTTGTCAAGCTGTTGGATTGAGATTGTTTTTTTTTTTTTTGCATTTCGTAGCGATCGTGACAACGATTTAATTTATATGTTTGCACATTTTCACCTCTTGTTTTCCGTTACTGTGGGGGGAGGGGGGTTGCAATGTTCTGGTTTACTTTTTGCCCTCTTCACGAATTACCACTTAGTTTGTACTGCTTAATGTGATGTTTTGGGGATTTTGACATAAATGGTCATTTCTATAGTTCACTAAAATGACGATCACAAAAGATAATTGATGTATTTATGTTGTATTAGATAACTGAAACATTAATCCTTTCAACTATCTGCATTGCAAACTAAAATCTTGGAAGTAACATTGTGTTTTATCCTTCAACGGGCGTTGATATGAATATAATAAACCAGCCTAATATTTTAAACATGGTAAATGTGCTAAATATAATCGATATGAAATTATTATTTTTAGTCACTGTAAATGATTCAACGCATTGGCCGATTCATCCGTTTCATTCGACTAAGTGATCACTTTAAATAGAAACACCTTTTTTACTCACAAAGTAAACCAGTTGTATTCCAGTTTGAAAATTGTTGGACAGATAAATCGGCCGGGTACCGGTACGTCCATCTGATTTGCACATTATGTTTATTAGTTTATTAGTTTATTAGTATTTATTTATTTATTTAATCAATCACTGCAGACTACATATGCAGACACATTTATCCTGCCTTTAGATCGCCAGTATTTTTTTTTATACTGATCTAGTATGAAAACAGTAAAGGTCATCTTTAACTGGAATTTCAGTTATAATCTGATAAAATACCGATATACAGCCATTCCATAGAAAAACGATATAGAGGTTCTCAGAATTTCGTAAAAAATTGTGTTTTTGTTCCTTATCGCAAAATATTAGACCCGTATTTTTTATTAATTTTGTCATAAGGGTGACATGTAAGGGTGGTCCAAAAAATGTGATCTATCAAATAAAAAAAGGTAATTAAAAATAATTTTCTCGAAAAATATAACGATACTAAAAAATTGGGATTTTGTATTGTAAAACATTGATTGTATTTGTTTTTTTTTTATGGTTTTCATGGTTTGTAGCCAGAGGGCGATATATGTTTTTATATTTTTCATTGAAAAAAGATTCTTCAACAAAACAACGATCAAAATATTTTACGATGTTACTCAAGTCACCCGATTTCTATGGAGATTCCGTTTGTCTTAAGTAACAGTGCAGAAAAACCCGTGAAAAGTGTACGTTCGTCGTTTCGCTTTCTCATTACACTGTGCAACAAACCGGAACTTTTTTTCTAGGTCTGAGAAAGTTGACCATATTTGACTTTCTTGTCTCCTTGGTCTCCTGAATAAAACTCCTAAACATACTTATATCCTAACACGTTCTAATTTTTTGGTACCGCCCTCTTTATGAATTTTGGTATGTTGTCCCGGTGTCGGTCGTATACTGCCTAACTAAAGCATGTTACGACATTGCCGGCCAAGAGTTTTTTGTAAAAAAAGACTTCAGAAACATTTTTTTAGAACATTTGAAAACGATATATCGTTGTCTTACCCCTCGTTTGGGTGATTTTTTTAAATTGGGTACCCCCCTAAAAATCTTTAATTCTTGTAAATTCACTGTAAAAAACCATAATATGTGCTGCTATGTTGAGATTTCCATAAAGTAATTATTTTAATAACCCAAAGAATGAAAACACTCTAAATGCGATGATTTTAATTATATTTTATTGTTATTTTATTCAATTTAAAAATATTATTGGTCTTGCCTGATTATAAGAACAACACAACTTTCTAGGACTGTAAAAAATTACCATATTTGACTTTCTTGTTGTCCCCTGAGTCCTAGAACATACTTATATCCTAACACGTCCTAATTTTTTGGTACTGCCCTCTTTATGAATTTTGGTATATTGTCCCGATGATGACTAAAACTTGTTACGATATTGCTGTTAAAGAACTCTTGTAGGAAACGATTGAAGAAACATTTTTCTAGAATATTTGAAAACGATATCTTGCCGTCTTACCCCTCGTTTGGGTGATTTCTCAAATCAGGCACCCCCTCCTCAAAAATTTAAAATCCATATAAATTCACAGTACAACCATTACGCATACTATTATTCCTCATTTTGGTGATTTTTCTTATAAAGTACTCACTCGGAGATCTAAAGTTATGGGAAATGCTCAATAAACATGTTTCTATAGTTTATTAGGATGCGCTAAGATTTCTGGTTATTGGCAATTTCTTTATCTTTAAGAAATGAAAAGATAAGTGGCCTTTCATGCTTTTTTGTTTTTATTACGAGATAAACCAAAATAGCAACTATTAATTACTCGGCTTTAAATAAGTTCCAGCATAATTCTGCCAACAGGGATACCAACTTTTTTCCTGCATACAAAGCTTCAAACGGTGCAGCAATCTGATGGAATCATTCGCCATGCTCATCGGTTTCGGTGCTCAATTGTTTTTCAAGTTGATCGAGATGGCAATGCAGGAAATGGATTTTTAGGGACATGTGCACATTTATATCGTTGAACGCGATTATCACCGAGACCGATTTGTTCCAAGACAATTATGAATCACATCTTTAACGCATCTCCAGGCAACTTGTTCCTTTGGCAAAAGATTGTTTTCAAAGACTGTACTCTTCTCTAGCTTCCTGATATCTGGGCCATTAAGTATTCCTGCCGAAGGAATAAAATTAAGATTATTCTATCATATAATTATTTACTTGTTACCTTCTTTAAGTTTAGCTGGACTTAGTTTTGGGAACACGTCACGCAAACATAGAAACGCTGGCATTTCCTTGTCCAATGACTTAATAAAGTTTTTAACTATCCCTAGCTTGATAGATTCCATTAGATTTCCTTACCTGGTGTTGTACACGCATTTTCCAATCAGTTTTCAAGGACTGGTTCTGCTTATAGCGTGTGTCCCACAAGCACAAGTAACACATGTTTTTCGTATATCCAGTTTGCAGACCGCATAATACCGTGACAACCTTAAGGTCTGCACAAATACGCCACAAAATACACGTTTCAACAACAGCACAATTATAATCATAACATCTTATCGCATCCAAAGTTTTTTACTGTAAATTTCAACGGATTTTAGATTTTTACGGGGGTATCCATATTGAAAAATCACCCGAACGAGGGGTAAGACAACGAGATATCGTTTTCAAATGTTCTAGGGAAGTGTTTCTCTAGTTACTTCCTACTAAACACTTTCAGACGACAATGTCATAACATACTCTAGTTAGGCAGTATACGACCATCATCGGTACAACAAATCAAAATTCATAAAGAGGGCGGTACCAAAAAATTAGGACGTGTTGGGATATAAGTATGTTCTAGGATTTTACTCAGGGGACAACAAGAAAGTCAAATGTTGTCAATTTTCTCAGTCCTAGAAAGTTGTGTTATTCTTATAATCAGGCAAGACCAATAATATATTCTAAATTGAATAAAATAACAATAAAATATGGTTAAAATCATCGCATTTAGAGTATTTTCATTCTTTTGGGTTATTAAAATAATTACTTTATGGAAATCTCAACATAGCAGCACATATTATGGTTTTTTACAGTAAATTTACATGAATTATAGATTTTTAGGGGGGTACCCAATTTAAAAAATCACCCAAACGAGGGGTAAGACAACGAGATATCGTTTTCAAATGTTCTAAAAAAAATGTTCCTCAAGTCATTTTCTATAAAAAAAAAACACTCTTGGACGGCAATGTCGTAACATGCTTTAGTTAGGCAGTATACGACTGCCATCGGGACAACATACCAAAATTCATAAAGAGGGCGGTACCAAAAAATTAGGACGTGTTAGGGTATAAGATTGTTCGAGACTTTTACTCAAGGGACCACGATAAAGTCAACTAAAGTGAATTTTCTCAGTCCTAGAAAGTCTTGTTGCACAGTGTTATTAAAGTGAATAAATCGAACTGTTTGTTGCTAAGATGATTTCGCTGGTCCTAAAATAACAAATGGGCGGCACGTAACGAGACGTGATTGATAATTTTCCCGAATATCCTGGTAAATACACTTTGGCTTAAGTAACATTAGGGACAACCAAACGACGTATAATAACTGTTGACTCCAAAACCAGTATTTTTGAGTATGAAAGCTAGCAAGCATTGTATGATTAAAACCCTGCTTAATACGTTAAACATTGCTATCACTGACATCTGGCTCCGTGTTCGCGAGAAATATTTAGTCATGAACCCGCATGCAAAAGTTATGAATTGGTTCGTGTCTGATCTATTCTGGACAACTTATTTTTATCTAGATCAATAAATCCTATGGTTTTGACAGTTCGGCCGTTTACGATTTTCGGGTATAAGTCAGAATTAAATGTCATGTCGGATTGTCGGTGGTTAAATGGTACAACTTTATTCTCGTGTACAGTGTAGGCAGCAAAAAGGTTAACGGTTGCCAGTAAATTATTATAATAAACTCCCTGACCACCATGAATAGTGTCCGACCTTCGATAATTTTTGGCAAAGTTCTTACTGTACTCATCATAAAACCGTGCAGAAATTGGACTCAAACTCTTGCGACGAATAACTGTATGCAGATTCAATGGGTTGCAGCACTGTCGTTGCATTGCCGCATACAGATCCCCATATTGCTTAGCATGGCCATCCCTAATAACAATAACCATAAAAAAGAGCTTAACGACGTGTTCGGGGTATCATTCGTTTATATTATTTGTTTATTAGGAATCACAAACACTTTTAACACCACACTGTTCAAAAAATTCATGTAAATTTCTGCGCACATAAAATTAACGCTAGATTTGGCATAAATCTACGCGATATTTCGTGTAAATTTAAATGCAATATGCAAGCTTGTAAACGATTTCGCTGTTTATGCCAAGTATAGCTCAAAATTAAACGAAGGGAGATTTTACGCGATAGTTAAAATTCAGAATTTTTTTCTGTGCAGAACGAAACTTGTAAAGGCGAACTGTGTACGAAGCCGCTTATTTACGGTACACTTTCTTATTAAGAATACTGCAATAGAACCAGGGAGTAAGTCACTCTTCCACCTTGTGCCTGTGTTTCTTAAGTTTCTTGTGTGGCTTAGGATGTCGGAAGGTGTTTATGGGTGTTTCTGCATGTCGACCTAGCTGTCAAAACTTTGATTGAAACCTGGCAACCATTACATCCACTTTTGCTTATAAACAATTTTTTTTTGCTCACCAAAAATTTACCAATTTAATAATGCACAGTGAAAGTTCCCACTTTTTTTTTCTTTGGTTTGTTTTTTCCGTCGATCTTGTTTTCCGTGCTGAGCACCAATGCTACCGACGTGCCAGGAAGGCAGCTCCCACACCTGGACCCTACCTATCGACCCATCAACTCATGAACCGGGGACCAACGGCTTTACTTCCCATCCGAAGGAAGGCGTGATCAGAGATGTTATGCCTCAGAACAACCCGGCGGCGCCGACTGGGATTGAACCCAGGCCTGCTGGGGTGAGAGGTAATCACGCTTACCACTACACCACCGGCGCCGTTGAAAGTACACACTTATAAATAACTAATTTTACACGTGACAGAATTCGTCTTTGACATAATAGATGAGACGTAAACAAACATGTCATGTAAAATTAAGTGCTCCGAGACTGAAAAATTTGTTGCTCGACGAAAAGTACGTTTGATTGTCACTCTCAGAGCACCTAAATTTACATGATTTTTTCTAAGTGTACACGGAATCCCAGAAATAATGCACACGTCTACGTAAAAAACTTACAGGAATTCAAATTCTCATCCCTAATCGTCATCCGCATCACCTATCTAAAAAAATGTGCTGTGTATGTCTGTCTGGAGTTCCACTCCGATCTCAAAAAGTACTCCCTCATCAACCGTCGCATCCTCATGTAATGATGCTTGACATCTTTGACACACAATTTTCCACTCGGTATTTGCAAACTTCTAATAAACTAGACAGATGTGCCAGAGATGTTTAAAAAATAGACGCCTAATATTTGAAAAAAAAATAAAAAATGTCATGTTTATACGTTAATAGATGACATCTTGCCGGCGCCGGTGGTGTAGTGGTAAGCGTGACTACTTTCTAACACCCCAATGGGTATGGGTTCAATCCCAGCCGAGGTCAGTGGGATTTTTCTAAGGCATAAAAATCTCTGGTCACGTCTTCCTTCCGAAGGGAAGTAAAGCCGTTGGTCCCGGCCCATGTGTGTTGTTGAATGGCTGCGATATCCTACGCAGGTGTGGAAGCTGCCTTCCTGCACATTCGATTGCCGTCAATGGATGGCAATCGATGTCCGTCGGTGATTGGCACTAGATTGCGGAACAGAGACCGACGTTAAATAAAGGAAAGAAAAGAAGATGACATCTTCAAATACATCTATTTGAACTCAAAATTTAGGTTTGTACGCAAAACATGAGCAAATTACGGTTTGGTCCTATATTTAACATTTTTGTTTTGTTTTATGGCTGACCATAAAAAGTTATTTTGGCAATCCTTACCAAAAAATCTAGATTTAAGTCCGTTGTGCACTTATCTTCTAAAAACATTAAAACTAATAGGTATGGATATTAATTCCATTGCTTAAGCAAATGCGTCAGAAAAATTTAAAAAAAAAACCTTTCTGTATTTTTTTTCCAAAATGTTACATCGCGTTGAACATTGTTTTAATTAGTCTATCTTATGTAAAAATGCTGTGGGACACGATGGTGCAATTAAACCAAATATTTAGATGCATCAACATAAAAAATCACGCTTAAAGTTTTTAGTTGCTAAATTATATTTAAATTTGGCAACACTGTATTAAAAATTGTTCTTGGTAATATAATCGATTTTTTTTTCTATAAATACCAATTATTTCACAAAATAAGTCATGAGAATGAATCCACTTATTAAGAGGAAATGGAAAAAAAAAATTTTACACTCATAATTTATGACTTTCGTTCATTCAAAATGCAATATCTCAGGAACTACGCTAATTACTTTGTGTCGTTAAGTGTTTCTTCTGTAAAAAGGATGGAAAACACGATGGTGTCCTTAAAATGAAAATTAAACGAGATGTATTATGAGAAAAATGCATTTAAAGTTTTCAAACAAGCATAAAAATATTTGGCAACACTGTACAGAAATAAAAGTTACATATTTGATTCTTTGTCTAATTTCCTTATTGAATCAATACCTAATGCAATTTATAGCTTTATTCGTTCCAGAAATATGAACAAAAGAAAGTAGTGCTTTCTAAAAAATAATGAAAAATGGAAAGTGTGCTCCTTGACCGGGGTGCTTCGATTAGCATTTAGCATTAGCAACTTTGGATTTTTAGAATTTGAACTTCAATGAACATTCCCTACAAATTTGGTACAAATCGGAAGAGGTCAATTTCATCTGGTGTATACACTTGGCGCGGAATGATCCATATTCATTCAAAAACCATTTATACCGAAGAAAACCATACCAAATACCAAAACAACTGAATTATACGAGAACAATTCTTGTTCTTTTATATCTACAACCTTATGAAATATGTAACGAAACGATCCATTCTCTTTTTGATTTTACCCAAGAAACCAATTTCAAATATTTCATTCTCACAAGACGAAGATGTCTACTGGTATGGTGCCTGGATTAGATGGAATAAATTGCACCGTAGAAGTAGAACGCTTCCATCGAAATCCATGGTGAACCATTTAGATTGGATTGTGAAACCAAGAAGCGGAACAAATGTATGCTTGTTTCGCTTCGGCTAAGCCATACAACATGTGCTTGGTTGGTTCTGTGCTAAGCCAGTCGCTGTTATAATGGTACGACTTGTTCCGTGAAGCGATCGTATATTTCCCATTCTAGTATTTTATTAACCATTCCAACTGTACGACAATTGATTCGTTAGTTTAGTCATCGCTTAGAGACAGGCGAACATGCTCGGTTGAGCCAATAGCATTATGGCGGGAACTAATCGAATCTATTCATCAGGTGGTCCATGTGGGAGGTTTAGATTGCAAGTAGACCGGCCGTTGGGAAATATTCTGCACAATTAAGGGCAAATTTGTAGTTTTTTTTTTCTCAGACGTGGTGCAATAATGCAATAAAAACATAAATGCTAGTTACTTGCACACATTGTAATTCCTTTGCCTGTTTGAATGGGTTTTAATGGTTCTATTGGATATTGGAATAAGAAAAATACTCTTTGAAAGCTTTTCCAAATATTAATCAAAAAACAATTATTTGTGAATTTCTATGTCGCCCGAAAAGATGCCATGAGATAAGCGACTTTTGAATAAGTCAAGCTATTTTTAATTCCAGGAGAGGATACTAAGAGACAGGCATGCATGACATGAGAGTGTGCATAAGAAATGTTTGCAAAGACGAGACTTGAACCCATTATTCTTTTACACGGGTGCATTACCAATTATACGGGTTTAAATTAAGGGAACTGGTTTGAATTAAGGGATCATAGTAAGCTGGGGCATAAGTTCATGTTAGGCAAAATTTCGATTTAGGGCTATCAAAACGCAAATTTTTAACACTTGTTTGAGAGGTATTTTAGAGCCACAATTTCACCCAATCGCGTAAGTAGATGATGTTTTCGAAAAGTTATAGAAAAAGAGGTTGATTTTTTTATCATTTGTACCAACTTTGCGGGTGTGGAAGAAGAAAAAATAAATAGTAATTTTGTTTAATCTGCCATCAGCGTTGGCGTAAACCCAATTTGAAATTCATTTATTTTATTTATTTATCTATTTATTTGTCGTCAATCTATTAAACCTAAGATCATTTCCACTAAATAATAAGAGGATTTCCTCTGATCCATGGAAAATATTGGGGTTATATGGCAAAATAGGACACTTTCCGTCATCTGCCGTCGATGAAACTATGACCAATCGATTTGCAGTATTTTTTCAATAAGGATAGCTAGTTTTTAAAAACTTCAAACAGCGGAAAAAACAAGTCCCGTTTTTTTGGCTCGATTTTGCCCACTGTGCACTATGTTCCTAAATAACAAAATAAGCGATACAGACAAATCAAAGGAAATAGCTCACATTTTTTAAATCGCTAGATTTAATGGGTATCAAGAAAACGTTAAGAAATTGTATCCAAGACACTTACTATTTATCTATCGTTATCACAACATAATATCGATTTCCCCTCCGTTTCTATTTGGACGACTTGTCGAGTCACTCGCTCGAACTGCATCCACTGGCTCTGTTGATCTAACATCCCGGAATTTGAACTGAATCTTCTACAATCCATGCTCACTCTCAGTACATGTCGTCAACCTATTTAGGATGATCCTCTCCAAGAGTTCTTCGAGTGTATCGCGCAGGCATATAAAGGGCGAACACGAAATTATTGCGACACATTCAACAGGGCATAACTTTTTTACCATTGGGTAAAAATCAACCAAATTTTGCACATTTTCTCATTGATGTGTATTGTGTACATGCTGTCAAACTCGAAGTCGTGTTTTTCGATTCAACGAAAATGGAGGTGAACCAACGCGAGTTGAGAGAACAAATTCTTTCCAAACACCTGGAATTTCCTGACCTGTCGCACCGGCAGTTGGGAAAAATGTTGAACATTCACCATTCAACCGTCTCCAGAGTGTTGAAGCGGTTCCAGGAGCGGTTGACGTTGGACCACGGCAAAGGAGCTGGAAGAAAACCGGGACCGAAGAACAAAAAGACGGAGGGAAAGGAGAAGCGGATGATTAAAGCAAATCCCAACGTCTCAAGCCGTGATTTGGCTAAAAAGATCGGCATGTCGCAGAGCTACGTCCAGAATGCAAAGAAGAGAGCTGGACTACATACATACAAGGTACAGAACTTCCCAAACCGCGATGAGCGGCAACAATCGACGGCTAAAACTCGGGCACGGAAACTCTACGAGAAGATGCTGACAAAATATGGCTGCTGTGTGATGGACGACGAAACGTATATAAAAGCCGATTTCAAGCAAATTCCGGGGTTGGAGTTTTTCACCGGCAAGAGCAAGTTCGATGTGGACGACAAATTTAAGAAGAAGAAAATGTCGAAGTTCGCCTCCAAATATCTCATTTGGCAGACCATCTGCTCTTGCGGACTGAGGAGTGAGCCTTTCGTGACAAAGGGCACAGTAAATGGCGAGATCTACAAATCTGAGTGCCTCGAGAAGCGCCTTTTGCCGTTCTTGCAGCAGCACAACGAAGCTCCGCTATTTTGGTCAGATTTGGCATCATGCCACTATTCTAAAAGTGTCCTGGAGTGGTATGAGGCCAATTCTGTCCATTTTGTTCCAAAGGACATGAATCCGCCAAACTGTCCGGAGCTGCGCCCGGTGGAGGAGTACTGGGCAATAATGAAGCGGGAACTTCGGAAGAGCAAGAAGACAGTCAAAGACGAGAAGGACATGTTAAGAAAATGGAAAAAAAAAACTGAGAAACTGGTACCGGATGACACTGTAAAGACTTTGATGGAGGGCATCAAGCGAAAATGCGTTCAATTTTACACTCAAGGCTCCATCGATTAACTTTTCTTTTGATTTTTGAAGTAAATATATGTATAAAACTACCCTAAAATTTTGGTTTGATTCTCAACATTATAAGAAAATTGGCATGACATTTTCGGTGTCGCAATAATTTCGTGTTCGCCCTTTAGGCCTATACGATGCTGAATCCCCGATGGTTTTCCTGGCTTCGGCAGCAACACTAGCTTCTGTATCTTCCATCTGTTTTGGAAGTGACCTTCGTCCAGGCATTCTGCAGAACCATCCTGTCCGAGGGCGCTTGGATCGCCGCTATCAACGACACGTTAGACATTCCATCTGGACCGGGAGTTTTCTTCATCTTCAACCCTTTCACCACTGCTACGAATTGGAGACTTGGTAGGCATTGTCATCCTCTTCCTCCCGAACGGAATAGGTGGCCACGTTGTTGGATCGTGCTTCGGGCAAAGTCCCTCCAAGATGACCATTATGTTTTCTGGACACTTCTTTGGGTGTCGATGATGATCTTCGCAATCAAGACGCTGATGCCAACCCCTGGGGTGATATATACCGGTATACATCGTCCCAAGGATAGGCATCAGCGTCTTGGCACAGCTCCTTCAAACAGTTTGACTTGCTCTGCTTAATCTTCCGTTTTGCTGCCCTGGCTACCCTACACTCATCTCAAAACACGTCTTCTGGCTCTGAAACAATAAGCACAGAGGGTGCACACTTAGAAATAACTAATTTTAAACGTGACGGAATCCATCTTTGACCTAAAAGATGAGACGTAAACAAACATGTCATGTAATTTTAAGTGCTCCGGGACTGAAAAGTTCGTTACTCAACGAAAAGTACGTTTGATTAAGCTATATTTCGCGTCTGTTATGACTCAAATTTATGTCAAAATTGACGCTCGTATATGTCACTCTCAGAGCACCTAAATTTACATGATTTTTTCTAAGTGTGTGCGAAAAGTGCTGATGGTACCTTCGTTGGACAACCTACCTTTCAGATTTGCAAGAGCTTCCAGTAGGCAGTACCCTCTTACGTTGGTACATAAGAGGCACAGGTCTATTTTTACACGGGGGATACATACCGTGTAGAAAAAAAAACCGTCTAAAAACAAACCTACGAGATTTTGATTTTTCACATGCTAAAAGGTTTTTAAAAAATCGGATTTTGATGCCATTTGTAATTATAGCATGCTATGGTCCATATAGACATATTTGAAAAATTTCTGTATTTACACCAAAAATTGCGTTTTTTTTTTTAAGTATGCCATTCGATTACCTATAACTTGAAATGGATAATGTTATTAGAATCAAGTCGATATGTTGTATCGTTGTCGAGAAATCGTTGAAAACGTACAGTGTAAATCGCGTAAAACCGTGTAAAAAAATCCGTGTAAGAAAACCGTGTAAAAAAAACCGTGTAAAAAACACTTCAGTGTATTGACAAATTGTATGTGTCAAACACATACTTTACATCCATTTCTTGTAACTTATAAGTGCTAATTATCATTATAACATCGAATGATTTCAAAATTCCAAACACATTTTTGACGTAGACTACGTCTTACGGGAAGGTACTGGGGGTAAATCGAAAATCTAAAATTGCGACCGTCACGAAAAGGTGTAATTTTTTGAACGCTATAAGCTTTGTCATTCATAGATGAAATTAAAATCCGGATACACCAATCGATAGGAAATACCTTTCGTAAGCTGTTGCAATAAACTATTTTTCAATTTTTTTTTATAAAAAACTGTTTTAAAAAGGACAAATAAAAAGTGATAATTTTATCACTGTTTTCATGAAATAAACGTTCTCCCCAAACCCAGTGCTCATAATCAAGTATAATTTGGTTGCACATCGTGCTGCTTGAATCAGAAAAGTTATAAAACAGCGCTGGTAATGTGCCGCAACTAATTTTCGCTTCGGACGGCGGGTAAGCAGGTAACAGTAGCAGTAGCAGCAGTAGCAGCAGTAGGAAGGCGGTTCCTGTCAAGTGCGCAGAGTTCGAGTTTTGCACCTCGAACTTTGCGCGTCGTTCCCGTCGAGATCATTGGCTGCTGGTAGCGGCGTCGCCTCCATGGCGCAAGCGCTCCTTGCCTGAATGATAACTACTATTAATGGCTAGCCAGATGGGCTAGTTTAAAAGGATTCCCCTAACCTCTGGTCTAGCCACGGAGATCGTCTGGGGTGGGCTACACTCGCCTCTTTTGTTGGCTAGCTCGAGCTTGAAACCCTGGAGCTTCAAGGTCGGCTCCTGGCTTGTCGACACTGATCAGAAGTACAAAACACCTCTTTATCACTTTTAACTAGTTTATTACTTACGATTTCGGTGTTTGTAGTGTGTATGTGTGTGTAGTGCTGGCCAGCGATGACGGGATTCTGCGGCGGGTGGGGTTTTTCGGCGGCGGATGAACGGACTGTTCACGGTGGATGCCAGTACTCGACGGTTGTTACCGTGTGGCACGACGGATGTTGCACTGGGACTCGATCGGGTGATCGACGGTGGTCTCCCAGTGGTCGTCGGTATATAACCGATGGACGCTTGCTACACGGGTCTTGGCGTGTTAACGGACACCCTCGTGATTTAGCCCGTAATTAATGGGTCCTGAAGGGAATATGAGAGGTGGTCTTAGGGCTGGGAATTCCGCTACCGAGTTATTGATTGGGTCCTACCTGACTCCGTATTTGGTGGTATTAACCGGTATTTATTGGTAACTCTTCACTATTTTTCAAAACTTAAAGCAAACTTGGCAGATCGAACTATCTCGCGCAATGGCTGAAGTGAAAGAGAACCTTCTCTTCAGTTTGACCCAGTAGCTTCCCCCTTGACCTAAGCCCATTTCCACCTCCCTCCCACTTTTCCACCACCCGTTGTCCATATCCTTCTCCTGCTTCCAACGCCCACCTTCATCCTTACTCCTTCCCGTTATGTGTTCTGTGTTATGTGTTGTTGGTGTGACTGGGTTACAATATTTAATTGGACCGTTGGTTTGGGAGTGGTCTTTCATTTGCCTTACATATTTAATTATATTTACATTCAAAACAAGACAATATTGCATACAAGAAACTGACATACAGATTGAATTCACAATGAACGCATAGGGGAATGTACGTATTCTCGGCAACCTAAGCAGCGACCTTCTTTCTATAGCCTTTTTCTCTATGGAACGCACACATATGCAGTATTGGTTTGTTTACAATCTTTTGCTGCCAGCTGCTCTAACAATTTCAGTCGAAAGAATTGTCAAAAACTGTTTTGAAACGCTTTTACAAAGCTCCAATCTTCTCTAGTGAGAGTGAGTATTGTCGGCAACCAGTTTTTCTTCGGCAACCGTTCCATTTGAACTGCATGTAAATCTGCTGTTCTATTATCGGCAACTCGAAATCAGCTACAATTTGTAGTGCGAAAACCCTGCTAGATTGCTTTTTCTCAGTGGTAAAAATATAGTCAAATTGAAGCTGAAAGCATAAAGAATCGTTTGCATGCATTCAGCGAAGTGTTTTCGTAAGAAAATCCAGTGCAAATAGTGTTTCAATTTGGGTTGCCGAAAATAGTCTGTTATGCCGAAGCCGTCATTTCCCCTATATCCCCTATTCCTCACTCTCGCTATCTCCTGATTTTTCTCGCTCGAAGTGAACCAATAGGGTACAGGAACCAAAACGGTAACACTACAAATCTCGATTACTTTTCGGAAGGACATATCAGCTTTTGTAAACAACGCATTTTATCGTCGGTTTGGTATAACTATTAGCTCGCCCCACATACTAACACCGCTAACAGGTTGGGAAAATTTTCCCCTATCTGATGGTAGTACTAGCATGCGTGGGCGAGCTACCAGTTACGCCAAATCGACGATCAAATGCGTTGTTTACAAAAGCTTATACGTTCCTTCGAAAAAGTAATCGATAAATACTTCTTGGGCTGTGTACCAATTGCCGAGTTACATTTAACTCGTGGTTAAACGTGACATTTCGTAAGTTATTATCAATGTTCGAAAATGCCGGAAATTGATCAGTTTTCAAACAGAACTCAGCCACGGTTACCAAAATTTAACTTCTAGTCGGTCCGAAATAACCACGCTCGTATAGCAGGGTTATTCGATAACTCATCTGTCACTTTTAACCACGAGTTGAGTTCAACTCACCCATTGCGACACAGCCTTGGAAGTAAAATTAGGGCCATCTATAAATTACGTATGTTTTGACCTATTAACCCCCCCCCCCCCCCCCTTCCCGCTCGGAGCGTGTTTTGCAATACACCTAATGCATGGCCGGTCCCAACTTCTGAAACCTATCTCCTCCCTCAACTACTACGTTATTTATGAAAGTTCCCTAATCATTGGGCAACACTGAAAGACAGCAGCCACACCACACAAAATGGGTTGGACATTTATGCGACATTTCGGTATTGATAGTCAATATTTCGCGATCAGAACAGCTTGAAATCCCTCCATTTAATTCTCGGTACATCTTTAATCTATTGATTGAATTAAAAAAATCTTAATATGGTTTTTTTAAGATTTCGTGCGTTTTGTAAACGCACATTCATTATTTTGCATAAGTAAACGGGAACGGGGTGTTTCTGTGGTGATAAAAAGGATTTTCCTACACAGATTACAGTTTTCTGTACCAAGCACTGAAATTATCAGACGGTACCTCTATTTATGCTTTTAGATTAGCTATGAAAGTCCCTCTTACTTGGAAAATTATGCTATAGAACGGTTTATACAGCCCCAGTTTTTTTTTAAAAATTCTTCAAGTAGGAGCGACTTGCAATGCTTATCTCTTATCATAAATAGAGGCACCGACGAGTTTATTTTCAGTGCTAGGTTCTGAAATTCGATAGTGAGCGTTCAAAAGGGCCTACTTGTAATGTTCGATTCTCTTCATCGATTTTCTGTTTACAGCTAAGCGAAACAATTCAAGCTGAACATTGCATTAGGTCCTAAGTAACACTGACAAGATTCTCTTCGCCAACTTTCTCCTTGAATCCACTCGGCCCAGGTATTTTCAGCACACATATCGATAAAAGGAGTTTTTATCTAGCATCTAATACGACAAACACAACAAGAAACGATCCTGTGCTCAAGTTATTAAGGCTGTGTTCCATTTGGTGAATTTTTACTTAAATTTGACAGATGGAAAAACTTCCAATTTAACCTGAATCGCTGAGGATCAATCTCATTACCAAAGAAAAATTTCAAGAGCACAGATATCAGCTCTCACAAAACTTATAACAAAGAAATTGGAACTTCACGTTTGTTGCAGTCCATTACACAAGGAGTTTCAGTTTCATGAGTGATGTCACAACCGTCCAAGATTTATGTCCTAGAAATCTTGAAGTGATAGGAAATATCAGCCATCATGACGGTCATTGTTGGACGCTTCAATGAATCACCTGAAGAAAGCCTTACTCATATCTGATTGTAATTTAGGAATCAAATGAAATAGAATATGTATTCGCATTTTTATGATGTTCTGAATTTAACCAAGTTTTACTAAGTAGGAAATCCAAAATATGTACATAGGACCGAAATCATAGGTTACTTCTACTGTATTTTAAATCAATATCTAGAAAAAATGCACGAGAATTTCACTACACAGCTTAACGTAGTCTACGTCAACCCTGCGGTCGTGTTTTGTACACAACCCCACCAATTTTTTACAGCAAGTAAGTGGAAGTAACCCTAGTGCGATCTGCTCATTGGTTATTCTATCCATCATCTGGTGGAACTGCCCAATCGTCCAGGGGGTAGGTAGCAACTGCAAATGGAGATTTCGTTAATTTTGGCGATCACAAAACCTTCGTAGGAGCTCGCAATCACTTCTTAAATGCATAAATTCACACAACGAAAAAGTCATGTACATTTCGATTTCCAGGCACCGACACATGTAAGCGGCCCTTTTGACATAAGAATCAGTTGAAAGAAACAAGAAAATCATTTCAATCAAACATTCTCTTGGACGAGTAGCTTATGTTTTGGTTTGAGAACACTTAATTTTACATGAAATGTTTGTATACGTTTTATGATTTGGCCGGCGCCGGTGGTGTAGTGGTAAGCGTGACTGCTTTCTCACCCCAATGGGTCTGGATTCAATCCCAGCCGAGGTCGGTGGGATTTTTCTGTATTGTATGTAAAGGGTGTCCACGATGAAATTGCCACACTATGAAATTGCTCTAACTTTTTAACCGTTGGGTAGAATTTAATGAAAATTTGGGTGGATTTAGTTCATAGTGCATTATTTACATCCTGCAAGTTTTAAAGTCCTGTGATCAAAACTCGCGGAAATGGAGTCGAAAGAACAGCTCGTGCGTGATAAAATCTTGCGCATTCATCACGAGAACAAGGATCTCTCGCATCGTTCCATCGCTAAAACGTTGGGAATCGCGAATTCCACGGTGTCGCGAGTGATTAAGCGGTTCGAGGAACGGTTGACCACCGATCGGAAGCCCAGAAGTGAAGGAAAAAGTATTCCGTACAACACCAAAAATCACAACCGCGTAGTTGGGGCCTTCAACCGAAATCCGAACGCCTCCGTTAGGGATGTGGCTAAGAAGCTGCACCTAAGCCGAAGTTTTGTCCAGAAGGCCAAAACTAAGGCTGGGCTTCGAACGTTCAAGGTACAAAAGGCCCCTAATCGCGACGAGAAGCAGAACAAATCCGCCAAAACCCGTGCCAGGAAGTTGTACCTCAACATGCTGACGAAAGTTGAATGCTGCATCATGGACGACGAAACATATGTGAAGGCCGACTTCAAACAGATCCCCGGCAACCTGTTTTTCACGGCCAAGGATAAGTTCAGCGTTCTGGAGCATGTCCGCACTCAGAAGATGTCCAAATTTGCGAAGAAATTCCTGGTTTGGCAAGCCATCTGCACGTGCGGGAAGCGGAGTGCACCTTTTGTGACCCAGGACACGATGAACGGACAGGTGTACATAAAAGAGTGCCTCCAGAAGCGGCTGCTTCCTCTCCTGAAGGCCCACAACGTCCCAACAATCTTCTGGCCGGATTTGGCCTCATGCCACTACTCCAAGGACGTGCTGAAGTGGTATGCGGACAATAAGGTCAATTTCGTGCCGAAAATGTTCAACCCTCCCAACACTCCGGAGCTCCGCCCCATCGAGAAGTACTGGGTGATTATGAAGCAGCACCTTCTTAAACGACCTAAGGTAGTGAAGACAGTCGAGGAACTGAAGAAAGTATGGGTTTACATGCAAAAAACGGTTGATTCACAGGTTGTGCAGAATCTTATGGCCGGGGTTAAGGCCAAGGTGCGGGCATTTGCGTATGGACTGTAAATAAAATACGAGTAAAATGGTAAAATGAAGTTTAATAGTTATTTCTCAATCCCTGAAAATTTGATGGCAATCGGATGAAAACTCGAATTTTGCGAATCAATTTTGTGTGTGGCAATTTCATCGTGGACACCCTTTATGTAAGTAGCCACCATCCTAGCTTGGGTCTTGCCCTGCATGCGGCTCCACTCAACAGCAAGATCAAATTCCATCATCATTCTGAATTCAACATACTGCTGTATGAAGGGCCAAAAAGGGTTGGACGGGCCCGTAAGCAGAGGCACTTACGCGAAACCCGCGGGAATCTCCTTCCAACAATATGATCCAACAAAATAAATAACGATATTCGCAATACATGTTAAGCTTTCCACGGGATGGTTTGTTTAAGAAGAGCGCGTCAAATTAATTGCAACTGTTGGAGTGAAATGTAACTATCTAAAATGACAGTACACATTCCCTCCTAGACTCCGGTTGGCACTCCACTCCATTGTCCAGTTACAACTTCAATGATGCCCTGATGCTCCCTCCCGTCCCAGTATTTATTGTAATTTACATTATGAATTTATATATAATCATGTATATAAAATATGTAGTAAAATGAAAAATATAATTAAAAAAAAAAAGATGTTTTACAAAATACAAATAACCTAGATTGTTGGGTCCTATACACACACTTTTGTTTTATTTGCCATGAAATGACATAATTCATCATTATATGTTTTGAAAATATAATACTAAAGTATTGAATCAATAGACCGAAAATCGAGGTTATTTGGACATGAGACATTATATTTAAAAGGATACTACCAAACCGACCATCAAACGCACTGCCCACAAAAGCAGACACGTCCCCTCGAAAATGCAATCGCCAACGCCTTTTTGTACACTGGGTTTTTGAAGCGTCCCGTTATATGGTCATTTCCGTCGTCCTTTTCGCGATATGACCCTTCTGCCCGCATTTTCTGCACAGATCTAATCTGTCAGGGCCTCTGTGGTTCCTCGCCTGGTGACCGAAGCCCATGCACTTAAAGTATCTCACCAGTTGCTGGGTATCCCGAGGGGCAGCCTTCAGCGATTACAATGACCACCAAACTTTGACTCGGCCTATCTTCAACAGATTGTCTGCGTGCCACCTTCCTTATTCGGATCGTCATCGGTGCATCTCCCATATCTCATTGATCCATCAGCGCAACCCTCAGCTCGTTCACTGTTGTGACCTCATCCAGATTTCTGTACTCGACCACCGTCTCCAGGGATAAAGCTCTTACGTTCTAATCTTTCAAATCTACCTTCAAAATACTAGTGCATTCCATAGATAGAAATGAAACTTTGGGAAATGATTCCATTGGGAACTTACTTTCCTAATTTGGAGCATAACATAAAAAGTAGTCTCATAAAAAAGTCGAATTATGACTGACCTGTACCCTACTGTGGTATGTGGTCAGCCCCTTAGATGAATTGTGTCAATCAATAAATATTCAACTTTCGCTCAAATTGATGAATATTAGCCATCCGTATCATTAATGCTCTGTTATTATGAGTCAATGTTAAAAGATGTCTTTATTATTAACATAGGAATAAGCAGATTAAAAAAAAAACTGTTTCTTATAAAATTCCCAAGTTTACAACTAATACTTAAATGGCTTTTATTCTATTTACTACCGACCTCAATCTGATCCTTCTACCCAGTTATCCAATGGTAGGTTATACGAATAATTAATCGATTACGAAGGTTAATTGTTCGACTACTTGTACCTTCTAGTTAATCTGCGTTTGCCCTGCAAGTCATTCATCCGATCATCGAGAAATCCTATGAGCTGCCCGGCAGCATGTCATTTGGGCCGACATTAAATGTAAATTCCTAAACACAACACTTACAAAGCCATCAAACCTAATGATCACATGTTTTCCTCACGTCCAACGTACTGCACTGCAATAGCAGGTACCTACGTGAAATTACGATGACAACCATTTTAATTGACACATTTCTGCTTTACGTTGGTTGAGGCTACCAAGCAAGTACTGCGCTGGAAACATCGCTTGGAATTGTTTTACGACAATCATTTCCTCTGCGTTATAGGCTGACACTGTTTACTGTATTTACTGAGTGTTATAGAGCATCTAGCGTGGCACTGGAGCCTATCTATGGTTGGTTCACAAAGGAAGAAACGCGCCAAGTCATTTCACACGCTACCATATTGATTACCATGCGTTCCAATCGTTCCAATCAGTCGTCAAATGGCTTAACCTTGAGACATAGGTAGTGAGTAACGTTCAGCTTTAGCTCCCTTCGGAACCAACAGCTGCCAATCAAAATCATATCCGCATTTCTGTTAGATATACGTGGTTAAATAACGAAACGGTGTCATTCAATCTACCGTCGATGATGGCGATTAAAAAGATGACATGACGTTTACATCAGTCTGACCTTTTGTTATTTAGTCCATGAAAAAATGTTTACAGAGCAATTCAAAACAACTAGATGTTAAAATATTAGTTGTATATGTCTAGAGACACAACAATGGTAATGCACATTATTGGTAAAACCTGAATTTATACACGTATGGTGAGATCTAACTCTTCTAACTTATTTAAATTACGACCAAATTGCGCTAAAGGATGCTTTTCGGAACTTTTTTTTAACTTCAAGTTGCTAAGAGTACGCATCGAAACTTTTTGGAGCCCGAAGTTCCTCGTGTGCTTTCTATAGCTTCTAAAGTAGCCAGAAATATGTGTTGAAATTTTAGATGCACTTTATGGAACTGGTTGGTTGTTTGGTTGGTTGGTTGTCTTTATTAAGGAGATTTTCAGCCAGCTTTATGGAACTTGAAAGTGAGTTTTATCGTTGAATGTGGAACTTTTGGTTGCTTGGGAAAAAAGTTGTTTCGGGACTTTATTTGAACTTTATGGAACTTGAAAGTGAGTTTTATCGTTGAATGCGGAACTTTTTGTTGCTTGGGAGCTGAATCCATACGTCATTATTTAATTTTGAATATTTGTGAAAACTGAGTTTAAATTCACAAAAACACGTATTTTGATGGAAGTCCTGTTCAGCCAAGTTGGATTTTGGGTCCGTTCTTTGAAAAATAGGCTTAGATTTTAAAGAATGTGCCTTGCTTTTCAAAAGTACGTATTTTCATAGAAATTTGCGTTCCAGCCAAGTTGAATTTCTGCTCCTCCCTTTGAAAAATACGCGTGGATTTTATAGAGTTGCTGAATCATATACACACTTAGTTTTTTTTTTCTACCGAGCTCGGCTGTGCAAATCTCGGTAAAAATAAGTTTCACTGAGATCTCAGCAAAAGTGACATTTGATTGCTGAGTCTCGGATAATGCTTACCTGAATCTCAGCAAACACAGCGGATCACACCTTCCAATTATTAACCTTAGAGATTCAAAAGGAATCGAGAGTATCATAGCGACATAGTATTTGAGAGATTATCTTGTAGGCGGCGCTCTGAAGTGTGATGGCGCGGTAGTTGCAGCAATCCAGCTTATGTATGTTGTATGGTTGTGTGTGTGAAGGTAACTACTCCTTGTTGCAAGGCCCTTGTATGAAGGTCCCAAACAAAGGGGCGGACCCATAAGCAGATACCCTTACGCAAGACCCATGTAATTTATGAGAATCTCCTTCCAATGGTAAGAGCCTGCTAAAAGCTGCAAACAAGCCATCGTACGAGAGGATGTCCCAATCAGTGGGGGAAAGAGTCTGCCCTCAATCCACGAAATGTTAACGATAGGAAGTATGCAATTCCAGCCTCCCTGAACAAATTGTTTTAATCGGGTGCCCTGAGAGGGACCTCAATCCCCGTTATGTAATAAGCTAAGTTAATTGAATAGCATGAGAGGAGTATGCGGCTGTTCGTGCCTTAAAGATTATTAAATGAAGGCTGAAGGCCATCTTAAAATGACAATAAAAAACATCATTCGTTATTCTTTGGACAATTCCATTTGATTGTCCATGATTTAGATCTATTCTTACGAATACTTAAAAAGGAATACTTATTCTCATTCGCATTATATTGCTACTATTGGTATTTGCGTTATCGCTTCTAGAAATGTTATCTTCAATAACCGCAACGTGTGTTTTGACGTAGGACTACGTCTTTCATTTCTATATGGGGGTACACTTTGTGAAAACCGAAAATGGAACATGAAACAAAATTATGAAAGATTTTGAACATTAATAACTCAGACATGAACCGTATTGGGTCATGCAAGCTGTAGTTCGCAGCACGAGGTCCAAGATGCAGGAAACTTCTCGACCGAAGAACTCGTTCGGGTGCGTAGATTTCGAATTCAGCCAAGATTCCTGGAGAGTCAATATCACCAATAAGTACTTTCGCTGCGAACACGGCCTGACTAATCGTCCGCCTATGTTCTAGTGTTTCAAGACCCAGAAGTTGACAACGATCTTCGTACGGCGGAAGGTTCACAGGGTCATTCCAAGGAAGGTGACGAAAAGCATACCGAACAAATTTCCTTTGAACAGATTCAATCCTCGCTATCCAAACTGCTTGATACGGGCACCATACTACCGAGCTGAATTCCAAGATCGATCGCACTAGAGAGTAGACTAGACAGGCAGGATCGCGAAACTCGTCAGCGATTTTGAAAATGAACCCGAGTTGCCTGTTAGCTTTCGCAACGATGCCCGAGTAATTAAGTTTGAATGTTAAGGCGCAGTCCAGCGTGATTCCTAGGTCACGAACATTGTCCACACGTTGCAGAAGTTGGTTGCCACTGGTTTCAGCTTGCGATGAAATGAGATAATAGGGTATACGTCCCTAACCTCGGTCTAATATGCAGCCATCGATTACGTTTTTAATCATAACTCATCAATGAATTTACCTGCAAACGATATTCTACTGCTAAATGGTATGCTTAGATATGCTTATCATGTCGTTTGCTATCAGAAACCACGAAAAGTTGAAAAACTTACTTTTTTTAAGACAATAACTCACGAGGGAAATGTATGTAATATGGGTCTATTGTCCCCAAATTGGGTCTATTTATGGATGCAACTTCGTCCTATCTTGTTTGATCCTCAAAAAAACGCTCTTGGTAACGTTTTCTGATGTATTTTTTTTTATCACTATCACTGTTAACTTAATGCTCTTCATTCCTCAAAACATTTCTTAGAGAAAATTTTACGAAAACTACATTAAATCACTCAATTTAAAAATTAAAAATTAAAAATTTCGCTTATCGTCTTTTGACCGCAGAATATCTAAATCAGAACATTGTGATGTTCATTATACAGGTTTGGCAGAAAAAATCTCCCTTCCTGTTCGTTCCTTATCATCCAAATGCAAAACAACATTGTTGACGTTACTCTTATTGCTATATGCTGTCAAATGAATTTCATGGGCTATAGTTAGGAACATAGAAAAGAAATGTGTCCCTAAAGTTGGGTCCATGTTTTACTTGTGAAAACGTTGTTAAACAATTAAAATAAACATAAAATATTCAAACAGCAACTGTAAGTTTTACGTCTAGTGTGTATTATCAGGTAATTCCAATCAATAAATGCCATAATCAGGCCATTTGATGATCGTCAGTCAACCTTCCCATCTTAACCTTATAAGTCATGGCGGCTAAAAACTCCGAACATTGTGATATTCTCAACCAGTTTTATTACTTACGAGAGCTGAAAATGTATTGAAATGTTGTGATATAAATTGATTTGTGTGTGGTACACATTTATCAACCATCAGTGATCAATATTTTCCTTATTTTTTGTGTAATATTCCTTAATTAATTATTTATTTGCGTGATAGGCCGAATGAAAGGACTAGACCCACATTACATACCGTAACCCTATTACATTTTTGTACATTCAACGTGAGATAGTTTGTTGAGCACCACTCTTCGAAAGTATCGATAAGGTGCTGAAGCTGCAAGCAATCGGCGAAGCTACGAACAATCACATAGACCTTCACATCATCCGCGTAGAACGATCGGCAACCAGTTGGGAGGATAGTCCGGCCTCATTCACAAAATTCGAGAATAGCAATGATCCCAAGTTGCTACCTTGAGGAACACCGGAGCTGTTTGTAAAATAGTCCGATTGCTCTGATCCGATTCTAACACAATGTTCCCGATTGGTCAGATAGGACTTGAACCAACGAGGTAAACCCGAGGATATACCGAGTTTTTTAAGTTTAGCTAGCAGTATGGAGCCGTCAACCCGGTCGAATGCAGCCTTAAGATCTGTATATACAACGTCCACCTGCGCTCCAGCTTTCATACTCCGAAGACATAAAGAAATGAACGGAGTTAGATTTGTTGAAATCTGATCTCTTGGGATAAAAACCTGTTGGTCAGGAAAAATGTAATTTCTGCAGCAAGAGAATAATGCGTCGTTGATGATGATTTCGAAAACTTTAGAGCAGGCACTGAGTGATGTGATCCCTCGACGTTCGACGAATTTTCGACGTTTTTCTTGTCTCATTTCTTGTAGATCGGGACCATTCGGGAACGATTTCCAACGCGTAGGGAACTCCCCCTGCTGTAATGAAATATTGAACAGCTTCGAAAGCGGTGTTGTAAGCTCTGAACAGCATCGCTTCAGGATGCTTGAGGGGATCCCTTCAGGACCAGCAGCATTAGAAAATTTCAGCTTCTTGATGGCGGATTCGACGAGGTCTACTGTAACCGAGGTAATCGAAAAATTGAAAGCATCACTGGGAGTGTCCCTCACCGCTTCAGCAACTTGGGACAACGATGCCGTAGTGTCATTGAAAATGCTTTTGAAATGTTCTGCCAGAAGATTACGTTTCTCAGGGGAACTGCTGGCGATTCTATCACCCAGGTGAATTTCGAGCCCCTCCTCGTTTCGTTTGGTATTCACGAATGACCAGAACTGCTTTGGATTAAGCCGTAAATTAGCCTGCACACGCCTTGTGTAGCTCTTGTAAAGAATGCGGTTATATGTGGGATATTCGTTGCTCGCTGTTGAAAATAATCGTTTGGTGAATGGGATACGAGTACGACAGTATTTACGGAGAGCCTTCGATCTCAGACGCTTCAAATTCCGTAGTCGAGCATTGGATTATGCGGGTTTGGGAGAGGGTCTCCTCAATGGGACAAAGTCAGTTATTACCCGGCCAACGACCTCAGCGAAGTAGTTGACGGCTTCATCAATAGATGAACACGTGTCAAGGAGCTGCCAATCTGCCTGGGCAAGCGAGCGACTCAGCGCGACGAAATCTGGTCTACGAAAGTCGAGCTCATGTACATCAACAAGGGGGTTATCGTAGCGAACAGGAACAGATAGGTTGATGGAAACTTCCAACGCAGGATGATTGGTGTCGATGTCAATCAAAGGCTCTGGGGCTTCTAGGATAGAACATTCCAGTCCTGCAGCTTCGTTCGCCCGAACGAGATCAAGCAGCCGAGAGTTGCTATTCAGTATCGAGTTGATTTTCGTTAAGCCATGCAGGTTGAAACCATCAAGGAGAGCACAGCAGGATGCGGGCATGTTCGAGCGAAGAACATCAATGCTAGGAAGATCGTTTGCAGGAACGTTCCATGAGAGCCCAGACTGATTGTAGTCACCAAATACCAGAGCTAGGTCGTTTTGTTCTAGTCGAGAGAACACGGTACCAATCGAACTGATGTGGTTTGCAATGCTGCTCGAATCAGATTTCCGGGCTGGAGGTAGATACATAGCGCCAATACTTATTGATCTACGAGGTGTCGTTATTTTGACCCACAGCTGCTCTAGAGAAGTGCAAATTGGCTGCTTAGGCGTTTGGATACCGCAATCAAGACGCCTCCCACACGCGATTAGGTACTATTCTGGTGATTGTGGTCGTTTCGAAATACCGTGAATAGACTGCCAAATAATTGTGATGAATTAATGCGGTCATCGAGCCAGGTTTCCGTAAGAACTATGACATCGTAGTCAACGGCAGTCAGGAAAAAATCATCAATCTTTGTTCGCAGGCCACGAACGTTCTGGTAATACAACAACAGGCGGTCGAACGAAGTCGGTTGGAGGTCTGCAGAATGATCGATCAGCCGAAACGAGCATGGTGGTACTCTGGAACACAAAGACGGATCAGGAGAAGAACTGTTTTCAACAAACGCATACTTGCCTGATGTAAAAGGTTGGAAGACCCCTTCACCATTCTCAACCACAGGGCCAGAACGACTACGATGTCAGGAATCAGCTAGCGCGACTGGGTTGAGTGGCTCAGGGGCTTCCTTGAGGCAGCAGGCAGCGCGTTCTGGTCTGGGATGTTCCAAAACGTGGCAAGCAAGATCCGGTGCAGAGCTGTATGTCCCATCAGTGATGTGGGATTTGAAGCCATCGGAGTATGACGTTTCAGTCGAACCAGCCGGTTGTTGCTCTTGAGGCGGTGAGGCGCTGGAAGCAACGGACGAATCAGGAGCGGAGCTGGTGATGACACGAACATACTTGCCTTGAGTTGCGACATATGACATATGACCCATCCTAATGAGGATCGCCAATTCTCACGCGAGAGAGATTGCTCAATCCAGCCTCTACCATCGATATTTGTCGCGTCAGTGTTAAGGAATCGTGTGCCCGTGCGTGAATAACGTGATATTCACGAACAGCAACGTTAGTGGAAGGTGACTGAGTGGCTAATTCACATCTTCTACTGGGAAGGTAGAATAGCAGCAATACTTTCGGGTACTAAAGTGCTTCTCTGTTTTCTGTACGCCGTTCGAGGTACGAACGGGAAGAAATACCTCCGAATAATACAAATTAATATTGCCAATAAATGGATGATTATCTGATCTGTCCGATGGTGCTATTGTTTGAATGATAATTTGCGGGAAATCGACGATGAAAATCAAAAGTGACAGTTACGTTATATCGAGGTATACCTGTAATAATAAGAAAAATAAAATGATCTCACCAAATGTTCTCCTTCTGAAACGGTCCAAAAATATGACACCACTGTTAGATTCCACCTGCCATTCATTCGCCCGAGCAGTTTCAGCAATCCAGCTTATCGCCCTTTAAATAGATTGGACAAACGATATATCAACCCTTCCGGTAATATCCCAAATCTTGGGAATTACCCAGTGCATCGTATAGTCACTATATTCATAGCCTGACCTAGAGTCGGTGTATAATGAGTCACGCCAAGAGTGAAGCCAAGTCTACCTATTGAACTGTCAAACCGGCTACCTATCGTGCAAAGTAAACAAGCATTACGATGCTATGAAAGGTCCACGAAAGGTATTGCAATTAAATATAAAATATAATCGAAGAAATGATCATATACACGCAGTGAGCATTACATTTGTCATGCGATACGTTTTGTAATGATCAGTAATGACAATTTCTACTATTTTTCTTTAAGATAATTCGACAAAATCACTGATATAATGATTTACTACAGCCGTAAATTTTTTTCCTCGCTAGAAGTCATTTAAAGTTGATGCTGAAGTCCTCTGTTGCCAAGTTAAAAGAAAGGGAAACTTTCAAAAACCGTGATGCGAGTTCAACTGTTTTTCTCTTGGCGTGACTCATTATACTCCGACTCTAGCCTGACCGAGACAATGACGAGAGCCAATTTGACCTGTCATTTGCGGGAGCCAATCGAGCATTATTGTTTCATTATCGAACAATGTGGTGGAAGTATTGTAATCGTGGTGATAATTAAATCAAACAAAATCATTATAGATGATAGTTTATCAATACAGCCCTGAATGCAATATATTTTTGCATTTTTAGCGAGGAACATTGAAGCAGCAAATGAATAAACGGCAAAAAAAAATTTATACCGATAAAATCGCAATTTGGAGCATGTATTGCAAGCATGCTTTAAAAAGTGCAATTAGTACTTAGCGTTCCTATTGATAAAAGATAATAAAATAATCATGATGTGTCTTGCAAATGCTTGAGCATTTTCATGAGGGCCAGATTTTTATTGCAAAAATCAAAGATGCTAGTTCACAGGGTTTTATATCCGCTAGACTATTAATATAGAAACTATAGTGCAGCGCTCTAGCTAGTGCTTCACAACCTTATTTGAAAAACTCGCTTGGTAGTTGGTCATCACCAGCGGCTTTAATGTTTTTCGATCAACTTATTTCTTCCTCGACTTCCTGGAGACCTGGGGCTCGGAACTTGTCGTCTTCTGAGCGTACTCCTAGATCTCTTAGAAATGTTTGCCCAAAATACCAACAGCACCAAGGTGTTGTTTGTTTGCCCTTGCCCATTTTTTTTATAATCTGCAACGATCCACCTTAATCACCTTTACTCTTACAATCATCTCTGGACTAGTGCATTAGTTGCGCATAGTTATCACAAAATTCGTGATTTTATTCCTGACTGCGTCTTTTTCATTCAATTTGGAAAATGTCCATACCTTATGATAAACTTTCATATGATAACCCATATGATATACCAAAGAATATCTCTAGTTGCAATACATACACACCAACCCAGGCCTCAGCTGTTCAATAATGTTTGAGCTATGGAACTGTTTAGTAAAAGTTTTAAAATCAATGAATAATTAAAAAAAATAGACAATTTAATCTAAAGTTGCACAGACTTCGAACCCCATTTAATGTTAAAAAAATAACCGATTCAATTGATTTCTTACGTGTAACAGTAATTTCAAATTTAATCGACCTGGTCAGCTGATCAAAAACCCGGTAAATTTTTAATAACTTCACTGAACTGAATTCAGTGTGTAGGATAATCGTATTAATTGTGCGCGCAGTGTAGGAAAAATTAATTGTGATCAATCACACCAGATTATTGATTTGTTTTATTTTGTTTCTACTTACAGGTTGATACCGTGGAGAACTTTATAAGGTATGTAGTAATTAAAATTACTTCAGTCAATTATGTATTATTGGCCCAATCAAATAAAAGTTCATGCGAACTTTTGGCTGGCAACTGTTAGCAGGTAATACTCGATATTCAGGGAATTATCGTGTTACTGATGCACTCCTGTAGTCTATGTTGAGCAAGGAGGGAAAAATTATTTGACAGTAACTTGTTGAGGAGAAGGCAATTTGAAACGTACTAGATGCTGCATATATCTCTTTATACCACGTTCAGACTACAGAGCTATAAAATGTTATAATAATTATCGACAAAAAATGCTATCAATATAGGTAGGCTTTTAACATGTTATAACTGCTCAGTCTGGCCAGTTTTTTATGCTAAGTTTGCACTATGGAGTTATAACATGTTACAAGGCCATCTTGATGACGTTTTTCTTGTAGATAATTATTATAACGTATAACATACAAATACCTCTATTTTCTGAAAAGGGCATTAAGCTCTGGCTAAACTGAGTTGTTTTAACATGTTATAAGCCTATATTGAGGACATTTTTATTGTCGATAAATATTATAAAATGCTATAACCCTGTAGTCTGATGGAGGTATTAAATGTAAAATCATTAATGTCGTAATGTTCTTAGATAGGGGAAATGGCTCTAATGTTGGTCTATGGATCTAAATTGGACCCATCGGGACGGTACTAATAGATATTTTGGTCGCTATTGAAAATTTAAACGATTTCAGAATTTATGTATGGGCCCAAATTAGGGGCATTTAGGCCGACATTACATCCATTTCCCCTATATAAAACAATGGGATTGGGAGGGACCATCAGGGCACCGGATTGAAGCGATTTGGATGCGGAGGGTAAAATTGTCAACTCCCTACTGTTAACATCTCGTGGAAAAAGGGCAGGTTCTTCTCCACACTCATTGGGACATCCTTCTGTCGGACGGCTCGTTTTTTGACCAATTGTATGATCATGTGGCTGGAAGGAGATTCTCTACCGTCCCGTGGAGGCGTATATGTGAATTTACCTATCGATCCACCAAACCCGTTTTTGACCCTTCATACAGTGACATGTTGAGGACAATCAGAGGTTACTAAGGGGGGAAATACAAGTTAACATTTTTTTTATCGATTTTTGATATTTTACTTTAACAAATTTTAAAAAATGCTACGAGCACGAGGAAGGAGTGATCTATGGCCCCGGTATCACCGATTAACCGTAAGTTCCAGAAATCATGTTTTTACACAACCCAAAACTTTAAACGCGTTTTTCTCGAAACGGTGTTTTCCAAATTGGCTGGAAAGATAACTCAAAAAGCTCTCATCCAAATGACTTGAAACCTGGCGCATCTTAAAGGAAATATATTTTTACTCTATGCGCCCGCCAATTACCAATCCCCACTGGAGGCGACCTCCTTCCAATGTGACCCCAAGGAGCCACAGAGGTCACACACCAATGAAAAAAATCTGAAATGTAGAGGAAGAATTAATTTAATGCAAAACACCCCCAAACGTTTGCGTTGTTTCATTTGCTCACAAAAAAAATCCGAAAATTGTCGAGTTTTTGACGTGTTACTTGTATTTCTCCCCTTAAGCTTGATCAAATCAAACAGTGAGGAGCGCCCACTGCTATCGGACTTAGTTTCCTTTCTTCAATGAGTGGTAGACAATTATCATCCATGCTGGAGGCGACTGGATTCGATTCCCGTCCGGTCTATGAATTTTTTGGGTTGGACAATTTCTCTACTTCCTTGGGCATAAGATGGTACAGGCATAGAAAGCTCTGAATTAAAATGTGGAAGTGCTTCAGAGAACTAAGTTGACAGCAGGCAAAAAGCTAATATGCTATAAGCAATAAGCTTGAATTGCCATGTAATGGTTATACAAATGATATTTTTAGTATTTTTTTTTACCGCGGTTTAGTATTTTAAGCCCCAGATTTCTTTTGAGATAACGCGAATTTTGCGGATCAAAATTAGAAAATCTTGTAACAGCCCTGCATTTACATTTGTTGATACTTAACACAGTTGAGAATGGATCAAAACTTCATCGTTATAATTTAATAGAAATAAATAAAATTATATATAAACCAGGCCACCCTACACACTGACTCAGGTTTCCACCTGTTGGTAATTCATTAACTGTGGAACTGTTCGGTAAAAGTTTAAAAAAGCAGTGAAAGTTTTTAAAAGCCAAAAATTTATTCCGTATTTGTGCAGACTTTGTTCAGTTAACCCCATTTAATGAAAAAAACATGCTTTGGATTCTATTGACTTCTACCGTGTAACGGTTATTTGAAATGTTTATTTATTTATTTCGTCAACCAACGTAGACTAGTACATATTCTAATACAGTTTTGTTTTCTTAAATTTATTTATTTATTTATTTCGTCAACTTTGGAAAAGAGGTTAAAAGTATTATTTTGTCTTTAATAAAAATTGAGCAGTGTCACCTTCCCTATTTTTTTATGAGTTATAATGCCTTATGGAGTAAAAATATTGTTTAAGTTTATGCCGAGACATTGCAAAGTCAATGGTTTCGCAGTATTGATTGTAAGAGGCCATCATGCGTTTTAATGGCCCATATTTTGCATAATTTGTGCGATGATGTTTTATGGTAAATAAATATCGATTTCAGAGTTGCCGAGTAGGTGCATGGAAATTTAATTTTGATAAAAGTTCTGTGGAGTCAATGCGCTGCGAAACGATATCGTTTACAAATGAAACCATTGCATATTCACGACGCTCTTTTAATGTTTGTATGTTTATAAGCAAGCAGCGTGCTCCATATGATGGAAGAGGAAATGATGTCCAACGTAATTTACGAAGAGCGTATAATAGAAATTGTTTTTGTATGGGCGTAATTGAAAAAGAAGACCATACAATGCTGCAATATTCCAGTATTGACCTCACATAGGCAATATATACTGTTTTACTTGTGTATGGGTTCTGAAAGTTATAGCAAAAGCGCTTGATAAAGCCTAGCATGTTATTTGCCCTGTGAATAATTGTGTTGTAATGGTCTATGAAAGTTAGTTTAGAGTCTAAGATAGTTCCTAAATCCCTAAATCTTTCACATTTTTCTACATTTTGATTTCCTAGTGCAATTGAAATATTTGAAGTTGTTCTTTTCCTGCTAAATGATAGACTTTTTCTTTTGCACCATATGTAGAATATGTGTCTTTCATTCCGGAATATATTGATGTCTTATTCATTACTTATTTCCAAAAAGAGCTTCATATCGTCGGCATAAATAAGCAATTTAAGTTTTTTGAGAATGAAAAAAATTTCGTTAACGTATAGAATAAAAAGAAGAGGTCCCAAATTAGAGCCTTGGAGGATGTCTGAAGTGACTTGAATTTAACTCGGTTTCTTTCCGTTGAATTTAATTATTTGTTTACGGTTAGTTATATATGATTCAAGCTATTTTAGGAGCCCTGACTCAATTCCAATTTTTTGCAATTTAACATTTGTATGTCTATGCGGTCAAATGTCTTGCTAAAGTCTGTATAGAGAGCTTCTTAGTGGTTTTCATTATCCATTGCATTCAATGAATAGTCTATAAATTCAAGTAAATTTGTCGAGGTCGAGCGACCCTTGAAAAAGCCGTGTTGATGTCAGTAATTCTATTTTTGATTTGGAGATTACAGACTTTTCCAGCTGTTCAAAATCCCGGAAAAATTTTAGCTATCTCGGTGATCTGAACACAGTGTGTATCAATGTACAGTACTGGACATAAGTATAAATGCCAGTCAAAAGTAGCTCAGACTGAGTCATGTTGACTTACTCTCTTTTTTCCCATAAATTCTGAGTTATTCTGTGAAAAAGTTCAAAATTCTGTAACTTTTGCGGACGTCCATGAAATGTTATGATTTATTGGTACAGATTTGAGCGTAATTTGTTGAGGTTGTTAGTCTGGTTCTAAAGGGTTCTGTTTCCCGGGTTTGAAAAAATAACGGGACCCCGTAAAAAAATTTAAGATGCTGAAAACCTACTGCATTTCCAAAAAATAATGCCTTTATGCAATATCGAAGCTTGAGAAAAAATATTAAGACTTTAAAATAGGACATATTTCAGTCATAGGCCAGTTTATGGCAAAAGATGTTCCCTAATTGACTCTATATACGCAAATACAACAAAGAAAATTTATGTCTAAATTAAGTTAGTCACTTAGGCCAAAAGCTGGAGCACTAGTGCTATAACTGGCACGCTTACCCTATCCAGTTTTCTTAACATAAGATTTTAAGAAGCAAAATTCATTGTTCATCCGAGCGAGATAATGTCATTTTATAGCAAATTTTCGATGAATTTGATAAAATAAACTCTCTTACTATCCGTTAACGTTTATTAACCAGTTTATACGATTTTCAAAACGTGCGTCAAGCTTATCATTAACTCATAGAGAGCAGGCTCTATTTAAATCAACTTCATCTATCGTTTAGATTTAACCAGTCCCAGAGTTGAAAACTCGTCTTTGGAAAATTAATGTGGTTCTAGTTGAATTAAGTATGTAGTATGTAGTATATCTCGAATATACTGATATCAAAAAATCATGTAAGCGTTCAATCGTTATTTTTAAAAGAAAGTTATTCCGAATCGCCCTGTAAATATTAACCATGCTGCCTTGACTTAATCATTGTATATTGATAAATCGCTCAATATAGGATCTTTTTTTTTCGTGCTGTTCCACCTAGTTTTTGCAACTCTCAAGGTTGTAAATTCTCAATTTTCAGAAAATTCCGGGAATTTTGCCAAATCACGGGGTTTTTCTGATTCTGGAAAATCCCAGAATTTCCCAGGTCGGATGCTCTAGTTGAATCTGTAAAAGAATTCAGCATTTTTAGCTTTTTTTTTCTTTTTCATTGATTTGTTTTCCGTCGATCTTGTTTTCCGTACTGAGTACCAATGCTATCGACGCCAGGGAGACAGTTCCCAACCAAATCTGGACCCTACCTATCGACCCATCAAACTCATGAACCGGGGATCAACGGCTTTACTTCCCTTCCGAAGGAAGGCGTAATCAGAGATTATATGCCTCAGAACATCCTGGCGGCGCCGACTGGGATTGTACCCAGGCCTTTTGGCAATCGCGCTTACCACTACACCACCGGCGCTGCTAAGAGCATTTTTAGCAAAACGCTTCTCTTTAGAATCGCTGATTTAAAAATGGAATTTCCATCGGGTAGAGTGCTGTTGATTTGCGTGGGCGTACTTCGGTTCACGCGCAATTGGCCTTACAAGTTATATTTACAACATATGATAGGCCCTTATCAAATATTACCCGATACATTCCAGCTACTCATAAGCGGTTTTTAAATTCACTGTTTAAAATTTCAGAATTGATCATTCAACCGAAATTAAATGCAAACTAATTTTTGCACATCTATATTTCAACCAAAACGCAATAATGTCACTGTTCGTCAATCATATATTTAAAAAATTATGCATTAAATGCAACTCATCAATACTTAAGCTACTAATTTATCCAATAATATGATCGATTATCCACTCTAAGACATCAAATAAAAATTATCGGAAACAGCAATCCACTACAAATGACGAAATTAATCATTTCCATCAGCTGGTACCGAATGACCAATTCATTTTTACGAGCTTACAATCGATTATCGAAATTAATTCCGGTGAATTAGCGGTACAGAAGGAAACAGAAGTAAAGCCGAATCAAAATATACAATCGCTAGAAGAGAAAAAAAAAACCTGCGGTCTGTACTCAGCACGTACAAATCTGCAGTTACGAAAATGACAACGGCAGTTTCTCCATCGGTCGACGCGCTGCCCGTAGAAAACAAAAAACCTTGGTGAATGTCGCTACCACTGCGAATGGCACTTGAACGCGGTCATTCTACCTGCCCAACTGCCTACGCACGACACCTCTCCCATCCTGAGTGCGGCCGGGCAGTTCGTGCGGACACGATCGTTTGTGACGATATTCGCCCGTTGCTCACGTTTCTACCAATAATGTCCGTTCATTCAGCAACGCGTGCGGAAATCCACAGTAACGGTCTCTCGTATAACGCAATGTCAATGCGAAACAAGTCACACCTACATATATGTATGGTAGCCGATAAACCATTGCAACTGTGTGGAGCGACGATTTCCTTGCGTCCGGTTAATATAGATGTTCGATCATCGTCCGTTGTCAGTTCGGTCACCTACAAATCGTGTAAAGTTAGGATGGCCAAAAATGACAAAGACTACAATATCCCATTATAATGTTTGGCACTACACACTATGGAAACTTAATGTGAATATCAGTGCCCTGACATATACATATACCGAGGGGGGCGTCACATCTAAATCTCAATCCTAGATGCTCGAAAAATCACAAATGGCCTTATAAAGTTTGTTTACAAAAGCTTTTGATCCGTTATCAAATGTTACGCCTGATATAAACGCTCTCTCCAGCTAATTAACGATGCCAACTGGTAGAGGAAACATCACCTGCTGGTGTTGAAAATTTGCAGGTGTGATTTTTATTCGCAAGAAACCAATGGCTGAAGCCAGTGTTTACAAAAGCAATTACGCCCTTTTCAAATTTTACACTTTTTGAACCCCAAGTGTTTCGAGAATGGTACTAGTAGGCTAATCAATTACTGTTCTGTATGTCGATCTCTCCTTATCTCGATGGTCCCTTCAATATCGAGAAATGGAATGTTGACTGTAGTCAGAAACTGGGTACATCTCCGGAGGCACCAGAACATGACCGGAAGTAGCCAGTGTGGTCCTGGGTACTTCAAATTACTGTTTTTGAATTCTCATGTCATTTTTTTTTCATTCCTTTATTTAACGTCGGTCTCTGTTCCGCAATCTAGTGCCAATCACCGACGGACATCGATTGTCATCCATTGACGGCAATCGAATGTGCAGGAAGGCAGCTTCCACACCTGCGTTGGATATCGCACCCATTCAACACACATGGGTCGGGACCAACGGCTTTACTTCCCTTCTGAAGGAAGACGTGACCAGAGATTTTTATGCCTCAGAAAAATCCCACCGACCTCGGCTGGGATTGAACCCATTGGGATGTTAGAAAGCAGTCACGCTTACCACTACACCACCGGCGCCGGCATGTAATGCGTCATATGATGGGTTTTATTCGTTGCAAGTCGGATTTAGTCTCATGGTCCATACAAACCGGAATATGTTCCGGCCATATCTCCGGAACCAGCTGATCGATTCAAAAAATATTCTAAACATTTCTATGGGACCATAGTACCTTTCATATAGTGTTTAATGCGTCACTTTTCCAAATGATATGTATACTAAGGTGGGTCAAGTTTGCATGGTGGATCACAATCCCCGGGGAACATCCGATGTGTATTGAGGTCCCCAACGACGGTGCCAAATTTGAACGAATTTGGGTATGTTCTGGATTTCGAAGAGAAATTAAATTATGTATGGGAAACGATACAGCAGCGCCGGTGGTGTAGTGGTAAGCGTGATTACCTGTCACCTCAGCAGACCAGGGTTCAATCCCAGTCGGCGCCGCCGGGATGTTCTGAGGCATAACATCTCTGATCACGCCTTCCTTCGGAAGGGAAGTAAAGCCGTTGGTCCTCGGTTCATGAGTTGATGGGTCGATAGGTAGGGTCCAGGTGTGGGAGCTGCCTCCCTGGCGTCGGTAGCTTTGGTGCTCAACAAGGAAAACAAGATCGACGGAAATCAAATCATGGAAAAAATGGGAAACGATACAACCTATTAATTTGATTGTCAAAACTTCAAATATTGCTTAAATTTAATTGTCTCGGAAATGAATTGGGAATACCTACAATGCAGAACAACTTTGTCGAAGAGTAAAAATCGATTAGACTTCTGAGAAAAAAGTTAATATTATATTAATTTAGACCTATTATGCTGCGTATACCTATGGGTGTATAAAAAATCAACATCTAGGTGTGATCCGCAAAGGGTACGGTGCATAACTCGCGTCAACTCCGAGGCCCCATAGAACTGCTACAGATTGAAGCTGCTATCTGAAGAATGAAATCCAACAAGGCTCTCGAAGTCGATCACATATCAGCAGAGATGCTCAAAGCTGACCCAATGAAATAATCCACACAAATGTTACATCAACTATTCTGTAATATATGGGACAGCGCGACTTTTCCAGCCGACTAGATGCAGGATGTCTTAGTGGAGGTCCCTAATACCCCGTACAGACTATGGCTTATATCATGTAATATAGGCTGTCTTACAACTGGATATCGAATGCTGAGCTCCATCGTCGATGTCATCAGAAACCGATATCAACAGAAATTTGAGAACGTAAGTGGAGGTGGGTTGGCCATAAGTGCACCCCACACGACAGAAGTTTTATCAATGATTCCATCAATAATTTCATGTCAATATTTTCTACAATATTTTCTGGGGTTCATCAATACAGAGTCGCTCCTCACTAACATTTATGTATCCGATGGAATATTGCGAGTCAAATCACAACCACCTTGACAAAAGTTGCCAAGAAACAGGCACCATCTGCTGCTGTAGTCAGGCATGGAAAATCATTTGCATTCATTTCGTGCATTCATTTACATTCATTTGCCTCTAACTTTTTTCTTCAACAACATTCCGCAAAATGATGTATAGAGCTTTTGTAGCTTTTGTTATTAACTACAACTTTTGTTAGCAAGTTAAATCCGTATGTCTTATGCATGACGAAGCAGAGCGAACAGAAGCCACTACTGTTTTTCAGGGAATGTATTTTACATTCACTGAAAAACAGTAACAAGTACTGCCCGCTCTAGTTCGTGATGCATAAGAGATACAGATTTTAGTTATGAACAAAATGTGTAGCTAATAACAAAACCTACTAAACTTCTATACATCATTTTGCGGAATGCTGTTGATGAAAAAATTTAGAGGTAAATGAATGTAAATGAATGTATGAAATGAATGCAAATGATTTTCCATGCCTGGCTGTAGTCAAACAGAAGGAGAAAATGAGGGGAAATATTGAAACATGAAATCAAACTTTTCTAATTTTGCGTCAATTTGTTCATCAATATTTACGTCGTCAATATTTGTATCAATATGATTGTCAATACTTTTGAGTATTGACAATATTTTTGCCCGTGTGGTGCTTGCTATACACTGCGAATGAGCGGAAACGAAACGAAATTAATCGAATTTTGCATAGTTTCTCTTTAGAGTGTATTGTTTACATCCACTCAGTTGTGAAGTTGTCAGTGAGATTCCGTTCGAGATGGAAGAAAATTAGCAAACCGTTCGCTAAAGGATTTTGTTCACCCACATGCAAAATCCTGGGTTGTCTCATCGCGCCTTGGGAAAACTGATAAATATACACCATGAACACTGATGAATTATTTCACGGGTAAGGACAGGTTTGCTGTGGATAACCATTTCAAACGAAAGAAGCTGTCGAAATTTGCTTCGAAGTACCTGTTTGTCAGGCCATATGCACTTGTGGCAAAAGGAGTGAACCATTTGATTTTGTGCCGAAAGTTGTTCCGAAACATGAACCCACAAAACTGTTCTGAACTCCGTCCGATCGAAACCTATTGGACCATGATGAAGCGTGAACATCGGAAGTCCAAAGATGAGGCAAAGGACAAAAAGGAAATGATGAGGAGTAGCCAGAGGAGTTTATAGCCTTCTTTTAAATACACTCAGGTCTTTTTTACACGGGGGATACGTACCGTGTAAAAAAAAAACCGCGTAAAAAAACCGACGAGATTTTGATATTTTACATGCTTAAATGTTTTTAAAAAATCGGATTTTGATGCCATTTGTAATTATAGCATGCTATGGTCCATATAGACATATTTTAAAAATTTCTGTACTTACACCAAAAATTGTGATTTTTTTCTAAGTATGCCATTTGATTACCTATAGCTTGAAACGGATAATGTGATTGGAATCAAGTCGATAGGTTGTATCGTTGTCGAGAAATCGTATAAATAACCGTGTAAAAAAAAACCGCGTAAAAAAACCGTGTAAAAAAGACTTCAGTGTATTAATATCAGTTAATACTCAATGTTTGGTACTTGTTTAGAAGGTCTTTGAGCCAGTCTTTCCCCTTAATAGTCTCAAAAATTGGTGATGTTTTCGAAGAAATATAGACAAAAGTTTGTTTTTGGATGATGCGTACAACAAGCTAAATTTAATAATTTAATGTCAGCGCATGATTGCGTTTCTCTTACAGGTGATTTTAGCAGTACCAGACTTTGATATGTCAACAGCAAGCTGAAACTGTCTATAGTGGGGCAAAAGTTCTAGTCTTGGGATGCAATTATTCAGAAATGTCTAAAATGCATTTATTTACTCTAAATAATCATAAATAAGACAGAATGTGGTAAAAGCATGCGGAAAAAATCTCAAAAACTGCTATAGAGTAAGCGAACTTTTGTCCCATGGCTAAGTCGAACTATCATTAAGAATTATTATTTGAATTGTCCTTAGAATTCCTTTTAAATTTTGCTCAGAATGTTCAACGGAATACCCTTGGGCTTCCTCTTACCATCTCAATGGAACAAAAGTCCCTAATAATTCTTTCCAGAATTTGTCGGAAGTTCACAGCAGAATGTCTTTGGAATTACGCCCATTGATTAAATGTCAACTATGTTAATGTCGTGGAAATGTTGCTAGGAATATCTCTTTGAGTTCGGTGCCTTGTCGCCTTTAGCGGAGGCCTTCTTTGCCGACCCTGGGTCTAGCCACCTAACTCGCTGCGCTCCTTTGCGTTTGCACCGGTTGGATTCAAGGCAAACAGCATTTTTGCGGGATTGTTGCAAAGCATTCTTACAACGTGTTCCGACCATTGTGCCCTTCCGGTTTTAGCGACTTTTTCGGCTCACCATAGAGTTGCGCCAGATCGTGATTCGGTTTGTTGTGATGATCTCCAGTGTACCGAAGGTTGTGCTGCAAGTAGGTGCTATGTATTGCCATGTTCTAGGAGGCGGTGAAATCGATGAGCCTTAAACCGTTTTTGTTCGTCAGTTGGTGTGAGCTGAACTTTCCGATAACCGGTCTAAATTCCTATTCCTGGCCAACCTGCTCATTGAGATCTTTAACTTCATGGCTTGGGCAGCTGTCTGAATATCGTTCCAGCTACGTGTAAAAAGCGTGCTTATCGTCATCACTTCAAAGTTAGGGCTGAGCACATTGATTATGCTGACATTGAAAAAACGGCCTTTGATCCTCAACTTGCACATTCTGTTGTCGATTGACCACCACCCAATCACGTTTTTTTGTTTTGCTCTTTATTTATTCCAATTTTAAATTAAATTTCATTTCATTTTAACGTGTCACTCCAGCCGTGTTTAAATTGTTCCTGCTTTGGCAATTCAGTATTTTATATATGTTTTCAAAACCTACATGTCAGTATAACAATTGTCATCCTAAAACTAAATCTCATCAAAATATATAGGGAATTAATCGGATTGCAACGATTTTTGCCAGAAATTATTAATTATTATGTTGGACATTTGTTCTAAAGTATCAACATTCGAAATTTTATGTACAACAGTAGTAGTACTGTACCAGGGAGGCAACTTTAAAATCATCTTCAGAACTTTCAGACCGCATCGTGCTCTCTTGCCGTGCGGATCTATTTGCTTTTTGCTGAAGGAAGTGCTATACCTGTAAATTTTCTACCTAGTTCGACTCTTATTCCTCTACGATCCTTGTTTGGACCTTACCCGAGGTAATCCTGCTTAGATATCCAATGGGTGCGTGGTTCATTTTTCCTATTTTTTCGACATAATTAGTTTAACTCACTAATACATGTACACTCCACATTTGTTGGTCGCCAATTTTCTTGCATTGGACCGCAGCTAGGTATATCGCATCCTCGGTTCAGGCGGTCTCCACTAACATCCTCCTGATTCCCTCACTGCTAACAATGTTCAGCGAGTTAATGGAGCTACCTATGCTGCTATTGCAGCGGATAGAAATCAAAATACTAGCGAACATAATTCTAACGGAAATTTTGATAATTTTGACTTAGGAAATGGAGTTTTTATAGAAATCATTAATTACCATGATTACTGATATGCTAAAAACTAACTCCATGTTTAATGCTATTCAAACTGGAGTAAAATTTGCGAACATTACCGTCATGACTTTGAAATTCAGTAACGGATTTAAGTCATTAAATATTTTGAATTGGAATACTCGATCTCTTAACGATAATTAAGACGATAAATAGTAACTTTTTTAGAGTTCATAACGTGAATATTGCCGTTATAACTGAAACATTCCTTAAACCTGACCATAAGGTTAAAAGGAACGCAAATTATTTCATTTATCGAAATGATCGTCTTGATGGACCCTGTGGTGGCGTTGTCATCAACGTTCATAGACGAATCAAACATATTTTTTTTTTTTTTCATTTAAAACCAAAGTTTTTGAAACTTTGGGATTTTCTGTTGAAACAAAATTTGGACAACTTACGTTTATAGCTGCCTATTTGCCATTCCAATGCGCAGGCCAGCAAAAGAATTTTCTCAAGGGTGACCTACAGAAACTTACCCGTCATAGGTCTAAATTCATCATTAAAGGGTGATACGGTCAATATCAACTTGACGTATTTCTTTCAATTTTGCATTTAAAAAACCTGAACACCCCTCATTTTGAAGGTGTGTGTGTGTGTGTAGAATGTTGCTCCTATTTTGATTTTGGAATTCACTCTTCAGTTGTCAAAATGCCGTCCAAGCAAGAAGAGCAGTGTATCAAAATTTTGCTCGCGCATCGCGAAAATCCGAGCTACTCGCACGCAAAGTTGGCAAAATCGCTAAAAGTTGCCAAATCAACCGTTACAAATGTAATTAAAGTGTTTAGGGAACGTTTGTCGACAGCCAGGAAGTCTGGATCGGAGGGAAATCGAAAACCGGAAGCCACTGAGACGACAAAGAGAGTTGCCGGTAGTTTCAAGCGAAACCCTAACCTCTCTCTCCGAGATGCCGCAAATAAGCTGGGTGTATCGTCTACAACCGTGCATCGAGCCAAAAAACGAGCCGGACTATCGACTTACAAGAAGGTAGTGACTCCAAATCGCGATGATAAACAAAATACGACGGCCAAAGCGCGATCCCGGAGGCTGTACACGACGATGCTGACGAAGTTTGACCAACAATCAATACGAAACTAACGATTTTAAATTGGCTCACTACTTGACTAGCCTATTGGTCCCAAGCAAACGATTAACGTATCCCATTCTAGTTGAAATTCTAGTACTACGCAATGTTTGTTTTGATTCGCTATGAAAATTTGACAGATAAAATGAGGGGTTATTGGTTTTTCCTATGTTTCGAGGGGTGAATCAATTAGCTTGGGACCGAAGAGAGTACCAGAGCTGAGCCAAAAAGTTGAGCACGTATCTTCGGGACCTTCTGGTCTTAGAGTTACCTCTATGGTTTGACTGCGTGGTAATGGACGACGAAACCTACGTCAAAGCCGACTACAAGCAGCTTCCGAGACAGGAGTTTTATACGGCAAAAGGAAGGGGAAAGGTAGCAGATGTTTTCAAGCACATGAAACTGTCAAAGTTCGCAAAGAAATATCTGGTTTGGCAAGCCATCTGTACCTGTGGCTTGAAAAGCAGCATTTTCACAGCTTCCGGAACTGTCAACCAAGAAATTTACGTGAAAGAGTGTTTGAATAAACGTCTGCTGCCTTTCCTGAAGAAACACGGTTGTTCCGTACTGTTTTGGCCGGATTTGGCATCTTGCCATTACGGTAAAAAGGCCATGGAGTGGTACGCCGCCAACAACGTGCAGGTGGTTCCCAAGGACAAGAACCCTCCCAACACGCCAGAGCTCCGCCCAATTGAGAAATACTGGGCTATTGTCAAGCGGAACCTAAAGAAGACCAAAAAAAACTGCTAAGGGCGAGCAGCAGTTCAAGGCAAACTGGCTTTCTGCGGCGAAGAAGGTGGACAAGGTGGCTGTACAAAATCTGATGGCAGGGGTCAAGCGTAAGGCCCGGCAATTCGGATTTGGAAAAGCGGAAGCCTAACTGAATATTTTTCCTGAATTTTATACTAATTGAACTTGAAAAAGAAATTTAATTTGATTTTTTAAATAAACGATTTCACCGATTTACACGCGTTTTCCCTTGACCAAATTTTGACCGTATCACCCTTTATTGGTGATTTTAATGCAAAACACCGCTCGTAGAATAATGCTCAATGCAATTACAATGGTAATATTCTGTTTGATGATTGTTCTGCAGGTTATTACACCCAACCATGGGATATAAGATTCGCTTACAATTATGTGGGATTCTTCATCAGAGGATGTTAGTGGAGACCGCATGAATCGAAGATGCGATATACCGAGCTGCGGTAAAAATGCAAGAAAATTGAGGAAGAAAAATGTAAATTGTATTAGTGAGTGAAATTAATCATGTCGATAATAAAGGTTGCCGACTGGGGGGACTCAAACCACGAACGTGGCGATTATCAGACCTGTGCTTACTCCATGCTTCTGGATACAGATAGATTAAAAACAAAAAAGAATCGCTCATTCCCTCGCATACTCGACTTCGCTTGCTTTTGTGCTGGAGATAATAGAGGTAAGTGTTTACGACGTTCAAGGCAAATGCTAGCTTGTGTAGGTGAAAGCATAGACATAGCACGGAATAAAGAATGATTAAAAACCATTGCATCGACTGCAAGGTCAACTTCTAACATTAGCTGCGATGTTCATGAACAGTGGATGATAGGAAACGGAAATAACATTCACTGTAATACATTTTTGGTTTGCGTGTACACTATTCGAGATTCAAACAGCCCAACATGCTTTTCTTCAGCAAGAAATCCCTCCGCTATTGATTTGGTCTTTACTGATTCATGTCAACTTTGTAGCCAATTGGTTACCCACCCTGACTTCGGTTCTGATTACCTTCCAGTAACTTTCAAAATATCCTAAGAAAAATTTCTAATTCCAACAGTTCTTCTTTCAGTAACCATATTGGGAGCAATATCGAACATTTATGAAATAAAGCTTAGATCCAAATATTCCTTTGCAAACCAAAGATGATGTTAGTTATGTTCTTGAATCTCTGACTACTGCCTGAATATTATGAGGGTTTTTCAAACGGGTAGAGCAACAACTAGACTATATTGGCACAGCATAAAGCATGGGTGGTCTAAAAACTTGTTCAAATATTAGAAGTTTATTCGTCAGGCAAAGTTTGGATTTCCTGTTTATAAGAGGATACAATCATTTTATTTGTTACATTTGGCTTGAATGCCCTCAATTTGATATTTAAAAGTAAATTTTTGGTCAAATACAAGTCCAAGATATATCACTTGGTTTAACCAGGAAATTGCAACTCCGGTCATAGTGACTATGTGAATACTACTAGGTTTCAAAAAGGAAGATCTAGGCTTATGTGGAATTATTATATGTTGAGTTTTGGAAGCGTTAGGTGACATCTTCCATTTTTGTAAATAAGAAGAGAAAATATCTTAACTTTTCTACAGTCTGCTGCAAAAAAAACACGAAGATTTCTTCCTCAAGTGGAAATGCCCGTGTCATCGGCGAAATAAGATTTGTAGCAACCCTGTAGCAACCCTGAGAAGGTTCGAAGTGAAAATGTTATGTAATACAGGCCCAAGAATGCTACCCTGAGGAACTTTTACTCTAACAGGTAGTCGTTCAGATTTGGAATTATGATAATTTACCTGTCAGTTTTCAGGCATTTCTGAGAGTTAAATAGTTTTGAATTAATTTCATAACATAGAGTGGAAAATTACTCTTATAAAATTTGGCAATCAAACCTTCATGCCAAACACTGTTGAATGCTCTTTTGAGAGTTGATGAGTAGTTGAATGCCCATGGTGAAATCTATACTGCTTATCTGCAAAAAATGAGTTCGTATTGATGTGAAGCATCATTCTATTCTAAAAGTTTACTTATTGAAGAAAGCAAACTTATTGGAGAAGCTTCAGCTGGATTTTTATCCGGCTTCAAAATAGGAACAACTTTTGCATTTTTCCATTAAATGTCTGCCGGAATTTTCTGATCTCTGATCACCTCTGAAGCCGTTGATCCTAATTCAACTTGGACATTCAACTTACCAACTCTGACAGTCAACTAGCTCTGAGCATCAAACGCACAACACTGATTACCAACCATCCAGTTTTGAGCATCACTCAACAAACTCTGATCACCAACTAGCCAACTATAACAACCAACTGTAGTACCTATGAGAAGCAATGTAAATTAAACATGCAAATATATACCTGAAATACAAACTCGAATTAAATGCTTGTTTTTACCTTAAAATCAATTAATAAATAATTTCATGTGTGTAAAAATCATAAATTCCATAAATTCAATCCTGGTTTGGTTTAGTTGTACCCTGGGTCTGGCGGACTCGTAATGGATTTCGAACCAATTTGAACTGTCAAAATCGAACCATTTTTTACTGTTCTTATAAGAGCTCATATAGAAGAAACAGATAGGGAGTATTGTAATCTGAGTAAAACGTAGTTGTTATTATTTTTGGAAACATATTCATAGTTTTGATGAACAAACGTATTTTGGTTTTTTGACGTAGGACTACGTCTGTTATTTCTATATGGGGGTACACTCTGTGAAAACCAAAAATGGAATATGTAACAAAATTATGAAAGATTTTGAACGTTAATAACTCAGCTGCCCCTGGACTAATTTCAATAATTTTATCACCAATCGATCAGAAATATTGCTATGCATCTGTAAAAATTAAGACTTTATCATTTTTCAAAATTTCATTGTTGAAAATTGAACGAATGTGCAACTGTTGCTATAGTCATTAAAATTATAACCGATTGCCTGCAAAAAAAAACCGATTTCCCTAACACAGATTTCAAAGTTGAATTCCATCCGGTCTCACCAAACGAAGTTTATTCAATCACCGCGTGGTGAGTGGTGGTGTTGTGTGGAAACGAAAGGCTCCCCGCAAGCAGCTAGCTATCAAGGTTGGCCTCAGCCGCTGATCGGATTCAGTTCCAATCACCGTGTGTGGTGGTGTCCGGTCGTTGGCATCAGCAGCAGCAGCAGTGCTTTCGGCAAGTGGCGTTGAACATTGTTCTCCAGTACACAACAAAATTCTGCCTGCAAGCAGCGAGCTGCAGTCCACATGAGCATCCATAGAAGGAGGATGAAGCCGCACCGGTATTGATCGAAATCAGTAGCTCTTCGTGGGCTGTGGGCCATCTATGCCAAGGGCGTCATACTAAAGAGTATAAACAGAGAGAACCCCGCTCAAATTCCTATTCCTACACAAAATATAAGCTCCTGCTGCAGTTAACAAATAAAATTTATTAAATAGGACCACGTAGTCCTACGTCACCATTGCGTACAACCCCATAGGGCTATCCCTTGAAGTTTTTTTTTTAATTTTTATTTAATAATTCGACACGCGCCAATCGATTTTACTCTCAATCTGTACATAAAACATAACGTCGGACATAGTGCGCTGTATTTGTACAATGATGCGCCATAATGCACACCATGTCCGACGCTTTGTTGTTGTACCGAACGAGAGTAAAATCGAAAGTCAGATGTGGGGTTTTCCGGTGTCAAACGCGACCGACAATAACAACGAGCTACAACAGACTCGATAAAAGAAGCTGTTATCCAGCATCTTATACGACAAACACGACAATAAACGGTTATGTGCTGAAGTTATTAACGAAAGAGTCGATGAAGAGAAACGATCAATGTTACTTAGGACCTAATGCAATGTTCAGCTTGAAATGTTGGAAGCATTCAAGGCGAGTCAGGAGGAAAAGATTAAAAGGCATAAAGAAAGGATGGAAAAAGTTGACGCAATAACTGCACTGCTCACAAAGATTGCGGAAAAGTAATGAAATATGTTCTTTTAAAGATCTTTATTCCATGAAGTAATATCACCTTTAACTCTTGTTTGATAGAATAATAACATCTTTTTTTTACTCGGAAAATTAACATAAAAACATAACTACACTGCTGAAAAGGACAATCGTATTCATTTTTTTCCAGGTCGCGTCCGAATATTGCTATAGAGATTGCTAAAGTATGATTGTGTGAGTGATTTGTTTTCATAGGGAAAATTTTCCGCTATGAAGTTTTTTTTCCCGATGAAAACATTTTGCGTATACGTATACGTGACTTAGTGTGCGTACGATAAACGTCAGCAATCTCTATTGACAGAAACTGTGAAGTAATAAAAAATCATTATGTGTCAAACCATGTGTCGAACCACCTGTAAATATGTTGTAAAAAAATAAAAAAATAAACTACAAGAGACAGCCCTATGGGGTTGTACACAATGGTGACGTAGGACTACGTGGTCTTATATAATAAATCTTATTTGTTAACGGCAGCAGTAGCTTGTGTTTTGCGTAGTAATAGGAATTTAAGCATGATTCTCTCTGTTTATACTTTATAGTATGACGCGCTTGACATAGATGCCCCACAGTGACTCACGAAGAGCTACTGATTTCGATCAATAGCGGTGCTGCTACTTCCTCCTTCTATGGCTGCTCATGTGGGCGCAGCTCGTTGCTTGCAGGCAGCCTTTCGTTGTGTACTGGAGAACAATATTCAACACCACGCCCGAAAGCACTGCTGCTGATGCCGTACACCACCACACACGGTGATTGGAACTGAATGCGATCAGCGGTTGAAGGCAGCTTTGATAGCTAGCTGCTTGCGGGGAACCTTTCGTTGTGTACTGGAGAACACCACCACGCACCACGCGGTGATTGAATAAACACCGTGTGGTGAGACCGGATGGAATTCAACTTTGAAATCTGTGTTAGGGAAATCGCTCTTCGCAGGCAATCGGTGATAATTTTAGTTATCATAGCAACAGCTGCACATTCGTGCAGTTTTCAATAGAAACATTTTGAAAAATGATAAAGTCTTAAATTTTGCAGATGCGTAAGAATATTTCTGATCGATTGGTAATAAAATTATTGAAATTGGTCCAGGGGCAGCTGAGTTATTAACGTTCAAATTCTTTCATAATTTTGTTACATGTTCCATTTTCGGTTTTTACAAAGTGTACCCCCATATAGAAATCACAGACGTAGTCCTACGTCAAAATATTTCCAAATTGGTTCATAGAACTCCTACAAACAATTTGCGAACCATACCTCTTCGTCTGAATAGTTATCGACAACATCCGCTACAAATCCTCTCATCCGAATCTGTGTATTTCTTTTCTTATCAGGAATATTAAATAGCATGAAATATTCGTCCTCTGATTTCGATGAAGATGACTCCAACAATCTGAAAAATTCTTCCATTTCAACTCTATTTTTTTAATTAATTGATGAAAAAAAATCTGCTTCACGACTGCAACGACGAAAATGAAAACAGCGGCTTTTGACAACTATACTTTCTGGATGTATTGGTGCCTTCCGAGCTACACCGCGAATTTTTCAAGTGCTACACTTTTATGAGCAGTGCAGAAAGAGTGGTACACCGGTGTAGCACGAAAAGCAAAAACGAAAACGGCTGTCAAATACGAACAATCGTCACCTACCTCGCATAACTGGTTCCAAACGTAAACAAGCTACTACAGGGTTTGTTTACGTTTGGAACCAATTTCAAACATGAATAATCATTAAGCTGATTTTACAGCACGCCAAGCTTAAATCAGCAGTGTTGTATGCAAGCTTGCGAACAATTTATTTGTTTATTAAACTCCAGTATCCTCCCGCTAATCCGGCTCTCGTTAATCCGATGCTTCGATAATCCGACAGTTTTTTTTTCCTTGGTTTGTTTTTCGTCGATCTTGTTTTCCGTGCTTAGCTCCAATGCTACCGACGCCAGGAAGGCAGCTTTCACACCTGGACCCTACATATCGACCCATCAGCTCATGAACCGGGTAGCAACGGCTTTACTTCCCTTCCTAAGGAAGGCGTGATCAGAGATGTTATGCCTCAGAACATCCCGTCGGCACCGACTGCTAAAAACTACTAAAAAGTCATGTAAATTTCGGTTCCCTGAGACCGACACATTTAAGCTGGTCTTTTAACATAAGAATCCGTTGAAAGAAACGTTAAAATCAATTCAATCAAACGTTGACTAGCTGATGTTTTGGTTTGAGAACACTTAATTTTACATGAAATGTTTGTTTACGTTCTATGATATACGTTCAATATGGATTACGTCTCGTGTAAAAGTAGGGGAATTTACGTATTCTCGTCAATCTAAGCAGCATCCGGACTTCTATTAGCAATTTCTCAGCGTCACACACATATATGATGGGTTTGTTTATTGACATTTATCTGCTGCTTGCTGTTCTATCAATTCCAATCGACAGAATTGATCAAAACGGGTTGAACACGTTTTTACAACGCTCCAAACTTCTCAGGTGAGTGTGACTATTGTCGGCAGTCTCTTTTTCTTCGGCACCATTTCCATTTGAACTGCGTGTTAACCAGCTGTTCTATTATCGGCAACTCGAAATCAGCCGTATTTTGTAGTGTGTATATTTCATTTAAAGAAAAATCTGGCATAACAGGATTGCTCAGTCGTAAAAATGTAATAAGATTGAAGCTGAAAGGGTAAGGAATCGGTTGAATACATTCAGTGAAGAGTTTTGATGGGAAAATACAGTGAAATTAATGTTTCAATTTCGGTTGCCGAAAACAGTCAATGGGTGCCGAAGCCATAATTTACCCTAGTTATTTCTAAGTGTGTGTGATTGAACCCAGGACTGCTGGGGTGAGAGGTCAACCCCGCTAATCCGGCTTCAATTTTATCGGATTAATGAGAGGCACTGAACAGCACAAAATTAAATAAGGGGAGGTTTTACGCGATGTTTAAAATTCAGGTTTTTTTTTTCTGCGTAGAACGATTTTTCTAAGTTCATAACTAGAGCTATCGCAAATAATAATAAGCGGTCTGTTTCAGCGAGAGAAAATTCAACACATGACCAACTTCAGCCTGTTTTATCTACTAGGGAAATGAATGAGCCACTTCCAAAAATTGTTTATGGTTACTTTTATCCAAATACTAGTTCCGTGAATCTTATGCCGCGGATACACTTGTATGACAAACTATGAGCATGAGCATTATTTATCCTGGAAAAAGTTGGTTTCAGATTGATCTCGAAGTGATTCATGTTCATTTTGTATGTTTGATGTGTAAAATGCCCAAATCAGCACTGTCATCCATTGTACGCCACATATGATGCTCATGTAATGATGGTAAAATTAAGTTCATTAGTTTGTTTGTTGCCGGTCAAATCGATGGTCATGGCCACCCGTTAGATTTAGATCAATGGTCCCAAGTTGCTTTTGGATAAAAAACAAAGCGTTTGCGTGTCAAATCGGTTTCTCAGCGCTTCATTTTAAAGGCATGTGAATTATAGTTTAAATAAATAAATAATCTTTTTAATTATTTATTTAGCCACCAAACATCATTACTCTCGGCTGCGTCTGCTATGAATTGACTTAAATCACCTTGTTCGCCAAAATCATAATCGACACCACGAGCATGACATAGTGCACAGTGCAGTGGGTTCGATGTCGTGTCAGTCAACTCACGGGGAAGCCAATTTCGACAGCGCGCCTCTCTGCTGCTTTATTGTAGATTGTCGAATCCACTCCACTCTTAGGGCAATAGGTGAGAAACATGATTTTCTGCGCTGAAAATGATTTTTTACGCTTTTGTTTTCTGCTTGATGTAGCAGTAGTGCTCGACGATCTTTGGCAGCATTTTAAGTATGAGGTGAGGATTGCGATGAAATGTGTTATTATGTCGATGGTGATGATGATGGTGAATGTTGATGACGGTTTAATAATTGTCTTATTGAACTGATCGAGTTGCAAGGAGATTTCTAAAAGTAAATTAATAAGTCTTAGCGACTTAATTACCTAATTAACCGAGAGCTTAATGAAGCTGTGAGTTGCTTCGCGATGGAGTTATGAAATTTCCTTTTTGCGTGGGAATGTTGACAATTGAAGGATACTCAGCATGCGCAGTTTTTATGTGAGAAAATGAGGCATTTCATCACGACATGGAGAAACGGCGCCGGTGGTGTAGTGGTAAGCGTGATTACCTCTCACCCCAGAAGGCCTGGGTTCAATCCCAGTCGGCGCCGCCGGGATGTTCTGAGGCATAACATCTCTAATCACGCCTTCCTTCGGATGGGAAGTAAAGCCGTTGGTCCCCGGTTCATGAGTTGATGGGTCGATAGGTACACACTTAGAAATACCTAATTTTACACGTGACGGAATCCATCTTTGACATAAAGGATGAGACGTAAACAAACATGTCATGTAAAATTAAGTGCTCCGAGACTGAAAAGTTCGATACTCGACGAAAAGTACGTATGATTGAGCTGAGTTTTGCGTCTATTACGACTCAACTTTATGTCAAAAATGACGCTCGTATATGTCAGTCTCAGAGCACCTAAATTTACATGATTTTTTTTAAGTGTGTAGGGTCCAGGTGTGGGAGCTGCCTTCCTGGCACGTCGGTAGCATTGGTGCTCAGCACGGAAAACAAGATCAACGGAAAAAACAAACCAAAAAGAAAAAAAAAATCTCGACATGTTGCCGGCGCCGGTGGAGTATTGGTTAGCGTGACTGCTTCCTAGCCCCCATGGGTCTGGGTTCAATCCCAGCCGTGGTCGGTGGGATTTTTCTGAGGCATAAAAATCTCTGGTCACGTCTTCCTTCGGAAAGGAAGTAAAGCCGTTGGTTGGTCCCGGCCCATGTGTGTCGAATGGATGCGATATGCTACGCAGGTGTGGAAGTTGGTGATTGGCACTAGATTGCGGAACAGAGACCGGCGTTAAATAAAGGAATAAAAAAAGATCACGACTTGTTGACATTTGGTGTCAGCAGTAGTAGATGGTGGTGGCTGGGTCGATTCCCGGTCCGGTTAAGATAATTTGTCGGATTAAAAATTTCTCGACTTCCCTGGACATAGGATATGATTGTATTTGCCACACATATACAAATGCAAAAATGGTACAGACTTAGAAAGCTCTTAATTAACCACTGTGTAAGTGCTCCTACACTAAGTTGAGAGCCAGCTTAAATTTTCAGTGGGAACGTAATGAACCCAAAGAAGAAGAAGTAGATGAAGAATCTCAATAGGGAAAGTCTTATATGATAGTATGTATGCGGTTTCAATATACATAAGTACAGATTATTATTTTTTTATATTTCACTTAAAAATCTCCACACATTAAAAAGGGTCTTCCATAATAATATGGCTGGAAACATGAGGCAGTCGAGTATTGAAATCTAATTATCCACTGAGGAAGGAACCACAGAATGAAAAGAATGATAGCATGCTTATGCAGTGTTCACTCGGCTGTTGACAAAAGCAGGCCACTCTCGATGTGTGCATCGCGATCGTCTGTTTTCTCGGCAGCAACCAATGTGTGGCCCTCCTCATTGTTCTTCATCAGCAGTTCTTTCGGTCGATGCGTCGTTGACTTTGGAAAGCAACCATTTAGTGATGAGTGTGTGAGTGCTGACCACGTTTTGCGTCCATTGCTGAAATGGAAGCGCTCTGACCCCCGTTAGCGTAACTGCCATACAATGAAACCACTGGAAGTGGCTCCAGTTCTGATGGAAGAGGCTTTTTGGATAGCGGAAGATAAAGTGTTTATTGTGTTGTACCTTTTGACTATAGTTTTAAGATGTATTGTATAGTGACCAAGAATCCTCGGCTCTGTAAAGGTAATTCGTTTGAGCCTTATCAAATAAATCAATAAACAAATAAAAAGCATGCTTATGCATGTTGTGTCAGTTTTCCAACCCCTGATGAACAAACAATAGTAATTACAATGAATAATGCCAAAATATAAAGAAATTATTTTTGAACCTGAAAACTCATCGGTGATTTTTGCGATGTTGAATTTTGCAAGGCAACTCATGCATGAGAAAAAGTAACATGAACACTGATTTTCACTAAAGATACCCCACACCGACCAGCAAACCATTCCCGATAACTTTACTCAGTGTATACAATTATCAATAAATTAAGAGAAATTTCCACTGGATGCTAATGGAAACTTTTTGGAGAGGTTGGAAAGAACATTCAGAGAAGTCCGTAGAAAGTTGGATGAAACTTCTAGAGGCAGCTGGCCAACTTATTGTCGGGAGATATACATCCAGGAAAAGGCAGGCAGTTCCTGGAAAAGTTGAATGAAACGTCTTGAACACGCTGAAAATAAAATCTTCCAAAGAAGTAGGACGAAACTGGGTGGAATTCAAAAACGTTTATAACCTTCCATTCTGTTCCTTAAGGGAGTAGTACACTCTGAAAATAGCCTTTCTTTAGGATTTTTTCCGGGGCTAAATAAACATCTGTTAAAAAAGTAAATGCGTAGGTTTATTTATTCATCAATGTAGTTTGAAGCTAATTTTTTTTTTTCAGTGCCCGCTGAATTTTCCTCTGTTGCGTGGGTTCAACTGCTTGCCCATGTGCACACCTTAATAAACAAATACCATAAACGAACTGTATCCCGGATGGATAAACTATCCCACAAATGGTTTGGATGATACCCCGAACACGTCGTTAAACCATAGAGGTAACTCTAAGACTACTGGGTCCCGAAGAAAATCATTATTATTTTTAGCTCACTCAGTACCAGAACAACGGTCCCAAGCAGTCCCAAGCTATTTCACTCACCCCTGCATGTTCTGCATGAATCCACACACCCCTGATGTTATCTGTCAAACTTTCATAGCGAATCAAAACAAACATAGTGTAGTAATAGAATTTCAACTAGAATAGGGTACGTTAATCGTTTGCTTGGGACCAATAGGCTACTAAAGTGGTGAGCCAATTTAAAATCGTTAGTTTCGTATTGATTGTTGGTTAAACTCTCTTTTATGATTATTTTTACTAGGGCATAGAACAAAATGTTCTCTAATTTTTAGATACATTTCCAATCTGCGTACGTAGGTTCTTTTCGATATGTTGATTTAAAAAAAATGGGTACGATCAGAAAATAAATTCAATTTTTTTTTTCACACGAAAGATGAAAACCAAAGCGTGCACAAAAAACTCGAATTTTTGAGATATCGAAAATCGGCTACGTACGCAGGTAGAGAAAATAGTTTAGGATATATTTTTTTTTATACGGATTGCAAATCGGATAAGCGCGATTGCCTTGCACCCCAAAAGGCCTGGGTTCAATCCCAGTAAAACATCTGATCACGCCTTCATTCGGAAGCGAAGTAAAGCCGTTGGTCCTTGGTCCATGAGTTGATGGGTCGATAGGTAGGGTCTAGGTGTGCGAGCTGCCTCCCTGGCGTCGGTAGTATTGGTACTTAGGCTGTGAACCATTTGCCGAGTTAAATTTAACTCGTGGTTAAAAGTGACATTTCGAAAGTTATTTTTTATGTTCGAAAATCCCCGTGCTGTCGATCGACCAGTTTTCGACCAGTGTTGGGAAAATATCAAAAAATCAAATCTCACCAACGCCCAAGATCACGCTTGATTTTCGTAGACAAAAATCAACAAGCAAACTACTGCTGTTGATTTTGCAAGCTGTGATATCGCAGCTCGGAATATCAAGCATACAAAACTCACCAAACTGTGGTGAGATTGAGTTTAATGATTTTTGCTCTACACCCGAATGCAACCGAAACTTCCATAACGGCTTGCAGCAGTCCCTTCGCGTCTGTCATCAGTGAACATTAAAAAGAGATAGCAAACTATGCTTTCTCTTTCTAAGAAAACGCTTTACTAACGTTAGTTTTAAGTAATTTTGTAATCTAATCAATGAATATTGGCTCCGCAAAGCTACAGCAAACGAGCCTGGAAAAATAAACGCATTATAAAAAAAAAACTCCGTTCAAATACCCGGCATGAGACTACCCCTTCAGGACAGGCAAAAGTAATTTCAGAACTGATGTTTCACTTGAACCCAAACAATACGAGCAAACTAACCAAACTATTGCAAAGGTGCGGTAATCTAAAAGCAAACGAACTCCAAAACTTAATAGAAGAAAACTGTCTCAGCTTAAAAAAACAAACAACTTGGACAATGTACATACAGCTATCCCCCGAATAACGCGTTACCCACTGAGTTGCACCCACCGCTTTCTCTAGGCGGGGTTTCAACTAGTCGGTCTGATTTTTTGCATGTGAGTAGGGTCAATGGAGAACTTTTTTTTTTGTTTGTAATGACTTTATTTGTACAGGCTCAATCGAATAAACTTTACAGAGCCGAGTTATCCTTTGCGTTATACATTATTACTGTCTTAAATTTAAAGTTAAAGGAACTGGACCGAGTACTCGCGGTTGTCTCGAGGTTAGTGGAGATTTACAATTTTTTGGATGGGAAAAGGGAAGAAGGAGGTTTGAAATGTGGTTTACGATACAACTATTTAATTAATCCTAAAGCATGAAACTATTTCTATTAATCTTGAAAACAAACATTGAAAAAAAACCCCAGACGTACAAAATACAAACTAAACACAAGGTTAATCAAACTAACAATCTAAGGTTAATATCCTTAAAGTAAACATATATGAGTTTCATAAACTCCAGATCGCGTCTAGCCAAAATATCCCACTCTGGAGACGGTTGACGGTGAATGTTCAACATTTTTCCCAACTGCCGGTGCGACAGGTCAGGAAATTCCAGGTGTTTGGAAAGAATTTGTTCTCTCAACTCGCGTTGGTTCACCTCCATTTTCGTTGAATCGAAAAACACGACTTCGAGTTTGACAGCATGTACACAATACACATCAATGAGAAAGTGTGCAACATTTGGTTGATTTTTACCCAATGGTAAAAAAGTTATGCCCTGTTGAATGTGTCGCAATAATTTCGTGTTCGCCCTTTAGCCCAAGTTGACAAATTGTCCAAGGTATCCTGTAAGGGTCCTTGCAGGTCAACCTCTTTTGGCGCTGTGATAGACACTACGCCATCATCTGCAAGTTGTCTCAACGTGCAATTGTCACTAAGACAATTGTCAATTTCTCTAACGTAGTAATTGTACAAAAGGAGGTTAAACATGAGCCTTGGGGGAGACCCATGTAGCTAAATCGAAAAGCTGTAGAGTTTCCATGAGAAAAGCTCATATGTTTTTCTGACAGCAAATTGTACAAAAAATTATTCATTAATGGAGACAATCCACAAACGTGGAGTTTCTCTGAAAGAACTTCAACGGATACTGAATCAAAAGCCCCCTTGATATCCAAGAACACAGAAGCCATTTGCTCTTTCTTAGCAAAAGCCAACTGAATTTCCGAGGAAAACAACGCGAGACAGTCGTTCGTTCCCTTACACCTACGGAAACCAAATTGAGTATCTGAAAGAAGGTGGTTCGTCTCAACCCATTTGTCGAGGCGAGAAAGGATCATTTTCTCCATCAATTTCCGAATACACGACAGCATCGCGATGGGCCGATACGAATTGTGATCCGACGCGGGTTTATCAGGCTTTTTAATGGCTATCACCCTCACTTGTCTCCAATCGTCGGGAACAATATTGAGCTCAAAGAACTGATTGTACAAGTTCAACATGCGCCTCTTAGCGACGTCTGGGAGATTTTTCAGCAAGTTGAACTTGATTCTATCAGATCCCGGGGTAGAATTGCCACACGAAAGGAGAGCGAGTGAAAGTTCGACCATTGAAAAAGGCTGACTGATTTCGTCTACCGAATTCGCGGTTTCGCGAGGAATCAACTGCGACGGCACGGAATCCGGACACACTTTTCGCGCGAATTTAAGAATCCATTGATCCGAGCATTCCTCGCTTTCGTTGTTAGTAGACCGGTTACGCATTCTTCGCGCCGTACTCCAAATCGTATTCATAGACGTTTCGCGCGACAAGCCGTCTACAAACTGCCGCCAGTAACCCCGTTTTTTGGCCTTGATGAGGCTCTTGAACTCGCGTTCAAGAGATGTGTATGGGTCGAAATGCTCGCGTGTTCCGCGTTTCCGAAAAAGTTTAAACGCGTCGGCCTTTTTACGGTAAACCTCCGTGCATTGTTGATCCCACCAGAGCGATGGTGTTTTCTTACGAATAGACGATCGCGGCACCGGTCGTGTTTGAGCTTGAAGTGCGCTGTCGACGATGAGATTAGAGAGGAAATTATATTCCTCCAACGGCGGAAGCTCTTCCACTGACGATACTGTATCGTCTATCACGGATTGGAACTTAGTCCAATCGATGTTACGGGAAACTTTGATCGGCAGATGATCACTACCGTGCGGATCCTGGATTACATGCCACGTGCAATCCAACAATAGTGAATTGGAGCAAAAGGTGAGGTCTAATCTGCTACCATTAGAGGATGGACCAGCCAAACGTGTTACTTCTCCATTGTTAAGGATTGTCATGTTGAAGTTGTCGCAGAGATCATAAATCAAAGTAGAACGGTTATCATCGTACAGCTCCCCCCAGCCTGTACCGTGGGAGTTAAAATCTCCCATGATCAACCATGGAGCGGGAAGTACCGCACATATGTCGAAAAGTTGTTTGCGATTAACAGAGACTCTAGGAGCAATATATACAGAAGCAATACAAAGGCTCTTACCTTTAATGGTAGCCTGACATGCGACAACTTCAATACCGGGGAATTCGGGAAGATTCACTCTATAGAAGGAATGGCACTTTTTGATCCCCAAAAGTACCCCTCCTCCACGTGAATCCTCACGATCCAATCGAATAATGTTAAAATCATAAAAAGGGAGATCAATTTCTGAAGAGAGCCATGTTTCACAGAGGGCAAATGCATCGCAATTATTGTTATGGACTAAATACTTGAACGAATCTAATTTCGGAATAAGACTTCGACAATTCCACTGTAGAACAGTGATCAAATCCCCGACCTTGTTTGGAAAATTATCCATCGAAGGAGATGATAGCTGCAAGAAGGGGCCATTTTGAAGTCAATTGCTTCAAGAAGGATTTCACAGTGGGAAGCAATGTGAGGACAATGCTTTTCAGAGGATCAGAAATGTTGAGGTATTTGAGAATACCGTCCACAATGTCATCAAATGAGAACAACCCAGATGAAGAAGGGGTTTCTGTTCTTAAAAGTGGGGCATCAGGGGTTTTGGATGTCCCCGGAAGAGGTGGAAAATCCTGGGTATAGTCAGTTCTGCGGAATCCAGGAGGAGTAGAAGTCTCCTTTTTTCCACCACTCCTTGATTTAGGCAAGCTGATTTGGGGTTCTTTATTTGCAACAATCCGCGAACGGATGCGCTTTCGTTTCCGTGCAGAACCTTCCGGAAAACTGAAAGAAGTTCCCTCCTCAGCCAAGTCAGAGTCAGTCTCGTCATCTGACAAAAGAGAAAAGGGATTTTTGTCAGTGATCGATGGCGTGGCTGTCTTAAGCATTTCTGCAAAAGACCGCCTGGAACGTTCCTTAAGGGAGCGTTTCATTTTGTACGCCGGGCATGACGAGAGAGCATGAGGAGGAGTTCCATTGCAGTACACGCATTTTGGTGCAGTAGCTGCGCAGGCGCCATTCTCATGCTTCTCCCCGCATGTGGAACAGCGTGCCTTGTTGCCGCAGTGGGAGGCCGTATGTCCAAACCGCTTGCAATTCTGGCAGTTCATGACCCGAGGTACAAACAACCGCACAGGAAGACGAAGTTTTCCCAGCTCGATGTATTGAGGAAGGGCAGATCCAGAAAAGGTCACCCGAAACAAGTGAGCGATACTGACTTCATTCTATGAACGGCCAATATCTTTACCGGAGGAAGCAAGGGGTTCTTGAATCGGCCAACCGCTTGCTTCTCCAGTATCTCGGGGTTCAGACTCGCCTCAGTGACCACGCCTTTGATCTCCACATCAGAGGCTGGAATGTACACCCTATATTCCAGTGTGAAAAATATTGGGAAACAGCAATTTCATTGGCCTGTTTCAGGTTAGCGACGGTCACACGAAGTTTGTTGTGCCTAACCTTCGTTATTTCGGTCACGGCAGAGAATCGCTTTGTCAGATCATCAGATATCTGAACAACATTCAAGGGTTTGTTTTTGGGCTGAAAATAGGCAACCCATGGGCCAGTCGACTCATTCGGGTAGGCCCGCAATCTGGAGCTTTTCTCAGCCTGCCCATTGACAGACTGAGACGACGAACCAGGGATAACATCACCATTTTTCTGAGATAAATGGTCATCCATGTCGTCTTCTGACAAAACAGCCATTTTGTTCAACTAGTGGGAGCGCAAAACGCTCTCCCACTGAACGCACAGACACAATACACAGAAAACACTACAAACACAGAAATACAAAATGAAAATATAACTAATGGGGGAGTAAAAGAAACAAGAAAAAAACAAAAACTTATCTGATAATCCTATACTACTACCACCGAGCGTTATATGTGTAGGCGTTTACACAGATGGCTGGGAAGCGACGCGCAGCGTGGATGACCTTCGCTGTGGTGCACTTGATCGAGGCGCGGCACTCAGCGCACACAGGCGCACGATGATTGATGAACGATGTAGATGTAGAAACGGGTGCTCACACTCGATGATGATGATACGTGAGCGGGTATGCGTGACCACGCAACGATGATGCCCAAATTTGTTTGCGAATTTCCAATAGCACGGATTAATCTTTCCGAAAATGACACTTTCTACTAAAAAAAACTCACTTTTCGATCAATTTACCGGGAACTATGCCAGGAGTCACTTAGTGAGAAAAAACTGATAATTTATATCAAGCGAATACCGAAAAAACTTCCAAAACAACGGAGCGCGAAACAAGTCGACCGTACTTCTTGCTAGGACGCAGTGGGATGTGTCTTTTTTTTATAATCCATTTATTTGTCAAGGCTCAATGGAGAACTAGTCACTCGCAGAAAATCAGAGCGCTTGGTTGAAAACCCCTGGGGGGGGATGTGCTGTCAAATCAGCCTACTGATCATCTTGTATGAAACTGGTTCCAAACGTAAACAAACGCTGTAGGTTTCTTATGGCTTGTATACGTTTGGAACCAGTTATGCGAGGTAGGCGACGATTGTTCGTATTTGACAGCCACCTCCCCCCCTTGGAAAACCCACCGAGACAATGCGGTGGGTAGAACTCAGTGGGTAAAGCTGTATATTATTTTCCCTTTTTACATGTGCTGCCTCCTAGTTGGGGATATTCTCCGCATTGAAATATTTTGACATGAGTGTAAATTGATAAACTGCCGTTATACGCATAAGAGTCCCACGGTACATAAGGATTGCATAGAAAATGGGACAGTTATGCGTATAACGGCATTAAAGCGCGCGGAAAACATGTGCAAACATTAAAGCATACTTTAAGGAGATTCAACCATACTCATTGTTCCTGCAGTTACTGTGCAACTGACTTCCTCCAAAAAAATAAATACTTAAAAATAGTCAGTTTCGTATACTGCTGGCATGTAAAACCTTTACAAAATTTCGCTTTCCAGAACTGACCAATGGAAAAAAAGGTAATTTCCCACTGCAGACCATTGGGTAGTTATTGCATCGTAGTTTTGCCTCGCGATAGCTCGTTCTTTCCGGTGGAGTACGTGATACAGTTGGCAAATTTATTTTCACTGTGAAACATCTTAGAAAAAGTTTCTAAACATAATTCCAGAATTGGAATAGTGATTCAAATTCACTGAATTCGAATTGATCTAATTGAACTAAATTTATCTGCGACACCACCGGTACAACTCGCTTCGTCAGGTCGTGTGGCGCCGAGCGACGCAACAAAAAGCTCTGACTCCACCAAATTCCGGGGAGGCCTATACCCCGACGATCATCGCACACGCACGAGTTGGTCTTTTACGAACAAACCGATTTCGCTGCCTGAAGCCTGCCTGTTCGTCGAGGAACATCTTCCAACGCTGGAAAGACGCCCAAGAACACCCACCGTTGGAGCAACGCCTGGAAGAATAGGGTTAGAAGTTATTGGTTCTTGTTTGTTAAAGTTCTTAGGACAATTGCAGCTCAATTAGCCAAACTCAAAAGCTACTCAAATAGACATTAAGTCACACAAGCTAGGTTTGCCCTGGTCAATATCGGAATCGAACTTTGAATTGATTCTGAATGTTAGGCCTTTGTGCAACTCCTTAAATTTAATTTTTCGATTGATTTCTTTCGGTACGAATAAATGTTTTGAATCTATTTTATTATTTCGAGTTTAGTTTTGATTGTACCAGATCGTGGTCGTCAAATGCTGAACATTGTCGAAGTTTTTTGTTTTTTTTGTTTTTGCTGAGACAGTTTTCTACTATTAAGTTTTGGAGTTCGTTTGCTTTTAGATTACCGCGCCTTTGCAATAGTTTGGTTAGTTTGCTCGTATCGGTTGGGTTAAAGTGAAACATCAGTTCTGAGATGATTGCTGGACTTGCCCTGAAGGGATAGTCTCATACCGGGTATTTGAACGGAGTTAACGGTACTTCTTTTGGGAAGGTGGCGCTTAAGCTGTTTGCTTTAAGGAACAGAACGGAACGTTGAACGTCTTTCGGGGTAGATCAAACATTAAAACTAAGTTATTAAATTTATGTAATACTCTATGGTTCTTCTGTTATATACTGGAGTTCATAACTGAACATTTTGTATCTATCAAAAACTAATCATAATACTTAAAAAAATATAAACTAATATTCAACCACCTAGCCCGTCGGCTTAAATTGCGTTTAGCACGTTGTGTTTGCTAAAATGAACTAAACACAAAAATCGTCATTCATAAACTATCTCAATTTGAAGATACATAATTTTCCCTGTATTTTGAGACTATTACAGAAAATTTTCATTGAGGGATCTTAAACCACGGCTATATCCAACCGTTCTGATTCATATTTAGGGCACTTAAAGCATGTGCTGCAGAAAACGGACACATACTTTATGATAATAGATTATTTAGTTTCGTTTCTACAGTACATTGCTGAAATATCTTTAAATTGAGCCATCTAAAATGATATTTTAAAGTAAACATCAAACACATTTCGTAAAAAAAAAACGTTTTTTAACTGGGGCTACTAAAATTCAAACTTCGGACACTTGTCTTTGGAGATTCAAATTTGACCTAATTTTGAATATGGTTTTTCAAGCTACGCACGATAATCTCATTATAATCTGTATAATCTCATTATACTGGTGGCGGGGAGGGGGGGGGAGGCACCCCTCACCATCCCTCTCCAAAGGGGGAGTTTGGTAAAAAGAGATGATTAAACTGATTTGTACCTTCCTAATACTCTGTTCAGACTATGGCTTATATCATGTAATATAGGCTGTCTTGCAATGAGCACTCATACATAGGATTTCCAGTGAAAACTAGATGTATGAGTGCTCATTGCAAGATAGCTTATATTACATGATATAAGCCATAGTCTGTCCAGGGTATAAAAGTTGTCTAGCTCGCTTTCTATTCTCTATATGCAATTTTCACACTGCCGTACTCTTAAACGGAACTATCAATTCTATACTTTCATTTCCTCATCTATCGTATAAAAATTACCACTTTAGTCTGTTATTTGAAATTAGCATCTTCAACTATGTCATTCTACTCGTTTATTATATCAACGTTATATTTGAATTCATGTTTAATGTCATTTAATCTTATTAAATATAAAAGTTACTGTAATTTTAAAATAATATTTAAATAAATGAATAAAACTGTCTTGTTCGAAGTATGAATCACATTTTTTCACAGTGAAAAATTGTGATTCATATTTCAGACACTTTATTTTTTTAAGAATGTAGGGGGTGCATTAATATTTTTGCCAGCAATGTTATCATTCAGGGATGATACATATAAAAATCGTGATATATTTTTAATGTTTATATCATATAGGTGTATAGGTATTTCAAGACATAATTATAAAGTGTCCGAAATATGAATTAGAACGGTATCAATGTAGAAAGAGCAAAAAAAGTGATGATAAATATTGTATTACTATCTTCGACACACTCCAAACACCGCAAAGTAGACGAAAACGGGTGAAATTGGTGATGGCTTAGTTAGGGAGAGAGAAATCGCACACACATAGGAGATAGGAGCGAACACACACAAGTAAACCAAAATCGATTGGAACATGTAAATAAAGATACGTAGGATAATGTTATGCACTAAATATACCGCCTGAAAAGTTCCGTAATAATAAATGTTTTCGTAATATGATCATCTCCTTAGATTTAATTAATTAAATGTATTCGACATTACTTCGCGTTCTCCGTTGTAGTTTGCGTGTCCCGTCCTCATGTTGAGAGTTTGAATGTTCGGGAGAGTAGTCCACTTCCAGATCGGGGTGACGTCTAGTGGCAAGTGACGAGACTGCCGATGATGATAAATTCTCTTTTGTAGAGGTTTTTAGGTATGGGTAAGCTCTCACCGACTCTCTGAGTGACTATCGTGTTTGTGGTTTCATGGAGATAATAGGGTTTTCCCATTTTGGACGTTTAGTTGAAAGCCGGCTTGCCTGATCCGTAAATCCTTTCTAGGAAATTTAATGGACTCGCCCTTAGGAGAGTCTCAACCGGGCAAATTTACATTGGGTGTGTGGTCTCCCTTGTGGAGTGGCGCTTAAGCCACACGTTTTTAGAGACGGATCGCCCGGGCTGGCTACAGAATGCGCGCGCGGCCCCAACGCCGCTCGCTTATATTGTGGCTGCTGACTTACTGCATTCATGAAAAAATTGGTTGGTACAGTATATTAAGTATCGGGGTAGGAATCCATGCCCGTGATTAATTGATTCTTTGATTTACACGATGCTTGACGTTCACCATTTTTTCAAAAGTAAATTATTTAAAACCAATAGTTTTCTTATTGGAATCGATACGTAGAGAAAATTCCGATCAATTAATGCAAATATATTGAACTGTATCATGCAATAGCGGAGTTATAATCGTTCAAAACCTATCAACTTATCGTTACATGTTTATTTTTCGTACACGCAACGTGTATACCCATATAAAAAACCTTCTTCAAAAATCCACACAGGACGTTTTTTTAGAGCAGTCTGTTCACTCTACTGCAACTCGGGATAAAAATCTCTTAGACCGTCATAAAAATTATACGTATTGTATTGGAACTAAAGAATAACTAAACATTTCAAGTCATTTGGTAATGTGGTTTAAAAGTTACAGCTGTGTATGTGTGTGGTATTAATTTCGTGTTCAACCTTTAAACTTAATGATGATTCAATAGTGTCGTCCTTGTTCATTTCACATGATTATCATGTTCCCAAGTGGATGCAATATTTAATTAAAAATTAAATGTTCAGATTAAAAGAGTGTCTGGTATTCGGTGCATTACGGTATGCATTTAGTCACTTTCTGTTTCTCATAAATATAATTTGTCGATCACAAACATAATTTACATTCAAATAAATTTATGGTTTCATCTTTCTTTCCTATTTCAGAAAAGCTGGCATATAAGACTGTAATAAATTAGAGAGGTAAGTACCAACGTCCAAATTTTTTCACTGAGAAATGCCAGTCTTGTAAAAATTAGTTCAGTAAAAAAATCCCATAGGGAAGATTACTAGTTATGGCTATACTTTTCTATTATGGTGTGTTCCAATTATTACCTATAAAATTCCCATATGTCATAATAGGAACGTATAGCTTTAACTAGTACATCTACCCTACATCCTTGTGAAACGGAGAATTGATCAAATACTACCTATATGAAAAATATAACCATATGTAAAAATCTCTCCTTATTACTATTATTCATTGATATATATATATATATTTTTCTCCATTCCATTAAGTTTATCACGCTTTAAGGGGTCAGAGCGCGGAGGATTAAAAATGTGTGACAAGTAACGCATATGGTATAGGAAAAACGTGACGAAAGGAAGGTTTTTATTTTTCCAGAATTTAGCATGATTTACTTAATGCATACTCCCAATGGTATCTTAACAGCTACAGAGGCAGAATAAATTGGAAAGTGACTGAAAATTGTTGAAAAAAAATTTCAAAGTGGGCCGCAATCGATAAATGTTTGAGAATTACTGCGAAAGTTACAACTAATCCCTCCCTTTCCTACTTTAGCAATTAAAACTAACTGAAAATCCCGGTAGCTAAAGTTCCCCCTTCATTAGCGCATTTAAAAGGCGGTACTTTCCGTGCAGTTATTTGTGGCATGCACTCTGGATAGATATGAAGGGACTTTTCCAGTCGTATAAAATCAGGTAGGCAGACTAAACAACAATTGAGAAAAAATGCACATAGAAAAACACTTAATTGATTGAAATGCCTTTCATGTTTCTCAATCGGTTCGGTTGGAGTGTCCTAATAGTGCAATTTGTACAAATATTCTAAAATTAATTTGCTTAACTAATGTTGTCGGGCCAATCCCCAGCAGTGGAGTCATAGAGTGGTACATGGAGCATTAAAGCGCAGCTTGTTCCAAGACCAGTAGCAAATGCCGGTCTTGCTTTTATGTTTGGCTGTCAGGTGGAAGATTTATGAAAATTACAGATGCAATGAGTTTGAAACTAAAGCTTGTGTAGCAAATGACTGAACGTTAATATATTGCTGATCAACATTTAGTTGAAAATAGGTTTCTCCATGATCAATACATAAGTATAACCTTATCGATTTTATTCATTATTTTACTGTTGAAGAATTCAATGAAACGGACTTCATGTAGAATTGTTTGATACAATTGAAATTTTCACAAGGCTCCCTCAAACTGCTTTTGCCACTATGGTGAAATTCTCGTAGGAACCCGCGAGCGGCAAGTTTGCCGCAGCGTCAATAATGTCGGCAACAGATTCGTCGTTGAATGAAGAGCTGCTTTTGTTGATTAGTTCAGTGCCAACATTTCAAAGGGGCGTAATTGCATTTGTAAACAATGGCTTTAGTCGTCGATTTCTCGCGAATGAAAGCTCACTCATGAAAATGAATGACACCAGCATGCAGAGGTATGTTTCCTGTATCAGCTAGCATTTGTAATGTGGAGGGGTGGGTTTTAATTTGCGAGAAATCGACGTCTAAAGCCATTGTTTACAAAAGCAATTACGCCCCTTTGAAATGTGCCGAATAATGAGTCTTGTCAGATTTAAGTCACTTTCTAGAAGGCAACAGGCGTATTTCCGTGTGTGATCAATGTGGCTTCAGCCACTAAACATTGCTGCCAATGAATTCTCCTGTGATTTTATGAGATTTTAGCTCAAGTTAGACTCTTGCCATTTCTCCGATGGCACCTGTAACTTGCAAGTTACATGTATGACCTGGTACTAAGTATTACCAGCAACTTTGATTTACCCATTATCTAGTGATTTTATGTTTCGCCTAATAGGTTTCGGCTCATGACAGATTTTGTCGCATACGCAATTTTTCGGTGCACGCGATGCAAGTATTTAAAATATTTGACAAATCTCAGGTAATTACGAGGCAGAATGTGTCTTTTCTTCATTCAGATGAAGAATTCAATAATCAAATGTCATGATTACATGCATCGGAGAACGATAGTTCCGTTGCGTTCCATGTTTCCTGAAAAAGCTAAAATCTGACGCGAATCTTTCCGGTTTAAATTAAGCTTTGTCTATGTTTTCAACAGAAGGGAATATGAATCTTCCATAGCTATTTAGACCATTTTGACTGAAGCGCCATATTTCATAAGGGCGTATGTATTTTCATGGGCACTATGTTTGAGAAAAAACATATCGCAGAAATCGTTTTCGAGGTATTTAGAAAATACCTAAAAAGTTTTCAACGATTTCTAATGTTGCACCTTGATGATCCACAATCGGTTTAAAGTTACAGGCAGAAAGTAATGATTATTTCTACTTTCTCATGTAGAATTTGTTGAACAATATTGTACCTAAATACGCAGTAATCAAATATCATTGGTAAGTACTATTATTTTCCTGCAGCACATCGTAACGGTATTGCAAAAAATAAGGAGAAGTGCTTCAGTTTTGACCATAGTCCCTTATTTTGACCATACGTCAGAAAGAAAATTATTAAATCGCAATTTTCATGCGCTTTGTGGGCGATATGTATATGTCCTCCGATGAATGAGATTTGATTCAACAATCTAAACACAAATTAAGATCTCAAACATGTAAAAAATGTGAAATATCATCAAAATATGACCAATAAAGGAGAATGGTCAAAAAAGGTGCGATTCCCATACCTTTGATTGTACTCAAGCTAATGCAGATTTTATCATCAACCATCAATTGATAAATCACTTGTAACGTTGTAACGTATTTAACTTTCAATAAATGAGAATGGATTAATGTGCTTTAGACCGTTTCAAAATAACGACAAAAATCCCAAGTAACAATTTGGGTTTTATGAGGATTCCGTAGACCATGATTCAGACTTTTAGATTGTTTTAAACCCTCGCTAAGACTTGCAAACTTTATTACTAATGAAGACTTCCTCCCTTTCGATGTAGCCGTCTGCACTTGTCAACCAAGCTCACCTCTTATCTATCTCAGAGTCGACAAATTGTACTTGAACAAAATCACCTGAATCACTCAACGAAATTCCAACCTGAAACTTTTATTTTGGTGTATGCAAGAATTGGTACACAAGCGTTAAGTTACTTTAAGAAAACCAAGCCGAATGAAATATATTCAGGGAGCAGTAAAATTTACACAAGAACCAATTTGTGCACGCACTTTTTGTATTGTATAGCAAAAAGGGAAATGTTCTAGGTGTCCGCAGATTCCACGTGTTCGTCGCTCGATTACTTCTCCCTTCTAGGGCCGTGATGTCGTTCCAATTCCAATTCTTGTGTTGACGTACGACCGGTTCAACGACTGGGAAGCGGTTTCACTGTGCACAATATTCACTACTGTCATCGAGAGGAATTCAGCCTAACTCGCTAAGCGACACCTTGTCTCAAGCTAACCAACTGGCCTCAGCGTATCGATGAGGTCCAGTTCACCACAATGTGGGCACTAAACCGCGCACTATAACTTATTGTTCTTAGCGAGATAGGTTGCACTTGGAGTCTGAGCTCCTTTAGCATGTATAATTAAGATTCAACCGGAGGAAAATTATTAATTATCACTGAACTGTCCAACACTTTTCATTTTCCGGTAAAAATGACGGGTTTGGTTTTCACTTACTGAACTTCTAGAAAGACACCTGTAGATGCACCAATCTTCTTCGCTTCCCAGGATCTGAGAGAACGTCATTCGAGGACCCTTGTATAGAAACGACAGTTTCAGGCAGGCATTATCATCATACGATCATCAGCTTATCGATGACGATTGTATCACATGATTTTGCGTGCCTCTGGGTTTCTCTTGCATGCGTGTCGAACAGTAGGTAGTCTTCTCCGCTGCAGCAATATTGGAGCAATAGACACCTTATCTCCTACACTAGCTAGAGCTATTCGAAAACCCTATCTTTACAACTCCTGGCTGACACGTTTAATTCAACGATACCGTTCCGATTCAAATTTCGGACACTTTCATTTTTAATTAAATATTACATCCAGTTAGAAACAAAGTAATAATGTTAGATGATCGTGGAGGGCACTAGTCAAAAAAATTTAAAATTTACAAGGCATGTGGATCATATTCGACCGAGATAATCAACTTTTAAAAGTGTCCGAAATTCGAGTTTAAGTGTCCGAAATTTGAATCGGCACGGTACATTCAATGCTTTTCGCTGCTCCCAATAAAGAAAAAAGGAAAGAATAAAGAAGTACCTAATGAAATTGGCTAGCTAGCGGAATGCTTAAATAAAACAGCAAAAAAGGGGTTATCTTCCATTTAATTCCACTTAAATAATTTTGGTATCCATGACAGATACGTATTTCGACTACAGTCTTCATCAGTGTCATTCCCACTAAAGACTTATCAAAAACCTAACCCCCTTAAGTACTCATCCCCTAGGTATAAATGTCAAGATCACAGGTATAAAAATGAACATTACATTACCCCGCATGTCACTACGCCGAACGCCGTTACCCTGAATGCTATTACCCCTTATGTACTACTATCCCGAATGACCATTACCCCAAAATTAAGACAAATGTAAGAACAGCATGAGATCTAGGGCATATTTAACGCATAATTTTATAGATTTTTTTTTTGTAGTTTGTACCAAATACAAATAAAAATTTCTCATTGGAATTTAGAAGCATTTAATTTTTCAACATATAAGGGAAATGGATGTAATGTCGGCCTAAATGCCTCTAATTTGGGCCCATACATAAATTCAGCAATCGACTAAATTTTCAATAGCGACCAAAAATATCCATACGCGTTCATTCAGATAAAATTGATAAATAACAGATTTTTAGCGATGGGCCCAATCTTATATCCATGGGCCAACATTAAAGCCATTTCCCCTAGGTACACTAAAGTCTTTTTTTACGACGACTTTCGAAATAGCACGGTTTATTTACACCGATTTTTGAAGTAACGCAGTTAAAGCCACAACATTCGAAGGGAACGGACTTTAAAAAAAAACAATTTTCGGCACTTCGGATAGGTTGAGCGTCTCTACCCCGTTTGTCATAATGCTGTTGGATTAATTGCCGTTTAGCATAACAGCCATTTGGCATAATCGTAGGAAAATAAATGTTTAAACTTTACAAAGTTAAATTATGCTCGGGAACAAATCCGATTCCATTTTCATGAATAAAAAATAATGAAATTACAAAACTTGCCACCCCATGAAATAATGACAATGGTTCATGATATAATGATGGAAATTCATGATTTCATAATGCAACGGGATTAAGACCGCTACAAGCGATACACGTACCTGACAAACCGTCTTCATAAATCGCACTACATAAGTAGCTCTTATTCGCATTTTGCTTACCAACTTTTACAAGTAGTCTAGTAGTCAAAGCATCAGTTTAATGATCCCGAGGATCTTGGTTCGAATCCAGTCTGACGCTTTATTTTTTTACATGTTTTGATTTAAAAACTAAAAGTTAAATTCATGAATTTAGTTCATGATTTCAACTCCGATGCTGCATGCTTTCGGGTATACTGGCTGTGTTACACAAAAATAGGTCATGATATCATGAATATTATTCATGGTGTATATTCATAGCATGTAAACACGCTATGCTCATGAAATTATGAGACATTTTCTCATTTCAGAGATTGGATTTGTTTCTGTGTAGAATGTTCTTCTTTCCTTTATTTAACGTCGGTCTCTGTTCCGCAATCTAGTGCCAATCACCAACGGACATCGATTGCCATCCATTGACGGCAATCGAATGTGCAGGAAGGCAGCTTCCACACCTGCGTAGAATATCGCACCCATTCAACGCACATGGGCCGGGACCAACGGCTTTACTTCCCTTCCGAAGGAAGACGTGACCAGAGATTTTTATGCCTCAGAAAAATCCCACCGACCTCGGCTGGGATTGAATCCAGACCCATCGGGGTGTTAGAAAGCAGTCACGCTTACCACTACACCACCGGCGCCGGCTTTGTGTAAAATGTGATACATATACAAACAGACATAACACTTAATTCATCGTTCAAGCATTTAACACTCATTTTTAATAGTTTTACTTTCGCAAATCGCCTACCGGAACCTTGACATACCTATGAAAACTCGCATAACATAAGAAAAAGACATATCTTCGTTGATCGATTCTCTTCATCAACCCTCTTTTTTTGTTTACCACGGCAACATAAACGAATATGAGTGCCTGAAACAACACACTCGATGCAGTAGCGTTATTTGTGAAAGAGAAAATTGATGAAGAGAATCGATCAACAATGATAGGCATTTTCTCGTGTTAAGTGAGAAATCTATATATTGTATATATATGTTTATATTCCTTGCATGCAACATTGTTTGTGGCCTGGAGCTGAAAGTCTCTCTAATAAAGGAAAAAATGTTTGTGGCTTAGCAAGCAAGTTTATTTTCTGTGGATAGCTCATGAGGTGTCGTATCTGAGTTTTTAGACGATGTCTTTTTTATAGTTTGTTCAAAGAGTTTAATCTGTTTGATAACAACTCATGTCAGAGAATTGCAAAAAAAAAATCGCAAATAAATGGAAGAGTTACTTCAAAACGAAGTCATCATATCAAGGCAACAACTTATGAGTTCGATAAATGTGTGCGACATGAAACTTCTTTTATCCTACACAGCAAAAAATAAATTTTAATATTACATCCAAGAGGATGCACTTTAGTCATGTTGAAAAGCTCATGTAATTTTTATGGCCACAAAAATAAAGAGTAATGTCAGTTCATGCAATGTATTAATGATAATGTTATCCTTTTTGACAAGTAATATTACACCATATTCTCGACACGATTTAAGTACATCCACTTTGATGTGATATTAAAATATTTTTTTTTCCTGTGTAGCAGCTAATTTTGCATTTATAAGCAACCAAGAACCATTTGAACAATAAATGGTGAATCATGGAGTAACATGCCTTATTGTTTCATGAGCTGTACTTCAACGTAATATAGTACAGTTGAATAACAGCTCTGTTTCAAAAGAAGTGAAAATACTCCATCCAAATTATTGTACCGTAAAACGGGGTATCTTTGATAATGCGGGTAACTTTGAAAGTATTATGTAAAGATTAAATTTACTCGCTGCGCTTTTTCCAAATTAGAAACATTGGTTCTATATTGTAGCTTAAGGTATTTCCGTTGATATCGTATATAGTTTTTATAAAGTATGTGTTACATATTTTACAAACATATTACAAACAATTTTCATGTTTTTCGCCTGTTTAAAAAAACACTCAAACCATCACTTATGAAATGTATCTCCGATATAGCCATCATAAATTCAATGTTGTATTCTTATTGCTTATGATGTTTTCTGATTACATACTCATTCAAAGTTTCATATTTAAAGAACTAAATTGTTTGAATTTCACCCATTTTTTCAACATTCATCGAGCATTATCAAAGTAACCCCAAATCATAAAACTGAAGTTCGGTCACAAAACTAAAAAAAATAGTGCAAATGCAATGATTTTTGTTAAACATATTACTAACGAATGTACTCGTGGATCGTCAGTACTTGTTTTAAAAATATACCATTTAAAAAATATTTATTGCTGTAAAAATTATTAAGAATATACTTTAAAAAACTTTCAATGTTACCTCGTTTTACGGTACCTTCTTTTTATCATGAGCTGTTCTTTCCCTTTTTCCTTCTTTTGAATATGAGCTGTTCTACAACGGAATACGAAAGAACAGCTAAAGATAAAAAAAAGGAAAATAATCTTTATGGCGTATTTTCCCTCCTTTTGAACATGAGTTATTCTTCAACAGAATATGAAAGAACAGCTCATGATAAAAAGATGGAAAAATAATTCTTTTGAATTCTTTGTATGTTTGAATTTGTAAAGCTTAAACATTCATTTTCCCACGTTTATGCCAAATGACCGTTATACCAAATTAACATTATGCCAAATCGACAGTATGCCAAACGGCATTAAGCCAAACTGCATTAAGCTAAACAGAGTAGAACCAGGTAGGTAGTTGGCAAATCAAAGTTAGCCCCTGTCGAAAATAGAAGAACTATAAAAGTGATGATTTAAAAAAAAATCATTGTGTGGTATACACGTGCCACCTTAAAATGATTTTATTATGTAAATGGAGCATTCTTTTTCTGGCTAATGCTATGTTCAAATCTATATATACAACTAAAAATCAGAAGAAAAAAAAATAAAAAAGTATTGTTTTATTTTATATGTCTATTGAGTAGCCCTTGAGATTTCTACAAACGTTGAATTAACCAGATTTTATTATAATAATTTCAGGGCTGTTACAAGATTTTTTAAATTTGATCCGCAAAATCCGCGATTTCTCAAAACAAATCCGTGGCTTCAAATACTAATCCCCGACAAAAAAAACTGTTTTCATTACCTAAAAATACCAATTGTTTACTACTACCATACTATTACTACTACTACTACTACTACTACATGGCATTTCAAGTATATTGCTTATAGCATATTAGATTTTTGCCTGCTCTATGCCTGTACCATTAGACTGATGCAAAATTTGAAATTTTAGCTCCACAGTGTTCAAACGGTTTCAAATAGGGTCCTGATAAGCCTCCGAAAGTTTAAACTCATTTAGTGAGAAACTGACTTGGCACAAACCATTTGAAGTTTATATGGAAATTACAAATTTTGCATCAGTCTACTGTACCATCCTATGCCCAAGGAAGTAGAAAAATTTTCCAACCCGAAAAATTAATAGACCGGACGGTAAACGAACTCAGTCGCCTCCACCATGGACTTGCTTTGTAGCTGCGCCCTTACCGACTGAGCTAAAGGAGTATCGTTTGTTACCTTTGAAAATAAATTAAAAATAACAATGCATCATCTTCAGTTATTTATGTACAGTATAAATTCCGAGTAATAAGTGAACATAATAAAACACCCTTACATTATGAGATTCTATTGAATAATAGCGGCCTAGATTTCATTAAACATTGTTTAAAAAAAAATAATGCATTTTCATAAGAAATGCAAATTTTCTTGAAAATTTACTTTTGCATCTCTTACGTATCCTGCTGTCCTAGGGTCTTTCCAATGGTGATGATTTCATGATATGTTTTTTTCTAATATGAACCTAGCACTTTTTCGTTGTCAAATCATAGCCGAATCGTATATATGTGACTTTGTGTATCATGCACGACTTATTACTATGTATACCGGAAATTATAGGTTTTAAAAATCGTCCAGAACATCAACCAAGACTGCAAAATGTCTGTAGTATCGAAAAATGTCCAATCAGTTTCAAAGTGTCTATGTGGATCATGCATGATCTATTTTCGAGTATTCCAGATGTTCAAGATCAACTACTAGATCAACCGAGATCGGGACAATGTCTTTAGTATCGAAATATTTCCAGACAGATGCACAGTGTCTATGTGGATCATGCATGAATTATTGCCATGTATACCTGATGTTTTAAGTTCTCCAAATTGTTCTGGAGTTCAGATGATTTATTCTACTAGATCAACCATGACTGGGATAAAGTCTGTAGTATCGAAATATAGCCAAATAGATTCATAGTGTATATATGGCTAATGTTTAATTATTTCCACGTATACCAGACGATCTAGGTTTTCCAAATGGTCCTGCAATTCAGATGATTTGTTTTACGAGATCAACAGAGACTGAGATAGGGTTAACTACCCCATTTCCGGCATATTAAGCACAACCCGCACTTAGTATTGCTTAATCTAGCGCAGTTTAGCACCAAACGAAATGTTATTATTACTGATGGCTTCCAAATTTATTTACCATTCCGTATGTACCGTGAAATTTGATAAAGAGAAACCAATCGTTGAGATATTGTCAAAAGTCTAACACTGCTTCTTGACGCCAAACTCGGCCTACGGATTCTAAACTCGGCCTAACGCATTGAAACGCCAATGAATTCACTCCGGCCTATCGGATAAAGATAAAAATTGATTCGGTCGGAGCGCTTCTTTTGTTTTTGGGAATAATGGGTGCAAACCTTCATATCACGCGTTCTTATTGACTTCGTTCCGTAGCTTATTAACTAAAACATCGTACCAAACACATAATTGACTTGTTAACTCATAAAATCATGGATTAATTTGAAGTTTTCTGCTCGATAGACCCAAAATGGGCGATTAGGCCGAAGTAGTTCTCTACCCTAATATTCGTAGTATCGAACTATCGATTTGGAAATCTTAGAATATTTGGCATACACGGAAATAGGTTGGCATGATCCACATAGACACTGCAAATTTGCATATTAAGACATATTTCGATACTACATATATTGAATTAGTCTTGGGTGATCTAGTAGAAAAATATTCTGATCTCCAGAATGATTTCAGAACCTATAACATCTTGTATACGTAGCAATAGATCGGGTGCAATCCACATAGACACTTTGAATCTGTTTGGACATATCTCGATACTACATACATTATTGCAGTCATTGTTGATATAGTAGAACAAATCAACTGAACTCCAGGACGATTTAGAAAACCTAGGATATCCGGTATAAATGGCAGTTACTCGCATATATAAAATTCGTTTATGATTTGATAACATAAAATGTTATGTTCATATTGGAAATAAAAAAAACATGAAAATGTCTCACATTGGACAGACCCCAGAGAATTTCCGGTGTGACTTATGGAATTGAGATCATTTCTCGATTATTTGCAGGGTGTTTGGTTTGAACCGGTAAAAAATTGAGAGCCAAATGAACAACAAAATTGATGACAGCAAAATAATCCGGGACGGAAAGGTTACAATGAATTCCACAATTTTTGTGACAGCACATCAGTACCTTTGCGGTTTTCGCGACATCATTTAATGTTTCCGCGATTCTCGCGACTGAAAATTTAAATCCATGACAGATCCGCAAAAATCGCGAAATCCACGAAATTCGCGAAATTCGCGCCTGTTGTAACAGCCCTGTAATTTGTTCGTAAAATAAATGCATTTTAAGATTGCATTCGTATACCTCCCTTTGAGAATTTTGAAATCATCTGCATTTTCATAGTTCTTCTATTCATGACGGGAGCTAACTTTCATTCGGCAATAAATTTCAGATTTTTTGCCACGATTTTTTTTTAATGAAAACTGGCAATTAAACGTCTTGCACCGATCATTATCACACAATTATTAACAGAGCCCAGTAACGGGGGTAGATCACCTTTTCGTGGTACGTTACGGCATGTAAGATCTACCACCGATTCCTAGTCTTGACTACTTAAAACTAGGGGAACTAGGATTTGTCAGTAATCAAAGGAACACATCTTAGTCCTTGTTACTTATTATGCCTTGTTGATAGTGATAAGACTCGGCTTTGTCTACCGAGGATAATCTTGAAACAAGGAAAAAAATGAGTTAGTTGTCTTCATATATGTGATTCCTAACCTTCTATTCGTTGTTCCCTAGTTTGAAGTGGTTCAGACTAGGGTTTCGATGCATGGTCGTTATCGGTGTAATTGCTTAATTTTATTGCTAATGAATCAAATTTTGACTAGCAAAGGGGCGCGCCTTTGGAGGGTGTTCCAACACTCCGAAGGGTATAAATAGCGGGACCTTTCATTTAGAATCGATTCCTTGCGATGAAGGCAAATGTACAACTGTATCAAAACCGAATACTTCATCATTTCTCAATAGTGATGAAGTAATACGACATGCACTAAACTAAGGACACGGGATATACTACAATAGATCAAATTACTGGTCGCAGTAGTTTTATGTCCCGAACAGAGGAGAAAAAAACAGAGCTAACAACATGATTGGTTCCATAAAACGTTTCTGCTTTAACTTTCACGATCCGTATACGATAAAAACATTGTACATTGTTTATGTAAGATCAATATTAGAATACTGCAGCATAGTTTGGTCTCATGTAAAGAATAGAGTCCGTTAAAAAGCAGTTTCTATTGTATGCATTCCGCAAATTAGGTTGGATCGTAATTCCTCTGCCATCTTGCACAGCTCGATGCATGCTCATAAATATCCCAATATTAATGATTTCATTCGTAAACGATATCGTATCACATCGCATTGATTCAACAAAACTATTGTCATCCTTAAATTTATATAAGTCATCTAGGCATCTACGAAATAGAAATATATTTGCTACAAACCGCCTTCGTACGAATAAAGCCAAATTTGGACGCATACTAAAAAATAGCACTTAAGCCAACAATTGTAAAACGCTCTACACTGATTGACGACAAATAAAATAAAAAAATTGAAATTAAATAAAACTCCGGGGTTTAATGGTAAGTATGAGATTTTTACAGAGCTTTTCAAAAAGCTTCTGTAGACTTTTATTAAGAACTAATTGACTTTTTCAAGAGTCAATTATTTCGGACAAATCCTTCATAAGATAATTTTCTAGGTTTTATGTATTAGCTGGAATGCAATAACATCATTCAATTTCAGAACTATTCTTAATTTATATTCACCGGTTGTGTGTAAAAGAGCCTTTTAGGTATTTTTCTTCTATTGAACAGGTGTAGTTATTCCTTTGAGTTTTAAGGGTTTCATTCTTTTTTGTACTAGAGTGTAATTGTTATCATTAGAAGGAGGAAAAGTAATTGAATAAACGTTGATTGGGTATTTGCCCTTCTTTTGATCATGAGCTGTTCTTACATGTTTAATTTAACCAGAACTTAATAAAAAACCCGAATTTATCCACCTATGGTGTGATCAGACCCTTCTTACTTATTCAAGTTTATTTATTTTATTGTCATTTTCAGTGACCAAGCCCCCCACCCCCGTGTCATCCAGTGACGCTACGCCACTGCCTGGGGGTACCCGGAATATATCCGGGTGTAGTCTATTTGGCCATATCTCCGGAACCGGTTCACCGATTCCAAAACCGTTCAATAGCGTTCAATGGGACCCCAAGACCTATCATTTGGCGCCGAGTTTGTCCAAATCGGTTGAGCGGTTGCTGAGAAACGTGAGCGCATTCATTTCGTTACATACACACACATACACACATACACACGTACAAACACACACAGACATGTTCCGATCTCGTCGAGCTGAGTCGAATGGTATATGATGGTTTTGATACGTTTTCCGTTAAATCCAGCGTGAAGGTCCATATTCACCGGATCTTATTCCGGCCATATCTCCGGAACCGGTCCACCAATTCCAAAACCGTTCAATAGCGTTCAATGGGACCCCAAGACCTATCATTTGGCGCCGAGTTTGTCCAAATCGGTTGAGCGGTTGCTGAGAAACGTGAGCGCATTCATTTCGTTACATACACACACACATACACACATACACACACACACAGACATGTTACGATCTCGTCGAGCTGAGTCGAATGGTATATGACACTCGGCCCTCCGGGCCTCGGATCGATAGTCGGTTTTTCAAGTGATATCTATACCCTTCTTTGTAAGAAGGGTAAAAAGCAGTTATATGCAAAAATAAATGGATATTTCTGCCTTTTTTAATGAGCTATGCTTCAATTGAATATGAAAAAAAAACAGCTCATGAAAAAAGAAGGAATCACGTTCATTCAGTCCGCATCGTGCTTTCTTGCCGTGCGAATCTATTTGCTTTTGTTGAAGGAAGTGTTACTGCTACTGTTAAAGCTACAAAAATGTAAACAAAACTTTTCAACGCTCAATATTTCCTGTAAAATGTCTACCTTTTTCGAATCTTATTCCTCTTCGATCCTTGTTTGGACCCTACTCGACGTAATCCTGCTTGCCCATCGACTTGGAAAATTAATCCTCGATAGTAACCTGCTTGGAAATCAATTTGGAGAAAACGTATAAATTTATATTTTATTATTCCTCTTCGATCCTTGTTTGAACCCTACCCAAGGTAATCCTGCCTGGATATCGATATAGAATATTCCACTTCGATCCTATAGTAATCTATTTGGAAATCGATTTGGAAAAAATTGGTTCTGCCACCATGGCGCCTAAATGCAAAAAAGGCAATGGCTCGATCCCCCTTCTGATGAAATTCAATTGAGCAATCCATTTGATTTGCTTACGGATGATGAAAATGATCCATCATTCAGGCAGAATTCCATTAAACATTCACGGTTTAATGCCAAAAAAGAAAATATTTCCCCTATTGTGGTAACCACTTCCGATTTCCATGCTGTTCACACGGAACTTTTGAACTTCGCTAAATTTAAGTTTTCACTTCAAAATGCCGTGTATTGGCTGAAACCATGGACGGATTCAAACGTCTTCTCAAGTATACTTATTCTAATTAACATAAAATACTCTTGAAATTGCACTAAGTCGCACTACGCGACGCTAGTATACACGTGAAATTATCATATAAAATATCTCGAGTTCCCAACCAGATAGAAAGGTACTGTCTTGGGCATAGTTGTTCAGGAGGTCAAGGCCTTTTCGCAGGTGGACAGTAGTTCAGAGTTTTCTCACTTCGCGGCGCGGTTTTTCAGAAAGTCAATATCTTTTTGTCGGGTGACAATAGTTCAGAATTTTGTCACTATGCGGCGCTAGTATAAACGTGCCTTTCTCGTACATTCAGCTAGAAAGTTGCTGTCTTCGGCAAAGTTGTTTAGGGGGTCAAGACTGGTAGACAGTAGTTAAGAATTTTCTCACCACGTGGCAAGTTTTTCGCTGAGATCCAGCAAAATAAAATACCGAGCTGCTCGGTGGTGCCCATCTCGGCAAAAAAATCTAAGTGTGTAGGTACATCCAAAGTCATAAAGAAAAGGCCTGATAAAATGAAATTATCATCTCTTTCATTATACCACTATTCCTACAGTGCTAGGAGTGTGACGTCGAATTTATGGTTACATACACCTTAGGGCCCATGCATTAATTATGTTACGCTAAATCGAGCAAAAAAATACCCTTACCCCCCTATCGTGACGTTTTTCCTATACCTAATGCATTTTTTGTCACAAAATCATATACCCCCCCCCCCTCCCTTCTTAGAGCGTGACATAATATATGCATCAACCCTTATCCTAAATCTACAGAAGAATCTACTTAGTTCGTCTAAAATGTGTAATGTAATGTAAAATGTATAAAATATATACACACGAGTTAGCCAGTCAAGCCATAGGACTATCTCAGTCGTTGGATTGTTTTACTCAGTTGTCTGGAGAAATTTCCAAAAGCGTAGTTCACTCAGCGCTGAGTAACCTACACTCCCGATCATAAGCTTAAATACACCCTTAAAATACATGCAAATGTGTTGTGTTCAAAGCTCTCTCATTTTACATCCAATTTTTGATCTCCTTAGGTTATTTGAATGGCATGAATGGTAAAGCATAAGGGTTTTTTTTTCCTTTGGTTTGTTTTTTCCGTCGATCTTGTTTTCCGTGCTGAGCACCAATGCTACCGACGTGCCAGGAAGGCAGCTCCCACACCTGGACTCTACCTATCGACCCATCAACTCATGAACCGGGGACCAACGGCTTTACTTCCCATCCGAAGGAAGGCGTGATCAGAGATGTTATGCCTCAGAACATCCCGGCGGCGCCGACTGGGATTGAACCCAGGCCTGCTGGGGTGAGAGGTAATCACGCTTACCACTACACCACCGGCGCGAAAATCAATCATGATTCTTCAGAGTAAATTTTGAAAAATAGTGTAACTTTCGGTGAACCTTTGGTATACAAAATATGAAAATTATAATTTACCTCTTCGTATTTCCATTCAAAATCTTTCAAAAAAACTAAAAAGAACGAAAATTGTACGTAAAATGACAAAGATATGAACATAACACATTTGCATGTTTTTTGGGGGTGTCCTTAAACTTATAATCGGGAGTGTACGGTTTTATAAATTTCTCCATTCAACTGAGCAAAAGTGCCTCACTCTCTTAGTTAGTCTCATTGTCCGTACACACGTAAATACAGGGATATTTTTTGTTCTAGATCCCTCGATAAGACATTTTGAAATTAGCCCAAAATGAAAGGAAGACTCTAAATATCCATTTGATGGAAGTTTCAGCGATATGGATCTTTTAAGATAATGTTTTCCATCTGAGATACGTGTTACCACTAATTTATCAGAGGTATATAAGTGGAACGACTCATCCCAATTCAAATCTGCATGAAAATCTTCACCAGTAAAAGAAATCCAGAATATATTAGGCTGATGTAAATTGTATTTTTACTTTATGATATTTGATATGCGAGAATTGCCCGCCAAGTTTTGAGAAATTTCTGAACTACTTTTCATCAGCCAAAAGATCTTTAATTCCTTAACAGCTTTGCCAAAAACAGTAAATGTCTAGCTGTTCAGGATCTCGAGATATTATATATGCGAAGATTTCACGTATATCATAGCGCCGCGTAGTGAGAAAATTCTGTACTGTCGACCAACGAAAAAGTTTTGATCTCCTGGAAAACTTTGTTGATGACAGTTTAGCAGGTCTCGAAATAATCTAATGCTAGAATTGCACGTGTATACAAGCGCAATGATGTGACAAAATTGAATTTCTATACACCAGCCAAAAGGCCTTGGCCCCCTGAACAACTTTGCCTAAGACAGTAACATTCTATTTGGTAAGGATCTCGTGATATTTTATATGTTAAAATTTCACGTGTATACTAGCGCCGCTTAGGAAATTCTCAACTATTGTACACCAAGCTATAGGATTTGACCTCCTGAACAACTTTGTCAAAGACAGTAACTTTCTATCTGGTCAGGATCTCGAAACAAACCACATACGAGAATTTCACGTGTATACTAGCGCTACATAGTGAGAAAATTTGGATCTACTTTTCACTAGCGAAAAATGTATGACCTCTTGAACAGCTTAGCCAACGACAGTAACTTTCTATCTGATCAGAATCACGAGATATTTTACATGAGAGAATTTCACGTGTATACTAACGCCACGTAGTGTGAACATTCAGAACGATTGTGCACCAAGCAATAGACATTGACCTCATGAACCACTTTTTCGAATTTTCTACCTGTTCGGAATCTCGAGCTATAGCATACGCGAAAATTGTACACGTTTCCTAGCGCCGGGTGGTGAGAAAATTCTGAGCTACTGTCCACCAGCCAAAAAATCTTGACCCCCTGAACAAGTTTGCCCAAAACAGTAACTTTCTATCTGCTCAGGATCTCGAGCTATTGTATATGCGAGAATTGCATGTGTATACTAGCACCGCGTAGTGAGAAAATTCTGAAAAACTGTCCACCAACGAAAAGATCTTGACTTCCTGAACAACTTTGCCAAAGACATTTACTCTCTATCTGGTCAGGATGTATCACATGCGAGAACTTAACATGTATACGAGCGCTACCTAGTAAGAAGATTCTGAACTAATATTCACCAGCAAAAAGTTTATGATCTCCTGAACAGCTTTGCCGAAGACAGTAACTTTCTATCTGGTCAGGATCTCGAGATATTAAATATGAGAATTTCACGTGTACACTAGCGCCACGTAGTGAGCAAATTCTGAACTACTGTCCACAAGCCAAAAATATTGACCCCCTGAACAAGTTTGCCTAGGACAGTAACTTTCTATCTGCTCAGGATCTCGAGCTATTGTATATGCGAAAATTGCACGTGTATACTAGCGCCACGTAGTGAGAATTTTCTGAACTACTCTCCACCAACAAAAAAGTTATGATCTCAAGAACAATTTTGCCTAAGACAGTAATTTTCTATATGGTCAAGATCTCGAGGTTTTCCATGTAGTAACCAATTAAGTCAAATCCCACGTAGTACGGACACCGTTTACGCGGTTTCCATTCACATTTTCTCTATTATGCGCATTTTTGGGGTTAACTGTGATAAAAGTGTAGCTTGTTTAGTTAAAAACAAGTTTTTTAAGGAATACCCGTTGGTTTCATATCGATTGGTAGCTCGGCTGCAAAATGGCAATGGAAAACTCGTGTTACAAAAGTTGGCGCAAGTAACGGAGGGTTAAAGATACGACACATCCTCCACATGGGCTCATTCCATCCGTAGTTGGTTCGTGAGAGGCGGTTGTTCAGGAAAGCATGCGATCGTAGATTACGGTGGCGGATATTGATATCGATACTACTCAGCAGTGTAGAACAGTCAATGTTTCCCTGAAGAAGATCACCGACGAAGCTCGCCATTGCTACGTTACGTCACGCATCCAAAAGCTCTAAGTTGATAAGCATACAACGGCTTTCGTAGCTAGGCAGATTTGTAGGGTCTTTCCAGCGAAAATGCCTTAAGCATATCGGATGAATTTCCATTAAATAGCTTCAATACACTGCCGGCGCCGGTGGTGTCGTGGTAAGCGTGACTGCTTTCTAACACCCCAATGGGTCTGAGTTCAATCCCAGCCGAGGTTGGTGGGATTTTTCTGAGGCATAAAAATCTCTGATCACGTCTTCCTTCGGAAGGGAAGTAAAGCCGTTGGTCCCGGCCCATGTGTGTTGTTGAGAATGGGTGCGATATCCTACGCAGGTGTGGAAGCTGCCTTCTTGCACATTCGGTTGCCGTCAATGGATGGCAATCGATGTCCGTCGGTGATTGGCACTAGATTGCGGAACAGGGACCGACGTTAAATAAAGGAAAAGAAGAAGAAGAAGAAGCTTCAATACACATGGTTGTATCGAATTTTGGTAGTATGGAGACCACACGACCGTCGAATAATCCAGAATAGGTCACACCAACGAACAGTATAATGCTTTTAGGCAGTATACATCTTTGATTTTTTTTTTTTTTGGCGAAGCGGAATATGAACCCGAGTTGTGAGAAAGCTTTGGATACTACGTATGCAACATGATCCTTGAAGCTGACTTTAGAGTCATTCAGTATTCCCAGATCCTTGATAGTCGACTCACGTTTCAAAGTTATGCCAGTCAGGGTGTAGTCATGGTGAAGAAGCGAACCCTTGCGGCCAAAGGAAATTACAGAGCATTTCGAGAAATTCAGTAACATGCGATTAATACGACACCACTTAGCGAAGACTTCCAATTCTGCTGCAAGAAAATAGCACCACTAGGTTTTTTTTTATCACGGAAGTAGAGTTTCAGGTCGTCCGCATACGATAGTTTAAGGCATTTCAGGATGGTATTGACGTCATTCATGTACTACAAAAACAGAAATGGCTCAAGATGGCTACCTTGGGGAACGGATGTCACGGGGAAGGATAAAAAACATAGTTTACAATCTTGACAGACAGACGCTTGGCCATGCTGATCCGTCGAGATACAGTGTGCAAAACTTTGAACCAATTTTTCGAGTATAATCAACTCAAAAAGTTTGGAGGTAGCACTTAATTAAGCTATTTCACGGTAGTTTGAAACAGTCCTTTTGCAGCTTTTCTTGTGGATTAGGAACACGAAAGACTCTTTCCAGCAAGCTGGAAAAACGCCAGGCATCAAGGAGAGATTTGAAAACGTTGGCTAGAGGTGTCGCGAGAGCAGTCAGGCAGAGTTTGAGGTCTAACGACGGTACACCATCTGGACCGGAACCCGTTGAAGTTGTTAGCTGCCTCCCGGCTGAAATACGCTAGTGATAGAAAATGGATGGCTAAAGAAGGTTGAGGAAGAGACGTTACTAGATGCAGCCATTGCATCCTGAGTGCAGAGTCGTTCGTTGTTGAAAACACTGCTGAATTGTGTGCGAAACAAGTTGGTAATACCAACGATAGAAAATTACTTGGGAATGAGCCTGTCCAAGTAATGAAAATGAAAATTAAATCCCGTCCTGGCGATTCACGGGATTTCTTATGATTTTTGTTTAGTTCACTTCAAGTCTAGTGAACTAAACAATCTAAAGACCTTAGCCATATGCTCCATGTCCGAGTGAAGTGGAAACACTTCGGGAAGATTGGAGGAAATTTCCAAAACTTCACCCAGTGCTGTAAGTGCCAGGGATGAGGTCACGAAAATTGCTACATGCCAGCTAAATGCATGAATTGTGGTGATTCCTCTAACGCAAAGGACGGCTGTCCTGTAAAGGAAGATCCCAAAAAAATTAAATATTCAAATTGTGGTGAAAACCACAAATCCAATTTTTGGGAATGTCCTGTCGGAAAGCGATCCTATAATCTCGTTCTAAGCGACAGGTAGGAAACGCTCCACGTTCCCGGTACAAATTCTTCCATCGCAGCTAAAAATGTTCAGCGAGTTAATATTAGCTACCTATACAACTATTGCAGCTGTTAGAAATCAAAATTCTAGCCAACATAGATCTAACGGAAATTTTGATAATTTTGACTAAAGAAGCATTACTGCCCCCAAAATGGAATTTTTACAGAAATCATTATTCGACATGATAACTGATATGCTGAAAACTATCTCCATCCCAAGTAACAATGTTGGTTTTATGAAGGTTCTGTAGACCATGATTTAGACTTATATAATGTTATAAAACCTCTATAAACCTGGAAATGTTACTCGGGATGTTTAATGCTATTCAAACTGGAGTTAAATTTGCGAAGAATATCGTAATGGCTTCGAAATTTTGTAATGGATGTTAAATCATTTAATATTTTGAATTAAAATTTAATTAATTTAACCTTTTGAGAGTTCATAATGTGCATATTTCCGTTATAACTGAAACGTTCCTTAAACCTGACCATAAGGTTAAAAGACCAGCAAAAGAATTTTCTCAAGGGTGACCTTCAGCAACTTCCCCGTCATAGGTCTAAATTCTTCATTATTGGTGATTTTAATGCAAAACTCTTGGAATAATACTCAAAGCAATTTCAAAGGTAATATTCTGTTTGATGATTGTTCTGCAGGTTATAACACTATGTTAAGTAAAGTTTGCTTTATTAGGGATGCTTTTATCCTGGGGCTGGTTGGCCTCCGCTAGGTTATTACACTATTCAATATCCAAATAACCCAACATACTTTTCTTCAGCAGAATCCAGCAGAAATCCATCTACTCCGATTGGCATAAAGGTCATTTGGCATAATAGTCATTGGTCATAATGGACGTTTGGCATAAAACAATGAAAACATTTCAATTTGGCAAACCAGTTTAAGGAGACAATTTCTAGATGTTTGATGAAATTGGTACTAACAAGTATATGGCAATGCAAGCCAAAAAAAAGTGGCAGATGAAAAATGACTCGATGGGGAGAATCTCTATGGAAATCAAGCCTACTTCGACAACTTTTACCATTTTACCATTACTTCCGCAAACCACGATGGTGATGATGGATTTTTAATATTTGATTCAATATTAGTAATTAATAAAAAACAAAAAATTGTGAGTAGTCTACAGGCTCAAACCCCTCGCACACGGATGCAGAGGACTGAATTAACATTTAATTAAAAAAAATGAACTTTGTAGCATATTTGGAATATACTTTGAATTAGTAGTAAGTTTTCTGGCTGAATGTCGGGGGCTCGTGTGCATTCCTGACAATGCTGAAAATTATGATAGCATCAGATTGCGGGGTTATTATTGCGCATTTCCATTATTTTTGCGGTCCCCTTGAAAGCTTTAAAAATAAGAAGTCAACGTCCCAGATACCAAAAATTATGCAATTCGGTGACCATGTTTTTCACAGATTGTGAAAAAATCAAACTGTAGTAACGGAATGTAAATGAAATTTAATAAATTTGGCACAGTTTTAAAGATTCATATTTTGAATACACAGGAAAGAAAAATGCTAATTTGATTCATTACTCATTTTGATAAACGATAGTCCAAATAAGACCCGATTTACTTCATGTGCAGTCGATATAGTTTGTGACTTTATTTATGAACCAATCAAGAAACAAACAATACCCATAGACCATGAATACTTTTGGTTGATCAGAATTGATTGATTGAAATTGATTTCAGTATTTTGAGGCGCATACTGAAAAGTAACAGCTCTTTGATCTTTAATTATTTTTTTATAACCAGTACCGTACATAATAAATTAGCTAGAACATTAAGGTAACAGTGAAAAAAAAACTCGAATAATCTTGATACTTTTTTATACCACTACTTGTTTCAACGACGCATTACTCTGCCATGAGCTCGTTACAATAGGAGATTGAATCTTAACTTTTTACACATTGAAGCCTAAACAATTGCCACAATCAAAATGCCTTCAAAACACCATCTTAAACGCCATATATTTCGCCACCCGCTGACGCGGGGTTACGTGAGAGTGCATCTATGAAAAGCCTCACTCGAAAACCTTCTTGCAACAGCATTAGCAATAACATTTTTTCCCCATCCCCAACAAATGGTGTGGTCAAACGGTTAAACTCTGCCTTGGCCAAGCGCACCGACTATTGCATAAATGATCTGAAGAGAGCCCAGCAACAACGTTTTTTACCCTTAATTTATTCAAAAGATCTTCACACATGCCCACGAAATGCCACTTCACAACATCAATTATAGCCATTCTGCGGTTGCAGTACCTGATGCCAGCAAATCATAATCCAACACCTATAATTACCACTAAATTACCACCGATAAATTATTCAGACTTACACACTTGCTCAGTGCAGTTGAAATCACATATTCATAGGAGTAGATATGTTCTCTACTCAACTTTTCTCAAGCGGCAAACGGTTCCTCTCAATGTTTGGAGCTTAATTTGGCCACTTTGGTTGGAGCGCTGCAACTGAGAGTGATGAGTGATTCTCACATTAGCATTTGAGTTCAGCACCTTTCAGGGGGGTAGAGTCGCGGTTGTCAGTTCGCAGAACAGCTGACAAAGTGTTTGCACTTTTCGCATAAGGACTTTGCGCCTCGCGGGTTGGATTTGTGCATGGGTAATACCAACAGCCGCCGGATAAAACCAATTTCCAACACCTTTTCTCCATGTGCTAAAGCCGTTAGTGGTGGTATGCAAAAATGTTCGATTGCGGTGGATAAATTGCTATAATTAAACTATCAGTGTCGTATCACGTTGGTATTTAAAGATCGCTTTAGCTGCGGTAAATCGGTAAAAGAGTTGATATACTCGTGGACTGATGCTCATGAAATGTAATGTCAAGGTTTATTATCAAGTGTAATGATGCTTCTTCATGTACGAATACAGGATTCTTTCTAAAGCCGGAGTACGAACTTAGAAAAACATTATCTACGCGGTTAATTGGATTGTTTCTTCTACATTTTGTTCTACTAAATTATTATTAAGTTATACAGAACATCATTTTAAGATTACAAATCATTTCATACGTAAAAAAAACCAAATACTTAGTAGAATTTCAGAAGAAAATAAAATACCAATTAATTTATTTTATTTTTTATTTTTATATTTGGTTTATTTTCCGTCGATCTTGTTTTCCGTGCTGAGCACCAATGCTACCGACGCCAGGGAGGCAGCTCCCACACCTGGACCCTACCTATCGACCCATCAATTCATGAACCGGGACCAACGACTTTACTTCCCTTCAGAGATGTTATGCCTCAGAACATCCCGGCGGCGCCGACTGGGATTGAACCCAGGCGTCGTTTACGCGGTACAGATTTTCCATCGTCTCGCGATCTCGGTCTTCCTGCTAACGCTTCTTCCTTCGGAAAACCGAGTTTTGTCTATTCCGCGCTTGTCTGTATCGCTCTACATTCAATCTATTCATCTTGCAAAGCACCGAATAAAATTTTTAGTTTTTAGCATGAGACAGCCCAAATAAAATCAAATTGTTTGTACCTGAAAGGCGCACAATAGTTTATATTTGATGAGCGTGTGTTTTATAGCACATTTGAAGATTTTTTTCAAACGTTTGTTTTTGAGTTTGTTATACGTAGAATTAATTACTTTATTTGTACAGGCTCAATCGAATAAACTTTACAGAGCCGAGTTATCATTTTTGTTATACATTATTGATTTCTTATATTTAAAGTTAAAGGAGCTGGACCGGATACTCGCGGTTGTCTCGAGGTTAGTGGAGATTTACAATTTTTTTTGGATGGGAAAAGGGAGAGGGAGGTTTGAAATGTGGTTTACGATACAAATATTTAATTAATCCTAAAACATGAACTAATTTCTATTCATCTTGAAAACAAACATAAAAAAAAACCCACACGTACAAAATACAAACTAAACACAAGGTTAATAAAACTTACAATCTAATGTTAATATTCTTAAAGTAAACATATATGAGTTTCATAAACTCCAGATCGCGTCTTGCCAAAATATCCCGAACTGGAACATTAGGTTGTCTACCTCGAGCCCGAAGGGAATCGTACAGTTCAGATCTGACTCCGCGATGCTCAGCACAAGACCAAATAATGTGATCTGCGTCCTGGTAACCTTGTCTACATTCACAGAGATTGCTGTCCTTCAGCCCAACACGGAACAAGTGAGCGTTTAACGAATAGTGATTGGACATGAGGCGAGACATCATACGAATGAAGTCTCGACCCACATCCAACCCTTGAACCAAGAACTCTTCGACACCTTAGGGATGATCGAATATAGCCATCGTCCCAAACTCCCTTCACTCCACTTATTCTGCCAGCTGACGAGTGACTGTTGACGATAAATGAAGAAAAATTCATCGTAGGCGATTTGTCGATCGTAAATATCGCCTTCCATAGCGCCCACCTTAGCAAGTGAGTCAGCCATCTCATTGCCCGGAATCGAGCAATGAGATGGGACCCATGCAAAGGTGATGACAAAAGATCTTAAAGATAAAGCACTTAAAAGCTCTCGTATTTTCATGAGAAAATACGAGGAGTGCTTTACCGGCCTCATAGAGCGAATAGCCTCGACAGAACTGAGACTATCCGTAAAAATAAAATAATGATCTGGTGCAAGTGAGGCGATCGTTTCTAGCGTATAATGTATTGCCGCCAGTTCAGCAACATATACGGAACAAGGAGCATGAAGCATTCGAGAGGCGCTATGAATTTCGTTATAAATACCAAAACCTGCGGACGCCTCTATTAGTGATCCATCTGTGAAGAACGATCTTGCGGAATCAACTTGGCCAAACTTTGCAGCGAAAATTGACGGAGCAATCATGGAACGATGATGCTCTGGGATTCCGCAAATCTCTTGCGTCATGAATAAATCAAAATGAACAGAATTGACGAAGTCGGAGAAGCAAACACGATAGGGATTATGCTGCGAAGGGCTGACATCCTGTGTTATGTACACGTAGTACAATGACATAAAACGAGTTTGAGGGTTTAGCTCAAGAAGCTTCTCAAAGTTTGCAATCACCAGTGGGTTCATAATTTCACAACGGGTGAGGAGCCTGAGGGATAATTCCGAAAACCGATCAGAGAGTGGCAACATGCCCGCTAACACTTCGAGACTCATCGTATGAGTCGAGTGCATGCATCCTAACGCGATACGAAGACAGCGATACTGGATCCGTTCCAGTTTGATGATGTGCGTTTTAGCCGCCGACTGGAAGCAAAAACTACCGTATTCTAAAACCGATAAAATCGTTGTCCGGTACAACGTTAGAAGATCTTGCGGATGGGCTCCCCACCACGTTCCGGTAATTGTTCGGAGAAAATTGATCCTTTGTTGGCATTTTCGTCTCAGATACTCAATGTGGGATCTCCAGGTGCATTTTGAATCGAACCAGACCCCAAGATATTTGAAGGACATAGAATGAGTGATCGGTTTACCCAAAAGTTGAAGCTTTGGTTGTGCTGGGCTATGCTTCCTAGAAAAAACGACCAACTCAGTTTTCTCCGTGGAGAATTCGATACCTAGCTGAATAGCCCAAGTAGACAAATTGTCTAAGGTATCCTGTAAGGGTCCTTGCAGTTCGACCCCTTTAGGCCCTGTCATAGACACTACGCCGTCATCTGCAAGTTGTCTCAACGTGCAGTTGTCACTTAGCCAATTGTCAATTTCTCTGACGTAGAAATTATACAAAAGGGGGCTTAAACATGAGCCCTGGGGGAGACCCATGTAACTAAATCGAGAAGCTGTAGAGTTTCCATGAGAAAAGCTCATATGTTTCTCTGACAGCAAATTGTACAAAAAGTTATTTATTAATGGAGAAAGGCCACAAGCGTGGAGTTTGTCTGAAAGGACTTCAACGGATACTGAATCAAAAGCCCCCTTGATATCCAAGAATACAGAAGCCATTTGCTCTTTTTTAGCAAAAGCCAACTGAATTTCTGTGGAAAGCAACGCGAGACAGTCGTTCGTTCCCTTGCCCCTACGGAATCCAAATTGAGTATCTGAGAGTAGGTGGTTCGTCTCAACCCATTTGTCCAAGCGAAAAAGGACATTTTCTCCAACAATTTTCGAATGCACGATAACATCGCGATGGGACGATACGAGTTATGATCTGAAGCGGGTTTTCCAGGCTTTTTAATGGCTATAACTCTCACTTGCCTCCAATCATCCGGAACAATATTGAGCTCCAGGAACTGACAAAACAAGTTCAACATGCGCCTCTTAGCGAGGTCTGGGAGGTTCTTCAACAAGTTGAACTTGATTCTATCAGCCCCCGGAGCCGAATTGCCACACGAAAGGAGCGCGAGTGAGAGTTCCAGCATTGAAAAAGGCTGGCTGATCTCGTCTACAGAATTCGTCGTTTCGCGAGGAGTCATCTGTGCCGGAACGGAATCAGGACATACTTTTCGCGCGAACTTGAGAATCCAACGATCTGAGCACTCCTCGCTCTCGTTGTTCGAAGACCGGTTACGCATCCTTCGCGCCGCGTTCCAAAGCGTATTCATCGACGTTTCGCGCGATAATCCGTCCACGAATTGCCGCCAGTATCCGCGTTTCTTGGCTTTGATGAGGCTCTTGAGTTCGCGTTCAAGAGCCGAGTACGCTTCGAAATACACGGGTGTTCCACGTTTCCGGAAAAGCTTAAACGCGTCGGACTTTTTACGATAAACCTCAGTGCATTGGTGGTCCCACCAAGGGGAAGGAGGTTTCCTTCGCAAAGACGTTCCAGGAACCGGCCGAGTTTGAGCTCGAAGCGCGCTGTCCAAGATCAGATTGGAGAGGAAGTTATATTCCTCCAACGGTGGAAGCCCTTCTACCGACGACACGGCTTCCTCTATCGCGGTCTTGAACGTTGTCCAATCGATATTACGGGTGAGGTCGTACGCGACGTTAACGGATTCCGACGGATTGAACCCACTGGCAATCGAAATTTTGATCGGCAAGTGATCACTACCGTGGGGATCCTGGATCACATTCCACGTGCAATCCAACGATAATGAGTTAGAGCAAAGTGTGAGGTCTAATCTACTTCCATTCAAGGATGGGCCAGCCAAACGTGTTACTTCTCCATTGTTAAGAATTGTCATATTGAAGTTATCACAGAGGTCATATATCAAAGTTGAACGGTTGTCATCATACAGTTCCCCCCAGCCTGTACCGTGGGAATTAAAATCTCCCATAATCAACCGTGGAGCAGGAAGTACTGAACATATATCTGAAAGTTGTTTTCGATTAACAACGGCTCTAGGAGGAATATAAACAGAAGCAATACAAAGGCTCTTACCTTTAATAATAGCCTGACATGCAACAACTTCAATACCTGTAAATTGTGGAAGATTCACTCTATAGAAAGAATGGCATTTTTTGATCCCCAAAAGTACCCCTCCTCCACGCGAATCCTCACGATCCAGTCGAATAATGTTAAAATCATAAAAAGGAAGATCTATATCTGAAGAGAGCCAAGTTTCACAAAGAGCAAATGCATCACAATCATTATTGTGAACTAAAAACTTAAAAGATTCTAATTTAGGAATAAGACTTCGACAATTCCACTGTAGAATAGTGATCAAATCCCCGACCTCGTTTGGAAAATTATCCATCGAAGGAAATGATTGCTGCAATGAGGGGCCACTTCAATGTCAATTGCTTCAAGAGGGTCTTCACAGTAGGAAGCATTGCCAGAACAATGCTTTTGAGAGGATCAGAAATATTCAGGTACTTGAGAATATCGTCCACAATTTTATCAAATGAGAACAACCCAGATGAAGAAGGGGCTTCTGTTCTTAAAAATGGGACATCAGGGGTTTTGGATGTCCCTGGGAGAGGTGGAAAATCCTGGGTATAGTCAGTTCTTCTTAATCCAGGAGGAGTAGAAACTTCCTTTTTTCCACCACTCCTTGATTTGGGCAAGCTGATTTGGGGTTCTTCTTTCTCAACTTTCCGCGAACGGATGCGTTTTCGTTTCCGTGCTGAAAAACAGAAAGAAGTTCCCTCCTCAGCCAAGTCAGAGTCAGTCTCGTCATCTGACAAAAGAGAAAAGGGATTTTTGTCGTTGGTCGATGGCGTGGCCGTCTTAAGCATTTCTGCAAAAGACTGCCGGGAACGTTCCTTAAGTGAGTGTTGTAATTTCTCCCCGCGTTGTTTGTACACCGGGCATGACGAGATACCATGAGGAGTTCCCTTACAGTACACGCATTTTGGTGCGGTAGCTGCACAGGTGTCATCCCCATGCTTCTCTCCGCATTTGGAACAGCGTGCCTTGCTGCCACAGTGGGAGGCCGTATGTCCCAACTGCTTACAGTTTTGGCAGTTCATGACCCGGGGAACGAACAAACGCACAGGTAGTCGAAGTTTTCCCAGCTCGATGTAGTGAGGAAGGGCTGAACCAGAAAAGGTCACACGGAACGAGTCTGTGGGGGTAAAACTCTTTTTATCCTCGCTGACAGATACTGAGCCCAGTTTTTGGACATCCAGTATCTTCACCGGAGGAAGCAAACGGTTCTTGAAACGGCCAACCGCCTGCTTCTCCAAGATCTCGGGGGTCAGACTCGCTTCGGTGACCACACCTTCGATCTCCACATCACGAGCTGGGATGTAAACTCTGTACTCGAGCGTGAAGAGCTGGGAGGCAGCAATCTCGTTAGCCTGCTTCAGGTTAGAGACGGAGACACGAAGTTTATTGTGCCTAACCTTCGTGATTTCAGTCACGGCCGAGTATCGCTTCGTCAGATCATTAGTAATTTGCATTACATTCAAAGGTTTGTTTCTGGGCTGAAAGTAGACAACCCATGGGCCAGTCGAGTCATCTGGATAGGCTCGCGATCGGGGGTTTATCTGAGCCTGTCCTTTGCCAGGCTGAGACGATGAACCAGGGAGAGATGACGTACGTTTTCGACCCTTCTTGCCATCGCGTGGCAAAGTGGTGTCATCTTCCGACAAAACGTCCATTTCGTCTTGCGACAAAATGTCCATTTTGCCGTACTAGTGGGAGCGAAAAACGCTCTACCACTGAAACGATAATCACTCGGACACAATACACAAAAAAAAAAACTACAAACACAGAACACAAACTTAAAATTTAACTGTGGGCGAAAGAGAGAAACAAGAACAAAAACTTATCTGATAATCCTATACTACTACCACCGAGCGTTTAAACGGCAGCAGCGGAGCGACGCGCAGCGTGGATGATCTTCGATCAGCGTGTGCGGGCGGTCTTCGTTGGTGTGTGCTTGTATGAGGGTCGGCACTCAGCTGAACACACGATGATAGATGAGCGGTGTAAATGCGGAGGCAGATGCTGACACTCGATGACGATGATCCGTGTGCAGGTATGCGTTACCACGCACCGATGGTGCGCAAAATGGTTGGCGAATTGGCAATCGTAAAAACAATTTTCCTTCCGATGATGCCGAAAACACACTTTCTTCTCAGAAAAAAACTCACTTTTAGTTAATTATTTAGCTGGGAACTCTAAGCGAGAAAAATTGATAATTTAAATCAAGCGAATAGCGAGCAAACTTCCAAAATAGCGGAGCGCGAACTAAGTCGACCGTACTTCTTGCTAGGACGCAGTGGGATGAGTTTGTTATACACTAGTGGAAATAAATATAAAGACACATAAAAAAGCATGGCGCCTACCAAATATAAGAATCAGAGGAATTCTAAATACAGTCCGCATCGTGCTCTCTTGCCGTGCGGATCTATTTGCTTTTTGCTTAAGGAAGTGTTACTACTACCTAAAGCTACAACAAATTTAAACAGCACTTTTCAGTGCTCAACCTGTAAAAATTTTCTACCTTGTTCAACTCCTCTTATTCCTCTTCGATCCTTGTTTGGACCCTACCCGAGGTAATCCTTCTTGGATATCGATTTGGAACATTCCTCTTCGATCCTTCAGATTCTTATAGTAATCTGCTTGGAAGTCGATTTGGATAAAAAATTTACTGCCGCCATGGCGCCTAAACGCAAAAGAAAGGGGCAAACTCTTGACTCCCCTTCTGAAGAAATTAATTTGAGTAATCAATTTGATTTGCTCACGGATGATGAGAATGATCCATCATCCAAGAAAAATTCTAGTAAACTTTCCCGGCTTAATGCCAAGAAGGAAAAGATTCCCCCTATTGTGATAACCACTACCGATTTCCATGCTCTTCGCATGGAACTTTTGAATTTCGTGAAAGTTAAGTTTTCACTACAAATTGGACGTCGGGGTGAATGCCGTGTATTGGCTGAAACCTTGGACGGCTTTAAATGTCTTCTCAAGTATCTTACTGAGAAGAAGCACAATTTTTTTACTTACGACACCAAAACTGAACGTGTGTTCAAGGTTGTCATGAAAGGACTGCCCAGTGGTGAATCCCTGGATCAGATCAAAAATGAACTGGCAAAATTACTTGGAGTTGTGCCACTCCAAGTAATCAAAATGAAAATGAAATCCCGTCCTGGCGATTCGCGCAACGGGATTTCTAATGATTTTTATTTAGTTCACTTCAAGTCTAGTGAACTAAACAACCTTAAGGCCTTAGAAAAAGCTAGCCTTATGCTCCATGTCCGAGTGAAGTGGGAACACTTCAGGAAGACTGGAGGAAATTTCCAAAACCTCACTCAGTGCCGTAAGTGCCAGGGATGGGGTCACGGAACTAAAAATTGCTACATGCCAGCTAAATGCATGAATTGTGGTGATTCCTCTCACGCAAAGGACGACTGTCCTGTGAAGGAGAATCCTAAGAAATTTAAATGTTCAAATTGTGGTGAAAACCACAAATCCAATTTTTGGGAATGTAAGACTCGCAAAGCGATCCTACAATCTCGTTCTAACCGACAGGTAAGAAACGCTCCACGTTTCCGACCAGGTACAAATTCCTCTGCTGTTAACAACGGTCAGCGAGGAACAAATTCTACATTCGTACCCGTAGGTACAAATATCACCCCTGCTTCAAATGTTTCATCTGTACCTACTCCCCTCGCTGCTAACAATGTTCAGCGAGTTAATGGAGCTACCTATGCTGCTATTGCAGCGGGTAGAAATCAAAATACTAACCAACGTTCTAACGGAAATTTTGACAATTTTGACTTAGGAAGCATTACTGCTCCTAAAATGGAATTTTTACAGAATTCATTAATTGACATGATTTCTGATATGCTTAAATCTAACTCCATGTTTGATGCTATTCAAACTGGAGTAAAATTTGCTAATAATATTGTCATGACTTTAAAATTCAGTAATGGATTTTAAAGCATTAAACATTTTAAATTGGAATGCTCGATCTCTTAAAGATAATGAAGACGAGCTATTTAATTTTTTGAGAGTTCATAACGTGCATATTGCCGTTATAACTGAAACGTTCCTTAAACCTGGCCATAAGGTTAAGAAGGACTCAAATTATTTAATTTATAGAAATGATCGTCTTGATGGACCCTGTGGTGGCGTTGCCATCATTATTCATAGACGAATCAAACACAAAATACTTTCTTCATTTGAAACCAAAGTTTTTGAAACTTTGGGAGTTTCTGTTGAAACAAAATTTGGACAACTTACGTTTATAGCTGCCTATTTGCCATTCCAATGCGTTGGCCAGCAAAAGAATTTTCTCAAGGGTGACCTTCAGAAACTTACCCGTCATAGGTCTAAATTCTTCATTATTGGTGATTTTAATGCAAAACACCGCTCATGGAATAATGCTCAAAGCAATTCCAATGGTAATATTCTGTTTGATGATTGTTCTGCAGGTTATTACACTATTCAATATCCAAACAGCCCAACATGCTTTTCTTCTGCAAGAAATCCCTCAACTATTGATTTGGTCTTAACTGATTCATGTCATCTTTGTAGCCAATTGGTTACCCATGCTGACTTCGGTTCTGATCACCTTCCAGTAACTTTTGAAATATCCCAAGAAATAATTTCTAATCCCAACAGCTTTACTTTCAATTACCATAGGGCTGATTGGGAGCAATATCGAACATTTATGGAATATAACTTCGATCCAAACATTCCTTTGCAAACCAAAGATGAAATTAATTATGCTCTTGAATCTCTGACTACTTCTATAGTTGAAGCAAGAGCTGCCTCAGTTCCAAAATGCGAGGTTAAATTCGATTCAATTATAATAGACGATGATCTTCAGCTCTTGATCCGTCTTAAAAATGTCCGTAGGAGACAATTTCAAAGAACACGCGATCCTGCCATGAAAGTTATCTGGCGGGATTTGCAAAAACAAATTAAAAAGCGATTCTCTGCCCTGAGGAACAAAACTTTTGAAAATAATGTTTCTAAATTAGACCCGAGTTCCAAACCCTTTTGGAAACTCACAAAAATTTTGAAAAAACCTCAAAAGCCAATTCCAGCGCTTAAAGAAGGTGGTAAAATTTTGATCACAAATTTGGAAAAAGCTCAGAAACTTGCTAAGCAATTCGAGAGTTCCCATAATTTCAGTTTGGGTCTTACTAGTCCTATTGAAAATTAGGTTGCTCGGGATTTTCGGAATATTTTCTCTCGGGAAAATATTTTTGATGATTCCTGGGGGACTGATTTGGACGAAGTAAGGTCTATAACTAAAAAATTTCAAAATATGAAAGCTCCAGGTGATGATGGAATTTTCTATATCCTCATCAAAAAACTCCCAGAGAGTACCTTGTCTTTCCTGGTAAAATTATTTAACAGATGTTTCCATTTGGCATACTTTCCTGATAAATGGAAAAATGCAAAAGTTGTTCCAATTTTGAAGCCGGATAAAAATCCAGCTGAAGCTTCTAGCTACCGTCCAATAAGTTTGCTTTCTTCAATAAGTAAACTTTTTGAAAAAATAATTTTGAATAGAATGATGCTTCACATCAATACGAACTCAATTTTTGCAGATGAGCAGTTTGGATTTCGCCATGGGCATTCAACTACTCATCAACTCTTAAGAGTTACCAATTTAATTCGTTCAAACAAATCGGAAGGCCACTCAACTGGAGTTGCTCTTCTAGACATAGAAAAAGCATTCGACAGTGTTTGGCATGAAGGTTTGATTGCTTAATTGAAAAAGTTTAATTTTCCACTTTACATTATGAAATTAGTTCAAAATGATTTAACTGACAGAACTCTGCAGGTAAATTATCAAAATTCCAAATCTAATCGACTACCTGTTAGAGCAGGAGTTCCTCAGGGTAGCATTCTTGGGCCTATATTGTATAACATTTTCACTTCGGACCTCCCTGATTTGCCTCAGGGTTGCCACAAATCTTTGTTCGCTGATGACACAGGCATTTCCGCTAAAGGAAGAAGTCTTCGTGTTATTTGCAGCAGACTTCAGAAAAGTTTAGATATTTTCTCTTCTTATTTACAAAAATGGAAGATTTCTCCCAACGCTTCCAAAACTCAACTTATAATATTTCCACATAAGCCCAGGGCTTCCTTTTTGAAACCTAGTAGTAGTCACATAGTCACTATGAACGGAGTTCCAATTTCCTGGTCAAACCAAGTGAAATATCTTGGATTAATACTTGACCATAAATTAACTTTTAAAGATCACATTGAGGGCATTCAAGCCAAATGTAACAAATATATAAAATGTTTGTATCCTCTTATAAACAGGAAATCCAAACTTTGCCTGACGAATAAACTTCTAATATTTAAACAAGTTTTTAGACCGGCCATGCTTTACGCTGTGCCAATATGGTCTAGTTGTTGCACTACCAGGAAAAAAGCACTTCAAAGGATTCAGAACAAAATTCTGAAGATGATTTTGAAGTTGCCTCCCTGGTACAGTACTACCGAAGTACATAGAATTTCGAATGTTGAGACTTTAGCACAAATGTCCAACAAAATAATTAATAATTTCCGGCAAAAATCGTTACAATCCTCAATTGCAACGATTAATTCCCTTTATACTTAGATAAGATTAGTTTTAGTTTTTAGTTTTAAGATATCAATTGTTATACTGACATGCAGGTTAAAAAACCTGTTTAAAATACTGAATTGCCAAGACAGGAACAATGTAAAAACACTTAGATATATATCATAACAATTAAGGCTGGTAAGTTACTGTAGTAACTGGAGCACCTAGGTTGAAAATGAAATGTAATTTATTTTGAATTTGGAACAAATAAAGAGTTAAAAAAAAAAAGAGGAATTCTAAACCATGTATTTTTGGAAGCCACATTATCATGCTACAATATCACCCATAGAAATAACCAATTACATCATGTACGCAGGGGAAATAAATGGAAATGTGTTTTTCTCCTTCGGAAATAAATATAAGGACGTCATACAAAAATGTATGGGAAACTGGTCATTTTCGAAACATTACCAAGCATGGCAACAGTTCTTGTAGCACCAAAATAACCAAAGAGTTAGTTAAAGTAATAATTAAACTTAATTTCTGAAACATTCTAAGCAGATCCAATCGCTAGAAGTTATCGAAAATTACAAAAAATCATTGGTTGATCAGCGATGATTAATTAGGTGATACATACATTTAGGCGTTTTCCGAGTTAGAATGTGTCTTGAGATGTTCAAACATAACATATTATATTCTATTCTGCCATTTTCCATTAGTTACCGGAACTTTAGATGAAGATGCAGCTGTTCTTACTAACGTTTTGAAAACTTGTACCAATAAATTAGTTGAACAAAAGTATGTTTCTTTGAAAAACTCGAACAGCTGGTACAATTTGGATCTTTTGCGTCTTAAACGTAAGAGGGACAAATGGTACAAAAAGTTTTGTAGATCTAATAGTGATAATCATTGGAATAGGTACACGGTCGTGCGTAATAAATATTCACAATCGATTAAGAAAACTCGATGTGAATATATTCAGAGGAAAATTGATCAGCATCAAAACAAAGAGTTATGGAAAATTTTGAAATCTTTGATGAAGCCTAGTAATTGTAAATCGCGGACCATAACTTTTGATGGCATATTAGAACAGTCAGAACAAGTAATTGCTTCTAAGTTTAATGACTATTTCGTCGAGAGCGTTTCACTGATCAATCAATCTATTGAACTGATCAATGAACCGGACGAAATAAAACAGCCGATTAATAGTAATTGTAGATTTAATGGTTTTCACCCAATTACATTAGATGAACTTAAAAATATTTGCTTTTCATTAGGAAAAACGGCTGAAGTAGATAATGTTAATGCTAGAGTTATTCAAGATTGCTTTCATGTCATTCGACACACTCTGCGGGACCTTATTAATCAATCATTGCAATCTGGGCACGTGCCGCATATTTGGAAAGAATCTTTAGTTGCTCCTATACAACAAGTTGCTGGGACGATTAAAGCCGAAGAGTTTCGTCCCATCAACATGTTGCACACATTAGAGAAAATTTTAGAACTTGTTGTAAAAGGCCAGCTGTTAGAATATTTAAATAGTAACTGTTTGTTGATACCGGAACAATCGGGATACCGGGAAGGCCATTCTTGTGAAACCGCGTTAAACTTAGTGTTAGCTAAATGGAAAGAAAATTTGGAGCATAAAGATACGATTGTTGCTGTGTTTTTGGATCTAAAACGCGCTTTTGAGACAATTTCTAGGCCCTTATTGTTGAGAACAATCAAGCGCTTTGGAATTTCGGGTTCTGCATACAAATGGTTTGAAAGCTATTTATCTGACAGAACACAAAGGACTGTTTTTAATGATTTTGTATCTTGTCCCGTTGAAAATGACCTTGGAGTGCCTCAGGGAAGTGTATTAGGGCCCCTTTTATTTATTATGTATATTAATGACATGAGACGAGTTCTACGGTTTTGTGATATCAATCTTTTTGCTGACGATACTGTGTTATTCATTGCAGCTAAAGATTTAGAAGAAGCCGTTTCACGCTTGAATGAAGATTTGCGTTCTCTAAGTAGATGGTTGAAGTATAAACAATTGAAATTGAATGTAAGTAAAACTAAATTCATGCTAATTTCGCGGAATCGTGTAGATGATGATGTCTCTGTTGTTATTGATGATGAGACACTTGATCGCGTTCAGGAAATTAAATATCTTGGCGTGATTATTGATGACAAACTCAAGTTCAATTCTCATATTGACAATGTCATCAAGAACATTGCCAAGAAGTATGGAATCCTATGTCGCTTGAAAAACGATTTAACTATTGGTAGTAAAATACAGTTATACAAATCAATCATCTCCCCTCATCTAGACTTTTGCCCTTCCATTTTATTTTTGGCCAATGAAACACAAATATCGAGATTACAGCGTTTGCAGAATAAAGTAATGCGTTTGATTTTAAGATGTAATAGATTCACTTCCTCAACTTTTATGCTGGACGCTTTGCAATGGCTGTCAGTGAAGCAAAGAATTGTGTTTTTGACTATGGTGTTCATTTTTAAAGTAGTTAACGGTTTGCTGCCTCGATATTTGTGTGATCGGATTGAAAGAGGAAGTTATTTTCATAGATATAACACTAAAAACGCGGATGAAGTAAGAACACCACATCTTTTGAATAATGCTTCACAAAATTCATTATTTTTCAAAGGTATAAATGTTTTCAATTCGATGCCTAGACACATCAAGCGTGCAACTACACTTACAGAATTCAAGAGACGCTGCATTTCACATGTAAAAGCTGTTTATTGAGCAGTTAAATTTTTATGAATGGATAAATCATGTATCTCGACAAAGTTATCTCTAACGGATTATTTTGTATGGAGACTGTCATAAAGACATTTTAGTAATTGGTGTAGCATATACAAAAAACTACATTGTTTGCCTCGATGGTGATGATGGATTTTTAGTTTTTTTGATTTTGTAGTAGTAATAGTAAAAATAGCTTTGAGTAGTCTACGATGGTTTGAGCCTCGCGCGCGGAATACAGGTATAAATGACTAATACGTGGAAATTGTGGCAAAAGCCTTGAATTAGTAAAGGGTTGGCTGGAAGTCGTTTCCTTGGATATAGTCCTGGCACTGCGGAAGCTTAAACGTGTAAATCCCAGGTCACGTGTAAATGGAAGTATTGTCGAGGACTATACTTGGACTTTTGATAACTAGTTACACCTTTGAATGTTTTTGGTTGATGCCTATAGCATATTTAACAGGACATTTATATCTGTAATTGTAACCAGCTCGATTTTGTTTGCAAACCTGGTTAAAATGTTTATATTTAATTATCTTAAAGATAACTCGTCCAGCTCAAACCTTTGTAGGGGTAAGAGGTGGGACCATCATCATCATCATCATCATCATCATCATAACCTCCAGTTTGAAGAAAATTGTAATATAATTTAAAACAGGTAATTTTTCTCAATTCTGAGAAAAATGTTACTCAACTGTGTATTGTCTTCGATAACCTTGTTGATATTGAGTCATCATCTGCTAAGCGCTCAATTTACAGTGTTCTATTCACCTTGTCACTAGTGGTGCTAGTATCGGGGAATATCGTGTCTTGGGGATAATAGAAGAGTAGACCATATTGTTCATTTAAAATATTTGATTACGCTATCTGTATCTTTTGTTCTTTTTTTTTTCGTTTCACCACTGACGACGAGGATTGCTGGATGTTCAGTCAGATTGAGTTTTAATGCTCTGACTACAGTTGATATTTCACACCATGTTTTCTTTATGTTATGTTCACGACTGTGCTGTTTTGTAATGTTTGCATGTCACAGGCGACGATTCTACCAACTAACTGGTCGTGCTGTTAGCGGCGTCACCCGTCGTTCAGGCGTATTATGTGTACCATGAAGTGAGGGTTCGTCCCGCTCCAATCGGTGAAATTTTTCATTTAAAAGAAAATTTCCCTACTGGTCTACTGGGTGTGTTATTTGTTGTCTAGTGTTAAGTGTGTTCAGTCTGTACAACCTCTGGTTGAAGACGGTGTCAATTGTCTTTTAAATAAATAAATATGAATTAGTCCTGAATAATGCAAATGAGCCATACGAGCTTGACTTGATATTTACCGTTTAATGAAGTCAATCTCATCATCAAGACTCTAGGATGGCTTGAAGCCAGTAAATTTTTATATTTGAAAGTTTTTTATCATATTTTGCTGGGAGGGTTGGAGACACTATAATCAGAAAAGATGGTAACAGATGTACTGTGTATCGTGTAGTAATTTGGTGAAGATTTAATATTAAAGGGCCATTTATACAGTGGAATGGAAAAGCTGCCAAATGTTCCATATAAGAGCTCTCGAATAGTGCAGTTACTGTTTCAGTCCACGCACAATAATTTCTCGGCTGCCAGCTACAAAATTAGTTGGAGGATGGAAGAAGAAGTGAGTGGACTGCGGAATTCCTATATTCTTCTCGCCGATGCACGCCGCCACCTCCACCGCCACCGCGGCACACTTCTACTGTCCTGTGATCTTGTTTGATAGAAGGAATTTGTAATGTCATTAGCCGGCATTCCACTAACTGACTCTTCCCAGAGGCATGCAACTACAGGGTAAGCTCGAGTTTGCTTTACAACTGGCTTTGGGAAAACACAACGGTTTTGAGACCATTCTAGACGTAGAAGCTGGATGACCATTGGATTGGAAAAATTGCGAAGAATCGTTTTAACAGCTAGCACGACATGGTGCAGTTGAACATCATTACCATCGTATTGTTTAGAAGTAATCGGGAGAACTTAGTCAAGCGCCTAGCTCCTTCTTCTCAACTTTTACGCTTCTGTAGCGAACATTTTGCCGACTCTCAACTTAGTGTTCTGTAGATGCACTTCCACAGTTATGCATGATTTTGTATATTGTGTGTCAAGCACAATGATAATCTATACCCAGGAAAGTCGAGCAAATTTTCAAACTCGAAAGATTTCCTCGACCACACCGCCGCTTCCGACTTGTTGCCTTTATTGACTGGAGGCTATCTGAGGTCCCAAAAATGTGTGTACTTAATTCAAATTACGCTGAACGCCAGTTATGTGACCCAAAACATGATGTTATATGTTAGTAAACCATTTCCACGTTATTGTTAATATTTTTACCTTCGTTTTCGTTTGCCCTCTAGGTTAGTAGCAGCAAAAACCGACCGAGCACCATAATAATATATTTTCTTCTCTCTCTATCTTTCTTCCACCCCAAGTTCCCACCATAGCCGACCTTCCCTTACGATGAAGGGTTGGTTCGATGCATTCCGAGACGATGGGGCTCCCACTCTGTACTCGTTCTCAAACCGAACCCCAGTTACCGGCGATGTGTCGATTGTGGCCGTCTGCGTCTTATTTGCCACTATCTATCTGGCATTTCTGGTCATCTTCCCCGGTGTTCGAAAGCAGGTAAGCAACTTCAAACAGCCATCAAATTGCATAACATAGACTTTTATTAGCTGTCTCATTACTAACTGCATGAATACATGCTTGTGTACTCATATGTACCGCATTGAGCATTTGGCACGATCATCTTTGAAAAAAGCCACACGCGGGGATTTGAATATCATTGCATCGCGCTTCGATTCGATTGGAAGGAAAAGACGGTCAACCACCCGATGCAAAAGTGCCACTTTAACGAACAAAAATACCCACTCGTTTCTTACGTGCGTACGATCGCCCATACATATTGGCACAATTACCGCACGTACGATTCAGAACCAATAAGTATCCAATCAAAGCGATCGTAATTGTGGTGATTACAAACATCTCTTCCAAAGAAAAAATAATAATAACCCCACACGACGACGTGCCGGTAGGGTACGAGTTCCATGGCCTTTTTCATAAAAGAGACAAGGCTTATGGGAAAATATATTTGCGTCACAAATCTTTACTTTCTATGGATAGACGTCAAAAATGGGAAAATATTCAATTCTGGGCCATGTTGTGCAGCATTGCTGGTTTAAGTACTGAGCTAGCACTGTTGCTTGTCAAATTTACAAATTAAGAATGAAAAAGCTGTGATCGGGCATTCCTTATTTTCTGTAGAATTTCCCTCACCCAAACACTTACTCAACCAAATGGTATTAGTAAAGTAAGTTAACTAAATGTGTCCATAGCAGGGACCACAGTTCAAATGTAGGGCGAAATGCACCGCGAGGCAAGACGCCCCATTGCCTTTTTAACGAGGATTTCAAGATCTATTGATGATGATGGTCCCACCTCTTACCCCTACAAAGGTTTCAGCTGGACGATTTATCTTTAAGATAATTAAATGTGACATTTTAACCAGGTTGGCAAACAAAATCGAACTGGTTTCAGTAACAGATATAAATTCCCTCTAGAGTTTACAATTGCTTCACAGCTATATAAATGTGGAAAAGCTCAGTCTCGTCCACCTCTTAGTTCGCCTTTTTGTCCACCTTAAATATTCGTAAGTATTACAAGCAATCAAGAGTTAGTGAACAATCAACAAAGCATCCTATTACACTAGCAACCGCGCAATCTGATGCTATCATAATTTTCAGCAATGTCAGGAATGCTCACGAACCTCCAACATTTGCCAGAAAACTTACTACTAATTCAAGGTATCTTCCAAATAAGCTTCAAAATTGCATTTTTTTTTAGAAATATATTAAATTCAGTCCTCTATATCAGTAATACGCGCGCGAGGCTTAAACCTTTGCAGACTACTTTTTTTTTTTAAATAATCTACTATTAAATCAAATATTAAAATTCATCACCAAAATGTTACCATTTTTTGTTAGCTCACTCACTCATGTATCCTGCGCACCTGCAGTGATGCAAAGGGCCAACGTAAAACACGATGTCTCTGAAAGAAAATCTTAATATAAAAAAAGCAGAATGTATGGTGAGACTTCTTATGTGGGTTTGTGTTCATGCAAAACGTTTTGCCAGTGGCGTCTCGTCCATATGTGCACCTCGTGCACTGCACAGTCTCGAATTTTCAAAAAGTAAAAATTATATTTCGTAAAAATTAAGAGGCAAAAATTTAATACTCCATTAAAATCATTTTTGTCCGCCCTATTTATTGGTTTCATATGGATAGTAACTGAATTATCCACCACATCACTGGATAGTAGCTGAATTGTTTACCACATAGCTGCTCAACCTCCGTTTTAACCACCACTGAAAAAAATGTACGTAAAACAGAAGCGAGGCATAGCGATCTTGTTTTCACGTACGGGCACGCTGGGATTTTACAACATGCAGACAACACTCTTTTTGGGCTTCTATGGCGAATGAGCGACACAAAACAAGCAAGGAAAATATGCCTTCGTTCTACCTAAGCCACCGCATGCTAAGTTCTCCCAGTCTGAGGACTTATGCTTGTGCACCAGAAACGCTCGTATTTACAACCAGATCAGTTGTATATGTATTGAAGTCCCGTAAGCATAATTGCCGCTGTGTTAGTGTTTATTTTGTGCACTTCTATCTTTGCACAGTTTAAAGAGAAGAGAATAAATTGGCACGTATAGGCAACGTCGCATTTGAGTTTCTCTCTGAATTGATTGAATCTTGGAGAGCCGTCATTCGTTGTATACCTACCTACAAGCACACATCGAATTTTTAAATTTTTAAATTTTCTCACTACCATGTCTGCAATTCATTCAGTAGCCTCAGCGCATTGATGGAATATTGTTCATGGCATAGTGCAAAATTAAATAGGAATCATGGAACAGGATATTGTTGATGACCTCCTGAAAAGACCGTTTGCCAGAAGATCCATGGAGGAATAAATGCTTATTGCGAGAATGGACGTCCCACGACAACTTGAAAACGACATGTAAAAGAAATGGTAAAATTATAACGCGGAACTTTGCCGAAAATGGACAAGTGGAAATTGTTGGTTGTGTCACATGCTCGAGGAAATTGCGCGGGAAGTGGAGCATTTCGAGGAAATCGCAATTGGCGTCAACTCTACACTACTGCTTAGGAAACGGTGAGTAACGATGACAAATATCATAAACATGAGACTTAAAAGGAAAATCAATGTTTCTATGCAAGAGTAAGCAAAACTGGTAGCAGAACTGTTCCTCATTATCATTTTTTTTATTTTTTAAGCAGGTACCCCCGTCGAAAGATTTGTATCCCATGTTTTTTTATTATGCATCAAAATTGGCTTCTACTGTTACAGACAAAATATAAATAAAATAGGTGCACAACTAGTGAATTTTCTCACGTGACGCCACTGGTTTTGACTAATAGCAGATTTAGGACAGGGAGCACTCGGAACATACCCGGAACAAATGATCAAGTATTTGAATGTTGATGAGATTTTACTTCATATTAAGACTACTTTCCCGCTGCAACCCTGAGCTTGTGTGGCCAATGTATACTTCTAGACCAACAATTGAAGTAGGTGGAACAATCAAACGTAAACAATGCCTTTAATCGCAAATTTCTAGAGTATCAAAACACACCCACGCAAATTAACAATGCCATTCGATAAAGGAAGTTTGCTCTAACAGAAGCTGGTGTTAAATTGTTGGATGTGTTTTGATTCACGAGAAATTTGCGTTTAAACTCATTGTTTTCGTTTGGTTGTTCCGTCTATTTAAAATGTTGGTATAGATTTGTTAATTAAACTTTCAGGTGCAGTGTAGCAACTACTTGTAAAAACCTGGAAATATCAGGGTATTTCAAAAGATCTACAAAATCCTGGAATTATCAGGAAATTGTACCATCAATCAGGGAATGTTTATAAAGAGGTTTATTATAGTCGATGAATCTGTTCATTTGTATGGTGCAAAGTTTTGATGGTTTTGAAAGACCACAAACTTGTATTTTTTCTTTCAGTCAAAAATCTTAATAAATAATCAAGATTTTTCCAAACTAGGCTTAGGCACTAGACTGATGCAAAATTTGAAATTTTCGCTCCACAGTGCTCAAACGGTTTCAAATCAGGTCCTAATTAGCCTCCCAAAATTTAAACTCATTTGGGACGAAACTGACTTGGCACAAACTATTCGAAGTTTACATGGAAATTACTATGGGAAAACCAAACTTTTTGTTCATTGTCTTCTACCCATTTTCCATATAGCTTTTTCGAAAATTTTTATAACTATTCTTACGGGAAATTTAACCTGCAACTTTGCGGAATACCGTTTTTCAGCCAAATGTCAAATTAAATTGTTATTAATTGTTTAAGAGATTGATAATCTTATGGCATGATCAAGCAGCTGTTCTGTGGGCAACACTGCTTTCTGCAGTGTGACATAGTAGCCATGATATCTGTGATCTATTATTCGCACCAGTTGAATGAGCATAATCATAACACATCAGTGACTTGAATCATAAATAACTTTTGTTCCTTACAGTTGATTGAAAAGTGGTTTTCAACAAAGTTGTATATGAGAGAATTTGCTACAATCTCTGCTATCATTTTTAAAAGCATAGTGATGTGGTGAATTGTTAGATAGATATGAACAAAAACATAAGTTTTCCCATAGTAATTCCCATATAAACTTGAAATGGTTTGTGCCAAGTCAGTTTCTTACTAAAGTAGTTCAAATTTCGGGAGGCTAAGCAGGACCCAGTTTGGAACCGTTTAAGCACTGTGGAGCAAAAATTTCAAATTTTGCATCAGTCTATTGGGCACCCATTACTGTTTACGGCAACAGAAAATCAAACGTTAATTTCACTTCGCTGAATGTATTTCAGCTTCAATTTGATAACATTTCCACAACTGAGCAAACATCTTCTTTTTCCTTTATTTAACGTCGGTCTCTGTTCCGCAATCTAGTGCCAATCATCGACGGAAAATCGATTGCCATCCATTGATGGCATTCGAATGTGCAGGAAGGCAGCTTCCACACCTGCGTAGGATATCGCACCCATTCAACACACATGGGCCGGGACCAACGGCTTTACTTCCGTTCCGAAGGAAGACGTGACCAGAGATTTTTATGCCTCAGAAAAATCCCACCGACCTCGGCTGGGATTGAACCCAGACCCATCGGGGTGTTAGAAAGCAGTCAAGCTTACCACGACACCACCGGCGCCGGCAACTGAGCAAACATGTTATGCTAGATTTTTCTTTGAATGAAATATACACACTTCAAATTACGGCTCATTTCGAGTTGCTGATAATAGAACAGCTGGTTAACACGCAGCTTAAATGGAAAGGATGCCGACAATAGTCACACTCACAGTTTTGCACAATTCTGTCGCTTGGGAAGGATAGAGCAGCAAGCAGCAAGTAAATGTAAGCAAACAAACACGGCATATTTATGTGTGCGTGATGCTGTAAAAATGCCAATAGAAGCACGGATGCGGCTTAGATTGACGGAAATACACTAATGCCCCTATTATATTTCCGAGATGTAGATGTTTTTCCAAGTCCCAGAATTATGAAAATGCAGGTGTATTTAAGTCCTGCTCTTGAAACTTTTTCATAGCCGTAGAGTTATATTTTTTGCTGTGCCAAAGATTTCAACAATTTTATATCCATTTAGTAAGCCACGCTAAATTTAAGAAAAAACAACCAAACGTCACGTTCTACTATACTGAATACATTTGTTGCCACAGATTCTAAAACACCTCTTCCTCCTAAAAATGTGACGTACTTAAAGGATGCTCCATAATCTTGGTTTTTTAGAATAGTTTAAACTGATTGTCACTGGATTCGAATTATATAAATTATTACGAAAAAATAATTTCCAATATCAACAAATTTGAGTATTTTCGTCAAATTCCTAACGTTTATTAAGAAATAGCCTACATTTAGGCACAACCAGCCTTCACAGGGAATCCACTTGCTCCAAGATTAAAAAAGTAAGCTTTGAATCAATCTTGTAAATTATTATTTGTTCAAATCAGTACATTTTTCCAATCTCAACATGCAAAATTCACTCTATGGATTCAATAATAGATCCAATCTTTCATAAACGAGGTTGGAAACTGTTTGACTTTATCAACAATCTTGTCAAATTGCTAACGTAGATTCGTTGTAAGAAGCATAGCATTTTACTGAACGTAGGAGCGACGTAAGGATAGATAGAACAACATTTAAAACGTCAAGAGTTTATGAAGGCGTTTAATGATCATGTTTCATGATTACAGTGAGGTCAAATGATTTTCTCTTTGCCAAGCCCTATGGAGAGAATCGTGATAATTTGGATCCAATTTAAAACAAAAATCAGCATGTAGCAGTTTCCTCATCATTTAGAGAAATTTAGGTAAAATATTGAGGTTATTGAAGAAACAATAACCTTCCCTTATGCTAGTACATTTTTGGCACTGAATTGTACTGGGGAGAACTGGCAGATTTGGTGTAATGATTCAATTTCTAGTAGGGTTAAACAGGCAAAAACGCATTCGAGGCAAGACTAGAGGCACAGACAAACAGACGTAACTCTTCATTGTGTATCTTCGTTCATGCATTTAACGGTTGATTTGAATATTATCAGTTCCGCGAACTACTCGCCGCAGCGCTAGCATCGGATCACTTTGACGTTTCTATATATTTTATAGAACTTTTATGCAATATTGTTTACGAGTTAGCGAGCAAGCTTGTTTTTCGCGAGAAGCCAGAGAGATGTCGTTACTGAGGTTATATGTTTTGAGATACTATGTTTTCAAGAACAAGTTTTTCAAAGAGTTACGTCTGTTTGTCTGTGCTAGAGGTGTGCGCCGATCTAAAAAATAATCGGCAGCGGTGTGTGTGGTAATTTTTCTCGGAATCTGCACGGCGGCATGAATCAGCATCACGTTTTTTGTGCCCGTTATTTTTTTTATAAATTGTTCTCAAGCAGTTTGTATCTGGGTTATCAATAGTTTGAAAGGTTTTTTTTAAATAAAAAGCTATTACCATTTTATTAAGATCTCACTGCGTATACTTTTATTTAAATCCTTTATTTATTTAGCAATACAAATGAACACACTTAATGTGGTTAAAATTATTAAACTTCAAAACAGGCTTACAAAAATCTTCTTAATTATTTTTTTCAACGAAAAAAATCCGTGGATACGACAATTTGGAATATAATTTGTGCGAAGGAGCTGCAGCCTAACCAGTGAGTTGATTGAGTTGTTTTACATATTACGGAGAATTTCCTCGGTTATTTATAATCTTTATTTATTTTTGTAGAACCTCATGGATTCGTGAATGATTGTTTTTTATGTGAAGTAATGAAAGTTTAGCGGCGCCGGTGGTGTAGTGGTAAGCGTGATTACCTCTCTCACCCCAGCAGGCCTGGATTCAATCCCAGTTGACGCCGCCGGGATGTTGTTAGGCATAGCATCTCTGATCACGCCTTCTTTCAGAAGGGAAGTAAAGCCGTTGGCCCCCGGTTCATGAGTTGATGGGTCGATAGGTGGGGTTCAGGTGTAGAAGCTGCCTCCCTGGCGTCGGTTGCATTGGTACTCAGTACGGAAAACAATTCGAAGAAAAAAAAGTAAACAAAAAATCTCGTCTCACATCAACTGATACTGAGTGGTTGTGGTACAAGCACGTATCGTCGATTTAAAGAAAGCTTGCGCAAAGAGACTAGGGTGGGAAATGGATTCGTAGACCATATAGGTCCATATAGATTTAATTTTCACTAGTAGACATAACCAGTTAAAATCATTGTTAGTATCCACTGAAGATCCGATTAATGTTTTAGGTAAAGCAAGCAGAAATAAAATAAACTTTAATCATTGTAACAAAGCATATGTAAGACAAACCAAGAGAACTTTAGCGACTAATTTTAAACAACATAGGGAAAACGCAGGTAATGTCGGCCTAAGTGTCCCTAATTTGGGCCCATACATAAATTCAGCAATTGACTAAATTTTCAATAGCAACCAAAAATATCCATTAGTAACGTCCCAATAACGCGTTCATCTAGATAAAATTGATAAATAGCAGATTTTTAGCGATGGGCCCAATTTTAGAGCCATAGGCCAACATTAGAGACATTTCCCCTATAGCTGAGGTTAATAAAGCGAAAACGACAAAATACGCGTATCTGTCAAGGAATTAAATGGAAATTACTAATACTTCTCTCTTTCCTTACATTAGTACTATATTTCTGGAGATAAAATTATTCCAATCTCTGGAATTTGAACCAAAGACGACTCAATCGCTGATTTCATATCTATGCATTTCGTTAGTTGAAGCCTCCCTTAGGAGCAATTCCACGCCAAATGACGAATCGGAACATTCTCCGACATTCTCCGATTTGCACGAAACATTGATAAAATTGTCATTCACATTTTTACAAAAAGTTAGCCAGTCAACAGCGAGGAAAAACTGAGAATTTATATCAAGCGAATACCGAGAAAACTTTAAAAAAAACGGAGCACGAAACAAGTTGACCATACTTCTTCCTAGGATGCAAGGGAGTATTGTTTTAGTCCTGTCAGTTCCAAGTCTATGTGCAGTCATTTGCTTGACATAATTAACACTCGTTCAGCTATCTGTTGGCATCCAAACATGACTGATTTGCCCATAATTGCATTCTCACTCATTAACTCAAAACCGATTAACATGCTTCTTCTGTCAAAACACAAAGTTTTGCAAAATATTGTACAAATTTCATAGAAACGGTATTAATGATAATTTAAAGTAATATAGTGAAAGTAGCAATAACTTCCGATTCTACTTTAAAATACATTGGGCTCCTTATTATGACTCCAATTAATATAACTTGTAAACATTGGTTTGCACCAACTAGATTTTAGGAAAATGTATACATAATCGTCCAAATTCGACGGAACACAATACATTGCAGTGGTTTGAAAAGTTTAGTAGACTTTTGTTCGCAAAATCTTGTGAAATGAGTCTGATTTTAAAATATTAAGATCCAAATTGGGATTGTTGTATTTTTTTGATAGGTAAAACCTAAAAAAATGGCATAAAACATAGTTTATAATTCCAGAAAATTGTCGAATTATTAAACAGGAAATTAAATTTAAAAATTTAACACACAAATTCGTTCAAATTTTGTACAGTTATTTGTGACCGAATTACGCGTTGAAAGAGCAGTGGGGAACAGGGGCTTGTAAAGTTGAAGCAACAGTAGGATAGAAGTTAGTGAACGAAATGACGATGACATTAGCTGCTAATACCTGCTTACCAGCAAGGTACACCCCTCTTAAGGGGAAGTTCATCGCTCCGAAAAAAATAATAACGTTTTGATTTTTGTAAAAATACTGGAAAAAGATATCAAAAATCTAAAAAATCACATTTTTTCTAATTTTCTAGAGAAAATTCAAGAAAAAAAATAATTTTTTGAGTCATCATGGCATAAAGTTGGAATTAAAAAAACAACAAAACATCGACTTTTTGCTGAGAGTCCATTTTTTTTCATGATGAGATAGAAAAAATATGATTACATGTAATTTTTATCAAGAATCATAGAAGGAAACTGATTGGATTTTTGATAACTTTTCCCAATATTTTTAGAAAAACAAAAACGTGCCAAAACTAAGTTTTTATTTTCGGGTCTGTAAACTTTTCCTTAAGTAAAGTGTTAACAAATTATAAAACGAACGGCAATCCTTAAAACGAAGAGATAGAGATTCGCTTCTTTCAGCAAAAATGTGCATTTTTAAGGCACTTACAACTGTGTATAACATTGAAAAAAAGTTAAAAACGTAAAAAAAAACTCATTTTAAGAGGGTTCTACCGTTTGTACTAAACTATGCTCGGTTTGTATAATCTTTGAATAGACTTGGGAGCAATTCCCTACAAATTCGCAAATCGGTTTATTTTTATTTTTATTTGATTTGGTTGAAAATTTGCAGAAACGTTTCTTATGACCGACTTTGCCATTTTACATCTTCATATCGCCAATTTGAATCCAGCCTTATTTTTGAAAAGGGCCTATAGAAAAATATCAAGCTTATCTTCAGAAAATTTTTACTCGAAAACTGTTTGCCCGATCGGTTTGATATCTTGGGCAATATTGCATATCAAGAACAACATATGAAAAGGGCATACAAGCTTTTTGTATACAAACATTCTTATGCCCTTTTCTCGCCACCCATATGACACCAACGCAAACCATCAACAACGCCGGATAGGGGAAGGTTTCCGGCGTTGTTGATGGTTTGCGGTAGTTTGCGTGGGCGACCCTCGGTTGGTGAGGAGAGGGCCTACAAAGGTTTATTTACAAAAAGCTTGTATGCCCTTTTCACATGTGGCTCTTGATATAATAAATAAGACTAATTGAAAAAAAATATGCACTCTAAAAAAAAATTCCCAACTTTTTTTTAATTTCAAACAAAATCTTAAAACCTCGCGTTTGCGTAGAATACTGCTCTGAAGTAGGCTGCACAACCGTATGTATGAATGCTTGCATCTGTGAAGACTTGTAGTTCAAGAGAGTTGTTTGAAGATGAGCGGACGTATTTGAAGCAACATCGAGGTATGCGTATGTCCTCCACCATCGGCAACAATTCAGTCCAACGTTCCCACTTACTAAGGTTGTTGTCATCTACTTCTTCATCCCATCCGCCATAGATCTTGTACTACCATTTTTCCGTGGATCTTAAATGGTGTGAGCAAGTCTAACGGGTCGAAGAATCTCATCACGCAGCTCACAACTATCAGCTTCGTAAGACGCTCACCTTTCAGCAAATACGGACTCACGACATGCCGATGTTCCGTACTCGCTTGGTTCCGCTTTCCTTGTCCCGGTTGAAGTGCATCTACTGCTCCTTATTGACTTCCTGCTTCGGAGTTCAACACCCAGTTACTTATCTCGAAACCACCTTCCGAATGAACGTATCTAACCTCTTTCGCTCTGTAGATTGCCTCATCGATTGGATCGACGCTGTCGAAGTCATCGACGTAATGCTTCTCTACTATTGCCGCTACAACTTCTGGAAATTCCGTGGAAAACTCCATGGCATTTTTCAACTGAAATGGAGAACATTTGAACCCAAACGTCGCGACGTCCATTATGTACACGCTTGGAGAATCGCTTAATGAGCTTAGGAGCACAAACATCTGCACCTTTTTATCCGCGCCCGAATCAGTTGCTCATAGTATATTTCGTGAGTACTGCCACCGAATTCGATGGGTCATTCCCGCAAACGATTGAGAACACCTGGTCGCATTTCCGGACCTGTAAGCAACTGGGATTTCAAAGAGGTACCATTCATCGATACTGCTGCATCCCACACCAGCCCAACATTTCCAGGCTTCTTAGGGATCAGAACTACGTTTATGGGAGGGTACCATGACTCTTGCGGATCGAATTCAGCAAATTCTTTACGCGTCGCTATACATGCGTTGCTCTTCTTGTGGTATTCATCCGAGTATTCCCCGATTTGCTTTCGCACGTTCTCGTGCTGCAAAATATCAATATCAATACCTACAAAATGCCAACTTTCACTAGCCACCCGTCTCAATGTCATTGCGCAAATGACATTGACATCGTAAAGGGACCAAGTTATGCCACATGCGTCGATCTTGTTTTCCGTGCTGAGCACCAATGCTACCGACGCTATGGAGGCAGCTCCCACACCTGGACCCTACCTATCGACCCATGAACTCATGAACCGGGAACCAACGGCTTTACTCCCCGAGATGTTATGCCTCAGAACATCCCGGCGGCTCCGACTGGGATTGAACCCAGGCCTGCTGGGGTGAGATGAAATCACGCTTACCACTACACCACCGGCACCACTAATTCGTTGGATCTGTTTCAACTCCGGTGACTGCAGTTCATTTAATTGTGAGCGGCTAGAGAACTTCTTTGTCTCCTAACTTTGCATCACAATCGTAATTGAAGCTCCTTCGTCAAAAAAAAAAAGTTAGTCTTCACCGTTCAATTCTCACAGTGTAGCGACACCGGTATCTTTTGGAAGAGGATCATCCCTTGCAGATGAATGTGTATGTTCATCACAATTGACGTCGCTAAGGGATGCAGCAGAAGAGGCACAGTGGAATTCCGCAGTCATTCAAAAATATGTTGCACAGCTCGGTGGTGCCCATCTCGGCGAAAAAATCTAAGTGTGTGCATTCACGTAAACTTGTATTTAATTTCACGAAATTGAGGAACTTGTATGCAATTTTGTTTACAAATATGGGCTTTTGTATACAATATTTGCAACATTTCATGAAATGTCTCAGAACTTTACACGATGTATAATGTAAACATACACACTAAGTTTTTTTCGCCGGATTTCGGCAAAACAATTTCCGAGATGGGCACCACTGAGTGCTCGGTAACCATCTCGGCAAACAGCAAATTTACCGAGGATCTCGGTAATCATAAAAATCACGGTTGTCAATTTTTGCCGAAAATCTCAGTAAAAAAAACAACGGCATGTGGCAAATAGTTGCAAATAAGAAACACTGCAATGGGATTATCATTTTGTATATCAATTAAAGTCCATAAAAATGCATCACATGAAGTTGATGAAGTTGTTGCCGGTAGTGCTCATTTGGTTAATTTTATAGCAGCATGGATAAAAAAAGCCAACAAATAGCTTATCAGACAGCAAACATGCTACTCTGTAAACCGTAAACGCTTTACAGAGCAGCACGATCGCCTGCAATACATCCGGTCCTGTTCCGACGGCCACGTTATCCCAAATAACGTAGCACTCCCCTACCTCGAACTCCTCCTCAACAACTATTATTTGGGGAATTGCTGACGTCGGCATACTCTTGTCGGACTGAAAGTTAAAACCAAACAAGAATTATTTTCACTCAAACAAAACAGAACAATCTTGATCTTACATTAATCCATTGGATTATACCATGGAGTGGGCTGATCTTTCGTAGGTTCGGATCCTGCTTCCTAGAGCGTTTTAGTCCACGTTTTGGGTTTTTTAAAGTTGTTTTCGATGCAAAAGACACAGACAACAATTAACTTCTGATCTGCTGAAAAATGGCGAGTGGAAAAAAGTGACAGCTGTATTTCCGAAATTCGGCAATGGATGAGGCCAATACTGAAATCTCAGTAAACGCGATTTCTGATTTCGGTATTATTTCTATTTACTGCTGTGCTCAGCGAATTACTTTGCGAATTTCGGAAATGTTTTTGGTCAATCTCGGGAAAAATATTTTTGTTGCCGAAATATCAGTAAAATTATGAATTGCCGTGTCAGCTCAGTATTTTCTTCTACCGACCTCGCGAATCTGTTTTAAGTGTGTAGATGAGATGTGACGCTCCTTTTATGTGCATCATATTGAACAGAAATTTACACTACTTTTTTCGAACTGTGTATGGTTAGAGACCGCTCCTCTATATTTCACTACTCTTTTACTAGTACACTGAACCAAAACATCCGCAATACTTCGAATGATTATTGCATTGCTCGAGCCCTTTAACAATAAGCATTCGAATTTCGGATGATTTTCTTATGGTTGAATTCGTCGTCAGATGATAAACATCCATAAACATCCATAAACATAAACAAACTGTCATCCAAATACAGGATGATTTTCGTTTGAAAATTAGCAATAAAACATACTGCACTCAGAGGACAAACATTTAAGAATAGTGTGACATGCAAGTGCTTTTAAATAGATTTATAATTTGATTATGTACAATTCCATACTGAATAGCCATAGTAAGCCATTCTATCATGGATATAAAAACGTTCGTGGTGGAGAAAACCTCCTGCACCACGAACTAGCCAAACATTGGTTTTCATCCTTTACCTATGTTCGTAACAGCTCTGATAGCGATGCATATGCTTCCACCTCGTTTGTCAGCTCAGATCAGCAAAGAACGTTTGATAGGATTATTGACATCATCGTTTTGAATGATTTGCGTTATGGGGCTGAACCAATACCATATGCATTTCCATTTAGGATGACAGTCATTCTGCAGAGAGCATTACGCATTTCAACTGAAGGCCCTATCCCTTCTTATAACAAGTTTCATCCTGTATTCGAGAGGAAAATCATCTGATTTCAAAACAACCGTCATCCGGTTGCAGCTATCATTCGAAAAAGCGATTTCGATGTTTTGTTTTGAATGGTCCGAGGTTTCATTCGATCAGAGGATGATGTTTGTGTACAGTGTATTTCCGTAACGACTGCCCTTAGCTTCTCCTTTCACATCGACGCAGGCATTTACTTCAGATGCCTCCGATAGATTCTCGAGAGAAAATCGACAAACGTCCTCAAGGTTCCCTACTTCTTTTTACTTTTAAAGCGTACCCACTCACGTTTATCGAAGGAAGGAATTTCAACCAAGCTTTGTACCAGTAACGAATTGATGAGATGCTGTTTCAGGTCCACCGCTTCAATATGGTCACACAGTTGCTCTATCGCTTTCCCGGAAGAAAGAAATGCCCCAATTTTCTCGGCTTTCGGAGGATCCAACTGTTTCACCTTCTCTAGATGATAATGTAGCAGCCGTTCCGCCTCTGGCAGCAGTAACTGTGGGATACACCCTAACGCATTGCAGATATAATCCGTTCTCCTAGCTCTCGTTGTTATGTCAAACATATGAATGAACAGAAGGATGAAGGATAGCAGAAACCAGAGGACTCGGCCGCTGCTAACCATCGTTCGTGTAGGCCGAGCCTCCTGCGCTGGGTGATTCTCGTGGAGACTGGAATCCCAAATGCCACAGTAATTGTCCCCGGACACTTCCCAATGCTGGTCTTTTCAGACTCTCCTGTAGACGGACAAGATTCTCCACGTCGCTGTTTCCACACGCTTCGTTGGGCGCTACGTAGTAGTCTATGAAGAAACGCCATTCCTCTGGCTTCCTAGTGAAAATGGGAAGTTTCCTGGACAACCTGGTCTTCTTCTTAGATTTTTTTTTAGTTTCACTTCCTCCCCTGATTCTCCTCCAAACCCTTCGGATGCTTCTTTGGATTCCTCGCTTTCTGCACCTTTTTCTTCTTCTTCTTCCAATTCGTCTTCGCTGAAATCAGTTTCCCCCTCTTCAATTTCTTCTTTATTGTCTTCAGTTTCGGAAACAGCCTTTTTACCCTTCTCACCGAGGAGAAACCGATTTTCGATCCGAGGCCCGGAAGGCCGCGTTTCACATATCAATCGACTCAGCTCGGCTTGGAAAATGCCTCAGTTTTTTTATAGTAAGATAAAAACAGAGCTTCTAAAGCCTGGCCTGAAGGGTAGATTTGTTGTGTTGTAAACCAGTTTATACCCAGGTGAACCCCCGGGCACGGTGGGGGAGGCAGCTGTACTCATGCACTTCTCATAAGCTCAGTGTTAGCTGGCGTTGATAGTTCACTGCTCGTCTCTCCATTCACGTTGCAGCTCCGACAGAATTTGCGCTACTACCCGGTTGACGGCATTTCAGGTGCTCTCTTCTTGAAACATTGGACATTCTCCACATTGCCTAGAATTTAGGACAGTCGAAGATCATGTGCTCCGTTGTTTCTTCCACATTTCCTCACTCCGCACAACCTTGTGTGTCCGAACCGATGTAGGTACTGCCTGAAGCAACAAACGTGTCAAACCCATCATGCGAATCCTCAAATCACCTGAAAATTCAACAAAAGCCATGTTCTGCGTACCTCCGGGGAAGCGGTCAGTTTCTGACTTGACATGTGACACCTCAAATCACATGAGAAGTCAAAAACAAGTTCATTGATAGCCATACTTACTGCCCAGGACCGCATTGGTCACATCCGGACATGTTCCGTTAACCTCCGGGAATGTGGCCAGCCCTGACTAGAACTGAAAATCCATTACACAACACATCAATTTACATCAACATTGAAAACAAGATAAATTATTGTCAAACCGAGTGATCAGGACCACATTGGCCACATCCGGCCATGTTCCGGGTACCCCGAAGTACACGAACGTTTTACATGAAGACATTTGTCTTTATGCCAAACGTTCGTACAGCTGCTCATTTCACTATAAATAATATTTTTCGGAATTATGACATCAAATATTATGATGTAGGTACTTGTAAGTTCCAAGAAGACGTGTAAAGTATGCGTTTGAAGCATAAATCTTCTGAGATTCACCCTCGTCCCTCAAATGCTTCGTCATGTATGCATGGTCCCTTAAGGGTTGTATAATCATCAGTGCTTTATCGTGTCGATTTGCTTGCCACCCACGATGAAAGAAGATACCCAAGTTCTATATATGGATCCATTCAACTCGAAAACAAACCTCGTGCTTCTCGGATAAGACCCTCACAATCGATGGCTTGATTAGCTGTATAATCCGTATATTATAGCATTATATTTCCTTAGAGGAAAAGTGAACAACACTCAAAGCATATTTTTTAACTGTCAATGCTTTGCAACTACATATATATGTCCATACTAAATTAATCGTTTTTTTATTTATCATTTCAGAAATTCACTACCTTTACCACAGTAACGCTTAGCTTATTCGTAGGACTAGTCATTTTAGGTGAGTACCGTCAGCTGATTTAATTCTGAACAACCATTCACTTTTCCGCTTTTTATACGCGCAATGAGTCTTACTTTGTCGGATGCTTCTGTATGTTCATGATCGTAATTGAATCATAAGCGGTTTTATAGTTGATACTTGTTCATTGTTCAAACATAAAATCACGATTTTTACTACTCTTGCCGAACGTGTAAGGTGGATTCGTTTACGTCCTCTACATAATAAAGGGGATAAAAATGCCTCTAGATTGCAAGTAATAAAAGCACGTGTTATAAAAACCTAGCATAAGACTCATTAAACAATTATGCTCGTTTTATTTTTGACTCATGTATGCATTCTCTTTTTTTTTTCCTATGCAGTAAGCCGCCTCGGTTCAGGCTGGCATGTGGCCCAATCGACCATCGTCGCGCCGTACAAGGCGTTTTCGCGAGAGAAGCTTCCGGCCCGACTCGGCGCCCACATTGGACTGATGCACATCAACATCACGTTGGCGGCACTTCCGGTCGGCAATTGGTCCACTCCGGACATTGACTTCAACGAACGATTTAGCTGGAATCAAGCTAATGATATGGGCAACTCGTACAAGAACGCACTGCAGCGTGGCTTGCCATATCCCATTCTGACCGTGGCGGAATATTTCAGCCTGGGACAGGAAGGTTTCGCTTGGGGAGGACAATACCGAGCCGCAGGCTACTACGCTAGTATTCTACTGTGGCAAGTTCCTGATGGCATTTGATTATGTGACGTGAATCTTAAGATAATCTACTCAACTGGAATATTTTCCTCTTTTCCGTAGGGCATCGTTCGCCTCGTGGTTGTTGATGAATCTGCTGCTGGTGGCAGTTCCTCGCTATGGAGCATATACCATGGCTTTCACCGGAGCCCTGTTGATTGGGGCCAGCATTGGCTACAGTCAGATGCTACCGAAACGACCGCTGACGATCTTCATCGAGGGGGGCCGCATCAGTTTCCGGCTGGGCTGGTGCTTTTGGCTTGTGCTCGTTGCAGGTTGAATATCGATCATTTAGAATTAGATGCTGACTAATTGTGTTGCGATCTGATTGATCCTACCAGCCTGATTAGCTGGTGGCTCATCAATCAGATTCTTGACACCATGATCCTTGGTTTTATTGATTATTATGGCATGTTTGATTTTTCAGTCGTTAGCAGCTGCAACGAACCACCAACCGATTGGACTTTACGGATTAACTAAAGCATTCATTAGACTTGTTTTTCAGGGATTGATTAACAGAATACTAGTAACTAATGCCAATTACTCCGGAATGTTTGAAGGATTGTGCAATAAGAAATTTTAACTCAAGATATAGAAGTATAGCATCTTGTGTAATGGGTTGCTGTCCGGAGGTCCTTCCAATTTGTTGTCTTATTTTATCCTACACTTGTAATCAACCATCCTGTATTATGCCTTATTATGTCCAGCAAATTGCAGACAGGGAAGTCATATTTTGAAAACAAAAACAAAATGGATGAATTGTCTTCACATGCCAACACCAGTATTTTTTTATTATTATTATTATTATTATTTGTGACTGGGATAGTGTTCAACATTTCTTCAGGAAATTTTGTAGAACTTCAGGAAACTTTTTTACCTTCTGCTAACTTTGTAGAAGCTAAGCGAACTTCTTTGAACTTTAGTGAATTTTGTTGAAATTTAGCGAACTTAAGGGGTTAAGCCACTGTAGCGGGATCAAAAAAAAAATTTGGGCTTATATGATAGTTTAGAGTCTAAAGAATAAGGGACAATTGGTTTTATACCCGGGAACACTTTCTTTCGCATTATTTTGGGGCGGAGACTATGGGACTACCTGCGCGCTCCCGGCATGAAAGTTATATTTAATCGCGTTTTTCTTGAAACCATGTTTTTCAAGTTGACCTGAAACAAAAGTCATATTTCTAATTGATTAATCGACTTGATTTTTTGTAGCTTGTTCTACATACTTTTTTTTCTAGTGAAGTACCAGAGTTTTTATCTTTATCTTTAAAAGTTTTTTTTGTAATTAACGATTATATTTGATATTTTTGCCTGAAAATTAGACCAATTTTTTAAAACGCACACCAATTTGTCCAATCGGCCAGGTACTTCACTAGTTTAAAAATTCTAGTTTATGAAACTTTTATCCATTTGTTCTAGGACTACCTCCGCCTGCAAATCGTTTCCGACTGCAAAACGCTTCACGCCGGGGATGCCGTCACTTAGACGACTGCAGCGCCACCTCGCTGCACATTTTCGCGAAAAAAATCGCTTTTTCGGCTTGTACACTAATCCCTTAAGAACTTAAGTAAATTATATACGGTTCCGGGGAACTTCGTGGAAGTTCAGGGATGTTTCTAAAATTCATAGACTTCAGGGGAAAAAAATTAGGAAACTTCGTAGATGTGGGAGCTTTGTAGTGGTTTGGGGAACTTCGTAGAAGTTAAGGGAAGGTTGTTGTTTAGAGAGAACTTCATAACAAACTAAGAAACTTTGTTTTAATTCAGAACACTTCGTTTTTGATCGATGCATCTGAAATAGTTAAGGGAATTCCGTTAAAGTTCAGGAAACATCGTGAAACTTCGCAGAAAATCAACAAGAAACGTAGAAGCGCAGCAAAGTTTGTTTTTTAGTGAATCACGTAGTAATTCCTTCCTCTTTTATATGCTTCTTACGTCTCTTTGACAAGTGTTTTGAATGTTCAATTGTAAAATAAGTTATGACTAGCTCAAAATTCAATTACATTAAGTTATCTTTGCAGTAATGTTTCAGTTATTCTTTTATCTATCGATCAATTGCAATACATCTATAAGCCATGCAAAATGAACAGAAAAATATTAATGTTCAATATTGGATCACATTTGGACTTGATCCTGGATTATAGTCTATGGGGATAACGCCTAAAGGTATGCATGGGGATAACGTCTGAAGGGAAACAGCTGCTGCATATATTTTCCATCTACTTTACAAAATAAATCAAATGTGATGAACTTTATTACTCGACTATTGTTTCCAATGTGAAATTTGACGCTGATGTCAGAAATTCAGTCAGAAAAAATATGAACAGGTTTCGAGATATGGCTAAATGTTATTTTTTTATAAATGAACTAAAACACATTTACTTAAAATTAAATATCTCCGACGTGTGTGCTCCAATATCAAATGTTTTTTCATCAAATGAAACTATATTTGATTTACTACCGATTTTCTGAACATTGAAACATTGTAGGAGTAATAGTTCTGACTCTATAAATAAATTAATTTTTGTTTTGATTTTTTTTTTTAATTTATTTAAAAAAATCATACTAAACATATGATTAATACCAAAATAAAATAATCAACAATGGAGCGTGAAGATAATAAAGAAACAAAGAAAATAAGCACTTAATTGTAAAAATCGGTTGAAAAATTAGAAAGTTATGATGGTTTGAAGAATTTTTACTAAAAAACTTAAAAATTATTCAAATTTGAGCTTCGTTGTTTATGCGATGTTTTGGTTTCCCTCACTAGAAACCAACAGTAGTCACCCAGCAATGATTCGTCCCAAAAGCCCTGATATCGACGTTCTATTTGCTCCATTTGTTGGTGGAATCGTTCACCATGCTCATCCCTTTCATCACCAAGAATCTGTGGGAAGAAATCCAAATGTGAGTGGAGAAAATGGATTTTCAACGACATGTTCACACCTATATTCGTGAAGAGTTTGGATTTGTAAACTGAGAACATGAAAACATGACTATTTAAAAAGTTGTGTTTAGATTGTTACCTATTTTCCTATAGTTTTCCAACAAATCCCCGACAATTTCAATATAATCCTCACTTTTAGTGTTCCTTAAAAAATTCGCAACAACCAATCAAAATTATTTCCACGCTTCTAGGAGCCAGGAGTCAAAACTTCGAAGAATTGTTGTTCTCCAATCATTTTTTTTTATCTGAGGGCCCACATAAACACCTTCCTTAATCTTTGAATCCGATAAGTTTGGGAATACTGATTCTCCATATTCACTGAGTCTATTCTTTTGTAACGCTTTCACAAAATTCTTGAAGAGTCCAAGTTTTATATGTAACGGTGGGAGGAATACATTTCACTTTTTCTTTCCCAAGAGTCAAACTTGTCCTCTTTGGCCAGTCTTTTTGAACGTAATGCTCCGTACGTGTTCCGCTCCCATTTGCAAAGAAAACACATGTATTTTTTGTACCCCAGTCAACATAGCAACAACCTTAAGATCCGGAGCAAATCTTCCAAGAGTGTTGGTTATAATTAATCAAATCCAGTAACAGTGCCAGTGATTCCTTCATGTTAATAACATGAGCCAGTGATATAGAGGGTTTCCTGTTTCCTAGGTGCAGTAAAACAGCCTTCAAACTCAGTTTACTGCTGTCGAAAAACAAACGCCATTCACTTGGATCGTGATGCTCGCCAAAATCTTCGAACAAACCGTTTATGACTCTTTCAATTGGATGAAAATATTCCGCAGTTCCTTTAATCGTATGCCAAGGAGCGAACTTTTGATCTGACGCTGCCCATGAGCTTCAGCACAGATTCCTTGGCGATAATTTTGGCCACTTTTGTTCAGTCTTTTTCAAAATTCTTCGATTAAATTCGCTGCCTTAAAGTGTTTCCATAGATATACCTTGGAAAGGGCCCAAAAAGTTTCGATTGGACAGGCCTCCGGCAAGTATTACACATTGTTGGCTTTGTGCCAAGCTACGGTGTCTTTCGAGTAATGTATTGACACCAAATCGGACCAAAATAGTACTGCTGACGGAACATGGGCCGAAGCAGCTGATTCAAACACTCCCGAACATAAATGTCAGTGTTCAACGTCGATTTCTCTTGAATGGCCACACACCCACGGAATCTAACTACACCAGCTCATAGAAGTCATAGAACAAGCATTGTTCTGTCAGTGGCTGTGTTGTCATTCGTAAGAAACCGACGATCCAAGTCATTGTTTTACGTTTCGAGTTAGACCCTTCTGACATCCCTAATAAAAATGTTATGGTTAATGTGCTTAACGACGTGTTCGGGGTATCATCCAAACCATTTGTGGAATAGTTCAATCATTTGGGTTATCATTCGTGTATGGTAATTTTTTATTAGGGATGTTTCCCCTGAAATGGCTTTGACAATTTGCCACACTCACATCTGGAGAACTTCGAGATTTGGGCGTAATTTCTATTGTAAACAAATATGTCAATCGCTGATTTCTTGCGAATAAAAGCTCAATCTCGCAAACAAACTATTCCAAATGACAAAGGAATCATTCCTCTACATGAGTGTGTTGTTAGTTTTCTAGCCTGAGTTTTTATTCGCGAGAAATCGGTGATTGAAGTGTTTGTTTACAAAAGCAATTACGCCCAAATTTCAAATCACTCCGGACATATCGCTTGCCAAACCATGGTCTAATCAAATTTTTCGGTGAAAATTGACTTATCGGCATCGTTAACTTTCTGACCATCACGGACTGCGTAGTATTGGTCTCCCGGAAGTGTTTTGTAGTCAAATTTGACGTATGTTTCATCGTCCATGATAACTCAGGCCAATTTTTCACACAGCAGGCTATCATATAGCTTTCGAGCCCTCGGCTTGAATCCGTTTCGGCTTCTTCTACATCTTGAACGTTTTCAGCCCGTTTCTTGTCTTGGCACGTTGGACTTAACTCTTTGATGAAAGTTTGGGTGATCTTCTGGTCCAAGTTTCGGTCCACCGGCCCCGGTTTACGGTCAGATTTCGGTGTGTCCTCGAAGGTAACTTCTTCACTGAACTTCTGGCTGGCGGTTTGGACTGCTCCGAAACTTAGTTCCTCTACTTTCGTCAACTTTCTTACTGGTAGGTTAAGAATAGTGCACCATTTGTGCCCGATCTTTTTGTGCTTTTCCGGGGAAATGCCTCGCATTTTGATGATTTTGTAAAAAAAAAAGCACTTTTCGCACACAAATTTGTTGAGCAATAAGTAAACAACAACAAACATCGAGGAACAGCTGATAAAGTTCATCGGGGTAGAAATGTCCGCGAATTGAAAGTGTGCATATACTTTCTGAAACACCCTATAGCAGTTACAGGGACTTCAAAAAACTTCATAGAAGTGCATGGATTATTGTAAAAAAGCAGGGATCTTCATGTTTGTTCAAGTTTGGAAATTTTTGTAGATGTTGAGGAAATTTCGTAAAAGCTAAATATAAAATCGTAAAAGTTCAGAAAACTTCTTCAAATTTCAAAGATCATCATATCAGTGCAGCAAACTTTATAGCAGTTTGACAAAAAACTTACTTCAAAAAAGCTCTTCCATTGTATTGGGAATTTCTTTTAATTGCAGGGAACATCCCAGATGCAGTGCTGAGATTTGTCATAGTCACTGGCAGACTTTCGCGTGATATTGACCAAATTGTTATTCACATAGTCACTGATAGACTTTATTGTCAAAAAAAAAAAAAAAAAAAAAAAAAAAAAAAAAAAAAAAAAAAAAAAAAAAAAAAAAAAAAAAAAAAAAACCGTTGTCAAAATCTTATTCATTTTTCGTCAATGACAAAGATTCAAGATATTCGTAGAAAAGTTTAAGGATCTTGCCGAAATTTCGGAGACGTTCATAATGTTCTGCGATCTTAGTAGAATTAAGACAGCTTGAAAAAAAATGATTATGAAATTTTGAAGAAGTTTAGGGAACTTCGAAGAAATTGAGGGAATTTTCTAAAAGTTGACGGAATTTTGCAGATGTGCATTGAACATTTTATAAGTTATAATGAAGTTTTCTAGATATTTTTTCAATACTTCAGGTAGATAAAGCATTAATCTGAAGATTTGCAACTCTTCAACATTACAAATATGTCTCAGATATTCTTCCAGGACAGAAGGGTGGTCAGGAAATTTTCAAAAAATCTCGAAGATTCAATTAAACCCTCTGCATACATTTCAAGACTTCACTGCCCGTAAAAGCATACCAGTCTAATGTTTGCTTGATTTTATATTCAAATGGGACTGTTATGCGTTTATGGGTAGTTCAGGTTGATCAAGTATGATTTTCCTAAAATGTTAAATTAATTTTCCACAATTTTGTAACAGTGCTTCCTATATAATTAATCGTAGATTTCTAATCATCTCTTATCCCCATGAACAAGCAAGTGAAACCACACTCAGCTTTTGTAAACAATGTATTTTTTTTTCGTCGATTTGGCGTAACTGGTAGTTTGCCCACGCACGCTAACACTACCATCAAATAGGGGTAAATTTCCCCTTCCTGACAATAGTGTTAGTATGCGTGGACGAGCTACCAGTTACGCCAAATCGACGATCAAATGCATTTTTTACAAAAGCTGATACGTTCCTTCGAAAAAGTAATCGAGAAATAACGTGTTGCCAAAAACCAAAAGACACTACACGGATAGAAATCTCCTTATACCTTTTGGCAAATTTCTATAGCTGATTATTCATAAAATGTATAAGTCAACTAATAAGCAAGGTGGTGCGTTTTCGATCTGCATTGAGGTCCCCAAAAACTGTTTCAAATTTAAACGAATTTGATTTTGATCTGGATTTGCGGGAGATCTTTAAAGTTGGTATGGCAAAATGTATGGGAATCGCATCAAAACCGACGTTTGTGAAATGCACAAGTATTAGTGCAGAACCTCGGGGTAAATTATAAGTATTAGTGCAAAAAAACCTTTGAATTTACCCAAAGTTCTGCACTAATACTTGTGCAATTCACAAACGTCAGAGAAGTCTATGTCCCTTTCTGCACAGAAGTCGAATCGATTTGCGGTCTTCGACAAAGTTGCTTAGCCATTAGGAATTAGCAATGCAACGCAAACGGATCTAATGTGGGTAGCCCTTTCGACTTATAAAAGTAATTTGTATCAATTAGAGGTGTCCCAAAACCTCAAAAACAGGTCTTCAAAATGCACACACACTCCACAAGTCTTCGGATAATTTCAAATGATTTATAGACCTTTCTTAGGTATAAGAGGTCTTTAAATTTGCAACAAAACTGAATTTCAGCTTGTAATGCGTCTGAGGTTAGAGAGAAAACATATTTATTTCTTAATTTTAGGCATTCTCTGCTTATCGGTGGGACTGATCATATCCATTATTGACCTGGTATGGCCACATCGCTTCTCGACGATTCTAGAGGTTTGCAACGAATTCAAACACTGTTTCGACTATTGAGCAACATAGTCATAAATGCTTTGTCCATTCCAGGTCTATTACGACACTCCCTACGACAGACACGTGATATTGGAAGAATCTCACGATGTCCGATACCGCAAACGTAATAGCAAAGGTCTAGAGGATCCTCCTGGGCTCGGATCGCGAATCCTACGGTATGCTACGTTCTTATAGTGCTAAGAAATAATCACATAACTAGTTTAATAACACCATCGATTTCAGTCGCTTATCATCGAAAACACGAGAACAATCGAATGATAAGGTGGGTGTCGAGAACCGTGGCTTCCAGCAGGATGTTCCCAAGTCGCCTTGGCGCTATCCATTCCGTCGTGCTCAACAGACGCCACCGCAAGGAATTCAGCGTACTATTTCGCAAGATTCCAACTCCAGTATCGCATCCGCAGCTGCCATGTCTCAATCGCTGCATAAAGTTGCACTCTCCAGAATGCTGCCGTAATGCGCTGATTTTCTTCTCAATAAAGTTTAACGAACTAACTTTGTTATCATATTGTAGCAAACCACCCCTGGAGCGTACCCGCGAAATTTCCAATTGGTAGACGAGGGCAGCCACTCACATCAACCATAAAAATCGGTTTAGAACCGGAAGCCAATCCTCACATAAAAAAATAAGAAACACACGTGTGCAAATTTGCGTGATGAATCTCTTGTGATATTAAATCGTAAAACACCGAATTGACAAAACAATTGCAAGGCCTTGTTCAAATGCGACTTACCTTAAGTATAGGACGAAACAATTTTAGCTTAGGACATATGGAAAATGGCTTCGTATGGAGCATATTTTAACTGAACGTCTAGCCTTATAGTAGCAATAGTAGTATTCTAGGAATTATTCATCAATTGCTTAGAATTAAGACTGGCCAATTCGCATAAACATAAACCATATTCATAACAGATATCAGCATCGATTGCAAGACTACCATGAGAGAGTATCATGTCCTTTTAAGTTATTTATTAATTTGATTGTGTAGGGAATTTTACGAGTATGTAGGTTGAATTTTAATTTACCGGAACCAGTGACAAAGAGGTGTTATTTGCAGATTTGAGTATTATTAAAAATGTGTCATTGATGAAGAAGAAGATTGTAATGGTAGGCGAATCGTGAACAAATAAAATTGATTGTAACGTACTGTATGAAAAGCTATACGGAAAGAAATAGACCCATTTCAGCGTGACAGTGCAATGACCTGGATAAAAAACAATATGCGATAAGTTCAGAATATCTTGGATCCAAGGAAATTTTCAACGTCTGTTGGTAATCAACAAGCTTGCACACTGCCCATAAAAGCAGAACAGCCACATCTTTGCTTGATTTCCTATTCAAATGGGAATGTTAAGGCAATGTGGGTGGAAGCTGAACGGAAACGGCAAGTTTGACAGTTTATCTTTCCTTTATTTACCGTCGGCAAGTTTGACAGTTGTCACAAAAGACATCTTCTTCTTCTTCTTCTTCTTCTTCTTCTTCTTTCCTATATTTAACGTCGGTCTCTGTTCCGCAATCTAGAGACCTTTTTGACGTTTAATCGTCTTTCTCTATCTAGCACACATGAATGAATGGACGGTTTGTTTTCCCACTAATCTGTTTCCCTCTTGCTCGAACTCGTTCGATTTAAATGTTGCAGTAGTGTGCGCCGATTAAACGTCAAAAAGCTCTAGTGCCAATCACCGACGGACATCGATTGCCATCCATTGACGGCAATCGAATATGCAGGAAGGCAGCTTCCGCACCTGCGTAGGATATCGCACCCATTCATCTACTCACATGGGCCGGTACCAACCACAAATGACATCAAGATGCCTAACCGAAGTCGATTTGGTTCTAACCTAAGAGGAAGAGGTGACAATTGGCTTCTTCCTCTTTTATTTCTATCTCTATCTTTATCTATCTCTATCTCTATCATACGCACATGAAATCGGCCAATCAGGAGCTGGTTCACGTTTTACAGAAAAGTGGTTCATTTTCGCCCCCGTATTGTCACCTCTTCTCTTAGGTTCTAACTAGTTTTCAATCTGACAAGTAGGCTTAAGGGCCACCCACATTAGATCCGTTTGCGTTGCGTTGACGTAAATTTGACAGTTAGAAAATAGATTTAGCTGTCACTTTGCCGCAACGCGTCCGATCCGGATCTAATGTGCGAGGGCCTTTACTCAGATCGGGATTTTCCGCTGCCACTGACGTATCGCTTCCACTGTCATTGCGCTTGGGCCTTTATTCGTTTATAGATATTGCCGACGTTTATCGTACGCACACTACGTCACGTATACGTATACGCAAAATGTTTTCATCGGGAAAAAAAACTTCTTAGACTTTTTTGACGTTTAATTGTCTTTCTCTATCTAGCGCACATGGATGAATGGACGGTTTGTTATCCCACTAATCTGTTTCCCTCTTGCTCGCACTCATTCGATTTAAATGGTGCAGTAGTGTGTGCCGATTAAATGTCAAAAAGCTCTACACAGCAAAACAAAATGTAAAATCGATCAACGTAATTCAAGCTGATGTATGAAATAATGATGTAATAGCAAAAAGCAGATACAATATTACATCAATGGATGTAATTTTGTTCGCAAAATCGATGTACATCGTACAATGTGATATTACACAACCGATGGATTGACCTGGTTGCAGCAGTTTCGATGTCATATTCAACAGCTTTTTTTGTTGTGTATAGCGGAAAATTTTCCTGGTGAAAACAAATCACTGACACAATCATACCATAGAGGTAACTCTAAGACCACTGGGTCCCGAAGAAAATCATTATTATTTTTGGCTCACTCAGTACCAGAACAACGGTCCCAAGCAGTCCCAAGCTATTTCACTCACCCCTGCATGTTCTGCATGAATCTTCACACCCCTGATGTTATCTGTCAAACTTTCATAGCGAATCAAAACAAACATAGTGTAGTAATAGAATTTCAACTAGAATAGGGTACGTTAATCGTTTGCTTGGGACCAATAGGCTACTAAAGTGGTGAGCCAATTTAAAATCGTTAGTTTCGTATTGATTGTTGATCATACTTTAGCAATCTCTATGGAAAGTACACGGTATTTCGCGAAAAACCATTAATGGGTAAAAAATACCCATTTTCAAACCATGTACGCAGCTGCCAAAAATGGGGGAATTTTCAAATCATAAAATGGGTGAAAAATATAATGGGTAGATTTTTTTACCCACTAATGGGTGAAAAAACACTTCGAAATCGTCACCGACTCATTGGGAATGCAAACAGTTACTGTCCGCAGCTTTGTTAGCGAAAATGGACGATCTCCGGAAAAAGTTAGATTCCGAAACGTTGGAGAGGCTTACGGATAAGTCAATTGGCGAATCAAAGCAAAGCTAAAACTGGTTATGCGACACCTAGTTTTAAGATCCGCAAATACAAAAATGATGATGTACCAAAAAAAAATGTCATGCAATTTGGCTGATATTAAAACTTCATTACCATTTTCACCGACTCGCCATCTGTAAGTCAATCGTCACTTTGATTCTTCAATACAGTTTTATCCAATATGGTATTATAATATTTCGTGTAATAAAATTTGATCGGAACACCTGCATTTATTTTCAATGTATTAGAATGTTTTTTATATCAAGGCGGACTCCATTTGAAAAAAAAATGTATTTTTTCCCATTTTACGAAAAACGCAATTTAAGAAAATGGGTAAAAAAAAACGCCAATTTATTGACAGCGCTCCCATTTACCCATTAATGAGTAAACCATAGTTTACCCATTAAATGAGGAGGGGCGCTTTTAGCGAAAATGGGTATTTTGACGTAGGACTACGTCTGTGATTTTTATATGGCGGTACACTTTGTGAAAACCGAAAATGGAACATGTAACGAAATTATGAAAGATTTTGAACGTTAATAACTCAGCTGCCCCTGGACCAATTTCAATAATTTTATCACCAATCCACAAGAAACTATTGAAAAAGTGGTAAATGTCAAGCATTGTCCAAATGCGTCAAACTAGCTAACAAATCCACCAATTACATACATGCATATGCAGCTTCCCCAACACTGTCATCAGAGAGTCGTTAGTAGACGAAAAAAGTCGAAGTGGCATTCGCCTCCGTTCTTCGGGCGTGTGCGAATAGAGAGGATGTAATTGTGTAACATTTTGCACACTCATCGCCATATTCAGAACCACGCGCCCTCAAAGACCACACAATATGCTCTCCAGAGTTGTAATCAATGTTTTAAGGAGGGGTGCAAGTGATTTTGATCGATTCTCTTCATCGACTTCCTGTTTCGTTAATAACTCGACGCAAACACATTCATTGATACATTTGTTGTTCTGAATGATTCTGAATGATAGAAGAGCTTAGCAGAAATAGTGCGAAACAGGTTAGTGAAGCCATGGTCATCAAAAGAGGAAATCTATGAAGAGAATTGACTTCACCCCTCTGCTTCTAAGCTCCCTTTTTTTAACTCTTTATTTGATATTATATGATATCTTAAAACTAAAAACTATAACTAAATCTTATCTAAGTATAAAGGGAATTAATCGTTGCAATTGAGGATTGCAACGATTTTTGCCTGAAATTATTAATTATGTTGTTGGACATTTGTTCTAAAGTCTCAACATTCGAAATTCTATGTACTTCTGTAGTACTGTACCAGGGAGGCAACTTCAAAATCATTTTCAGAACTTTGTTCTGAATCCTTTGAAGTGCTTTTTTCCTGGTAGTGCAACAACAAGACCATATTGGCTTGTGGTATAAGGCTGAGGTTTTGGCAAAAATGTATAAGTGAAACACATGAATTAAATAATTAATTTTCGTTTCGTGATGGTTTACCAATAATTAAAGTTAAAAATGTCGTAATTGATGGTAAAAAATAGCATATTTAAAGTAAATAGTAACGATTTTTATTGGTAAAAAATACCGATAATTTTAGGTAATCGTAGCTTAGAGTGAAAAAACTTTACTTTTGATCGATATAGTAGATCCTACTCAAATTTGGGTAGTTTAGATATAGCGTGTATATCAGATTGTCAAAACTCATGTGGCTGACATTCGCGGTCATTCTTTCAATTAGCTCCTCAACTCTCGTGTTTCGTATAAGTATCAGGGAAGCATTTTTGAAGTGCTAACTTTTATATTTCATATTTAAGGAAAATTTAACAGAGGTATGGTTATCCTTTAAAAAGTTAGTAATAAATCATGTAGTTCTGCATATTTATATTTCCAGAACTGAAAAATGTCTGGTCGAGACGGAGGTAAGAAAAAGCCATTGAAGCAACCGAAGAAGGACACCAAAGAGATAGACGATGAAGATTTGGCCTTCAAGCAGAAGCAGAAGGAACAGAACAAGGCGCTGGAAGCTGCTAAGGAGAAAGCTGCCAAAGGTGGTCCTTTGGGCGCTGGTGGAATCAAAAAGTCCGGAAAGAAATAATATTGATTGATTCTGCGGACAATGCAAATTTTCTAAAACCTCGTCGGAACAGTTTCCGCGTAATCAGCGATTCTCTGGTTCTATTGATTTGATCTTTATGTACTCTATGAATACCATATACCTTCGTCAATAAAGTGCAGTACAACCACAAGATAACTATTTTCATCAAAAAGAAATTTCAGCAATCCTCCCTATTCTGCTAGTCGTGTGGCAAATCAAATAAAGTCATACAACTATCAGAATAATGGCGATGTGAAATGGTAATTCATAATTATATATTATTAATAAATGTTTTCATAAATAAGGGATGTATATGTAAGGTAAATCCTTTGTTCCCGGATAATTATTTCATCCGTCAAGCTCCACTAGCTGGGATGAAATGTTCGTAGTAAGATTTCGTATATTCCACCATAAGGTCCTGCATTGCATGTGGAACAAAGTCCGGATTACCTTGGCCACCCTCTATCTTCCCGTCGACAGTATATCTCATATAGCTGGCAACTGTTGTCTCCGGAGGCAGGATAGCTCCATCTTCGATAACACAATTGTCCTTTAGAACGCAGCGCCGTCCCTAGGAATAAATGTAATGAAAAAAATGATTTTGTTCACCCTAATTTACAGTGAAACTCACTACAACAGCATTCTTGCCTATATAGACGTAGGATCCGATGGAAGCAGCAGATACAATCGCTCCTTCCCCAATAAAGACGTGGTCCCCAATTTGCAGCGGGAAAAATGCCACACCTTTACTGAATTGTTTGTACGGTGGTCGCACTACCGATCCTTTCGAGATTACACAGTACCGACCAGTTCGTACGGCAGCCAAATCTCCCCGAATGATGGCTCCACTCTGGACAATCACTTTCCCATGGAGAACAATGTTTTGCGAACCACAAAGAATGGTTTGCCGACTGACTTTGTTACCGGAAGCCGTCTCGACATATTCTTCCTTATTGTAGTATGTATCCAAAACGTCCATGCTGATTCAGTTGAACGAAAAAGGCCGGAAGACACTACTTTTTTCTTAGTCAACCGATGTCGATGATTTCATTTCTGTTTACGTTTACGTTTCACGCCCATCGAAATTAACTCACACGGTAAGAAAAAAATACCCAAAATTGAGTTCCTTTCACTCAACATGTGTGGCTTCAGTGGGGCTCATGGTGGGTATATAAATGGTGATACAGCTTTGTCACTATATCAAGAGCAAATTTTCATTATGTCGTAAGTAACATTCGCACCGATCCGAGAAAAATAAAGTTTTGTTTTGATGACCGAAAAGTTATTCCTATTTCCAATTAAACACATATAATCTTAAAGTGATAGCAATGTTTAACATATTTAGCCGGGTTTTAATCATACAAAGGCAAATCGCTAGCTTTCATGCTAAGAAATACTGGTTTTTGAGTCAAAAGTTATTATACGTCGTTTGGTGGCCCCTATTGTTACTTAAGTCAAAGTGTATTTACCAGGATATTCGGGAGAATTATCAATTACGTCTCCTTACGTGCAGCCCATTCATCATTTTAGGACCACCGAAATCATCTTAGCAACAAACAGTTCGATTTATTCACTTTAATAATGAGAAAGCGAAACGACGAAAGTACACTTTTCACGGGTTTCTCAGTGCTGTTACTTAAGGCAAACGGCATCTCCATAGAAATCGGGTGACTTAAGTAACATCGAAAATTATTTTGATCGGAAGGTGATTACGTCAAAAAGCAATTCGACTGGTAAATAAATTTAAAAATGGGATGTGATCCAATATTCGGACAGTATATATAGTGTAATAGCAGGAGCATCGATTGACACTGATAGCTCGACTTTGTTTACCTTTGTTACATTCGACGTAATGAAAATTTGCTCTTGATATCCAGCTTTCCATGCTACACGGAGAAAAAATACTACCCAAAATTTGAGTTCTTTTTACTTAATATTGACTTCAGCCTCTCACTTGCACTCGTTATTGTTGTCAAAAAAGGAACAAGAGATTCGACCCAACGATATAGTTCAGCCCAATAAGTTACTCTTGAGTAAATTACATATTCTCAAATTTACGTGAATTAAACTTAATTTTGGGTATAATATACTTAAGAGTAGGTTATTTTTTTGCTGGTGTTAAATGGAAACTACTATATGCGATTTACTCAAATTTGGGTTATTGGGCTGAACCCCGGAATTGAGGAAAAAGTACTTAATTTTGGGTAGTTTTTCATCTCCGTGTAGGTAATGGCGGCCTGTTTGTATGAATAAATGTATCCTTCACTGTGCTTTTTGACACTATCTGGATGTTCGAATTTCAACCCCTTCCTTTTCCCTCTCCCAGGAACAGAAGAAAATGGAACAACATACGCCCTCACATTCCTAGTTGAACACTCAGTCGGTTAACAACGTCCCGGTCTCAGTCGCGCGGCATCTAGTTTTTTCGGTGTTTTTTCCGCCCGAGCGGTTTTTTCACCCCCCCATTGGGTGCCCCAAGTGACCAGTGTGCAACAGAGGAAGTGGAATTCCATGGGCCGAGCCCCTTGGAGTTGCCATCCAGCTTTAATCCACCCCGGTAATCCATCCGGTCGTCAAGCCATTTTTTCATCATCGTGCCGACCCACCAACACCAATCATCACCACCAGCAGCAGCAAACGGACCATCTAGCTGCAACGGCTGATAGGTTGTTTACAACCGGCATAAGTATTAGACAATACATTTTGCAAGTCCATTGCCTCCCTATTGTAGTTTAATTTTGCCTCGTGGCGCGTGACTCTGTCTCTCACCCCTGGTAGGGGAGTATGGGTCATAGTGAGACAACTTTTTGCAAGTAGATATAAGTTTTTTTTTTGTTTCGATTTTTTTTTTTTTCTTTTTGATTTGTTCGTACGTCGGGCAAAAAATTTAATTACTAGTAATTAAAATTAATTAATTAGTGAAGGTTTTATTTTTTGTTTTCCTTCTTAAGTGGTTGCGCACCGCTTTTGCGCAACACTTATGGCATCTTCCGATGCCTACGTTACGCGAACCAGATACTATGAACCGTCTTCGAAAGGACCATGGGTTGTCTTTTTTCGGCCCAAAAATAAACCTTTGAAAACTCTCGACATAACGAGAGATTTGCTGCGTAAGTATCCGGGAATCTTGGTACACAAAGAAAGATTCAACAAACTGCGTGTAGAAGCACCGACTTATGATGTGGCAAATAAAATTGCTGATCACGAGTTGTTTAGTGTTGAGTACAACATCTACATCCCTTCTCGAGATGTGGAGATAGAAGGCGTGGTCTCCGACGCGAGTCTGACTGTCGAGGACTTGAAACATGCCTCGGGAACTTTTAAAAACTCGACATTCGCTACCGCGCTAGTGAAGATACTGGATGTAAGGCAACTGCATTCAGCATCTTTGCTAGACGGTAAAAAAGTTTATAAACATTCAGACTCGTTCCGGGTGACTTTCGCAGGTTCAGTTCTCCCAAACTTTGTTAAAATTGATGGTGCTTTTTTTCCGGTGCGACTGTTTGTACAGAGGGTATATAATTGTACCAACTGCAAAAGGCTGGGACACTCGGCCAGCCATTGCGGCAACAAAACTCGTTGTGGCAAATGTGGTGAAAACCACAAAGAGGATTCTTGCCACAAAGAATCAGTAAAATGCGCTTACTGTGGCGAGAATCCTCACCCCTTGCAGGAGTGCCCGATGTACAAACAGCACTCCGATAAAGTGCAGCGTTCAATCTCTGGACGCTCCAAGCAGACATATGCTCAAATGTTGAAGGCTGCATCAGCCGTCCAAGACGCAAACCAATTTTCGGTTTTGTCAGTTGAAGAATCGGACTCTGACTCATCCGATGAAGGGGATTCTACGGTGGTACACGCACCTTCAAAAATAGACGGTTCCTCAAAAAGAAAATGCCCCTCCCCGAAAGTGCGCCGTAAGAAAACTAAAGTCACCTCCAGACGATTGCCAAATTCCCAGGGTAATGGGGATGAAAAAACAAAACCGAAGGCTCCTGTTGATCCAATCCCTGGATGCAGCATGAATTTTCCGCCATTGCCCAACAAAGATAAAAAAAAATAAAAAAGCTGCTCCTCAAACTTCTCAAAAGAAATCCAAGTCCGAACGAGGTTTGCTAGCTTTTTCGGACATTGTGGAATTCATATTAAACATGTTCAACATACAAGACCCTCTAAGAAGCTTAGTTTCTGCCTTGCTTCCAACGTTAGAATCATATCTTAAGCAATTGACTGTTTCATGGCCCCTCCTTGCATCAATCATATCTTTCGATGGATAATTCGTCGAACGAGGTTGAAGATATGATCACTGTGCTACAGTGGAACTGCCGTAGTCTAGTGCCTAAACTAGACTCGTTCAAATTTTTACTTCACAATTCTGATTGTGATATATTTGCTCTCTGTGAAACATGGCTTTCTTCCGATAAAGAACTCAACTTCCACGATTTTAACATTATACGCCTGGATAGAGACGATTCTTATGGAGGAGTACTTTTAGGGATCAAAAAGTGCTACCCTTTCTACAAAATTTCCCTTCCTGCTCTATCCGGCGTCGAAATCGTTGCTTGCCAAATAAATGTGAAGAACAAAGATCTTTGCATAGCTCCAAGAACCTCCATTAGCCGTAGTCAACTCTGGAATCTAGTTTCGATTCTTCCATCCCCAGTATTAATTCTGGGTGATATGAACTCCCATGGTACTGGGTGGGGCGATCTATATGACGACAATAGAGCGGCTATTTTTTACGATTTATGTGACGATTTCAATTTGACTATTTTGAACAGTGGTGAAGCGACACGTATAGCAAAACCTCCGGCTCGAGAAAGCCGACTCGACCTATCTTTGTGTTCAAGATCGCTATCATTGGATTGTCAGTGGAAGGTTATCAATGATCCCCATGGTAGCGATCATTTGCCAATCATCATTTCAATAAAGTGTGGCCCTCACTCTGCAGAACCATCTCGGGTTCCATTTGATCTTACAAGGAACATCGACTGGCAGAAATATGCAACGGCGGTGACAATCGGTGTCGAATCAATAGATGCGCTTCCACCATTGGAAGAATATCGATTCCTAGCCGATTTGATTTACAAAAGCTCACTGGAAGCACAAAAAAGAAAAGTTCCAAGTGCACCCTTTAAAAGGAGACCAGCCACACCTGGTTGGGACGAAGAATGCACAAAATTGTATGTAGAAAAATCTGATGCTTTCAAAGCTTTTCGTAGACACAAAACCTCCACTTACTTCGAGGAATATTCAAAGCTTGAGACAAAGCTGAAACAATTAATCAAAGCAAAAAAACGCGGTTATTGGCGCAATTTCGTCGAGGGACTCTCACGAGAAACCTCAATGAACACCTTGTGGAGGGTGGCTCGCAACATGTGTAACCGCTCATCTTTCAATGAGAGTGAAAAATACTCCAACCGATGGATATTCGATTTCGCTAAAAAGGTCTGTCCGGACTCAGTTCCAGCACAAAATATTCTTCGAGAAGCGTCTCCTAGTGGCGGCTCTCTGGATAGACCATTCTCAATGCTGGATTTCTCTATGGCTCTTCTTTCATCGAACAACTCCTCACCGGGAAGCGATATGATTAAATTCAATCTTCTGAAAAATCTCCCAGATATCGCTAAAAGACGCTTGCTAGATTTATTCAATTCCTTGCTAGAAAACAACATTGTACCGCCTGAATGGAGACAGGTCAAAGTAATAGCCATTAAAAAACCTGGCAAATCAGCGTCTGACCATAACTCATACCGTCCGATTGCGATGCTTTCGTGCATTAGGAAATTGTTGGAGAAAATGATCCTTCGGAGACTCGATCACTGGGTCGAATCAAATAACTTGCTATCAAATACACAATTTGGGTTCCGCAAGAGCAAAGGAACAAACGATTGTCTAGCGCTGCTTTCCACAGATATTCAACTGGCCTTTGCGCACAAGGAGCAATTGGCTTCAGTATTCTTGGACATTAAGGGGGCTTTTGATTCAGTTTCCATTGAAATTCTGTCAGACAATCTGCACAGATGTGGACTTTCTGGAATTTTAAATAATTTCTTGTACAATTTGTTGTCAGAAAAGCAAATGAACTTTTCTCTTGGAAAACTGACAACTTCCAGAATTAGTTACATGGGCCTGCCCCAAGGCTCATGTCTCAGCCCTCTTCTTTATAACTTTTATGTCAAAGATATCGACAACTGTTTGGCAGAACAATGCACGCTAAGACAACTTGCAGATGACGGTGTGGTTTCCGTAAGAGGTCCACATGCCGTGGACTTGCAAGGACCATTGCAAAATTCCTTAGATAACTTGTCTTCTTGGGCTATGAATCTAGGGATCGAATTCTCGCCGCAGAAAACTGAACTGGTAGTGTTTACTCGAAAGCGGTACCCAGCCCAAATGCATCTTAATCTTTTGGGCAGAAACATTACTCAATCATTGTCTTTCAAGTACCTTGGGGTCTGGTTTGATTCAAAGTGCACTTGGAATGCCCATATTACGTATTTGAAGCAAAAATGTCAGCAGAGGATCAACTTTCTCCGTTCAATTTGCGGCACATGGTGGGGTGCTCATCCGGGAGACCTCATAACGCTTTATAAAACAACTATTCTCTCTGTTCTAGAGTACGGCTCTTTCTGCTTTCTCTCGGCAAGAAAAAGTCACCTAATAAAATTGGAACGAATTCAATATCGTTGTCTGCGTATTGCTCTAGGCTGTATGCACTCAACGCATAACATGAGTCTCGAGGTTCTGGCAGGAGTAACACCCCTCCAGAACCGTTTCTGGGAGCTCTCTCTCAGAATACTAATCAAATGCGGAGTGACGAACACACTTATAATTGCTAATTTTGAAGAAATTCTTGGGCTGAACACACAATCTCGATTTATGAGAATCTACCACCACTACATATCATCAGATATGTGTCTTCCTTGTTATACTCCAGACCGTGTTCACTTCACCAATCGCAGTTCCTCAATTGAATATGATCTGACCATGAAACAAGCAACTCATGGGATTCCCGATCAACTTCGACCTATTATTATCCCACGTATTTTTACTGAAAAGTACCAACAAGTCAATTGCATGAAAAGATATTTTACAGACGGGTCCCGTCTCAATGGATCCACTGGCTTCGGTGTCTTCAATGAAAACTCTAGCGCCTTCCGCAAACTTCAGGAACCTTGTTCCGTTTTTGTTGCTGAGCTGGCAGCAATCAACTTCGCATTGGGGATGATTTCCAATATGCCCACAGACCATTACTTCATCTTCTCGGATAGTCTCAGTTCGATTGAGGCTATTCGGTCGATGAAACAAGGTAGGCACTCATCTTATTTCCTTTCAAAGGTAAGGAAGCAGATGTGTGTGCTGGTCGAAAGATCATATATGATTACCTTTGTATGGGTCCCCTCACATTGCTCAATCCCAGGCAATGAGAAGGCGGACTCTCTCGCAAAGGTGGGCGCGCAGGAAGGCGAATTGTATGACAGGCAAATTTCACACGATGAATTTTACCATTTAGTGCGTCAGAGTACCTTTTCGAGTTGGCAAACCGATTGGGACACTGGAAATCTTGGACGGTGGTTACATTCAATTATTCCTAATGTTTCTTCGAGAGCGTGGTTTAAAGGCTTGGGCTTAAGTCGTGACTTCATTCGCGTGATGAGTAGACTAATGTCCAACCACTACTCGCTAGATGCTCATCTCAATAGAATAAACCTCGTGGACAGCAACATCTGTCGGTGTGGAAACGGTTACGATGACATCGAACACGCAGTTTGGCAATGTACGGATAATGACGCCGCCAGAGAGCGACTTTTGAATACCCTCGAGGCCCAAGGAAGACAACCCTATGTTCCTATCAGAGACGTGTTGGCAACCCGTGATCTTTGCTATATGCAGTCCGTTTATGTTTTTCTTCAAATGTCTAGTATAAGAATTTAATTCCTTTTGTCTTTTGTCTCTCTTTATTAGTTTTTGTTTGTCTTGTCCCCCCGTCTCGATGAGTCTCATCGTCGCCCACTGGTCACCCACCATAGCCGGTCGAACTCCGGACGAAGCTAGAACAGCACTACCGTTCATACTGGCGACAACGCTCTGATGAGACAACGAAACCCTACCCCAAGCTCCTCCCCTGATCCTATCCTTCGAAAATGTACCCTTCTAACCTCGAGTAAGCCGCGAGTAATCGGCCCAACTCCTACTAGACATAGAATTAAGTGAATTTTGTTACACACAGTGAACAATGAATTATCGGCTCCGTAAAGCTAACGCGATTGAGCCTCCCAAATAAACGAACTAGATAAAAAAAAAAAAACATACGCCCTCCAGTTAGTGTCAAAAAGCACAGTGAAGGATACATTTATTCATACAAACAGGCCGCCATTACCGAGCATGGAAAGCTGGATAGGCGATGAGGTCACGGGGGGGGAAAAATGCGGTTTTAGAGCAAATTGTAAACAAACTCGGTCGCTGTCCCATACAAAAATCCAACATGGCTGAATCACGAATTTGACACATTAGAACACCTATATGTAGCCACCTTGGTGGGGCTATAGATCAGTGCACGGTCCCTAACCTCACTTTTTGCTCCCTATCATTTTGCTTCTGAGTAAAAGAGATAGCAACGAATGGGAGCCAAAACAAACCACCCAAAACTGTCAAAACTTACGGGTGAGAGAAGAGTGCGGCAAATCTTCGTGAACTGATCAATACCCGAAAAAAAATAACAACAAAAATACAATAAAAAACAATGTAACAATAAGACGAAAATTATTGTCTTAACAATGATTTATATTGTTACGTCTACAATAAATTTACCTTGATTTATGTTGTACAAAACAGTAAATTTCATGGTAAATGGAAAATTTACAATAAAAAAGGGGGGTTGTTAAGTATCTTAACAATGAAATTTTCGTGATTTCCCCATATAATTTTTTTTCAATAACATTATTGGCGTCTTGCAGTGAAACTTTTCCAAGCTTTCGCCACCTACATTTCGAAGTGAGAACTACTAGAAGGAGGATAGTTTCCAAATTTTCCAAGTAAAACAGACGCTTTTTGGGGCAAATCGGTCCATTAAGAAAAACTAATAATTTCCCGTGGAAACTTTTGCTTGAATCGTGTAAGAAAACGTGTTTGAAAACTATTTGTTATTATTTCGGTATGGATCGGAGATGTTTTCATGGCAAATTATGCATAACAAGTTTGCACCCACAGGGAGAGGTTACCTCCTGCGCAGCTGCATTTTTCAGAAAATGGTAAATATGTGAGATTTACACTAAGATGAAAGTGGAAATTAAGTTCATTTACTTATGAAAGGTTGTATCATGCTGGTGGTAATGGAGAATTGGTTGTATAGGACGCCAATATTAAATAAATGTTCATTTTGGCCTTTTCTAAGAAAACATATTGATACTCACAATTTTCGACGGAAAACGCAACGGAACTTGCTTTACTCAACACGCACCATACTATAAAATGGTGCTAGATGGTCTTCAAAGTGATAACAAGAATACAAATCATCTTTATTTTGAGTAATTGAGCAATTTACTTCTGTTTACATCATATTTACAATGCAGCATTGATGGAGCCGCGAAATGAAATGAATATATCTAATGAAAGTTCAACTGGAAAAGTCAAAGATGCATATCAGTCTGATCGTGAAAACGTTTTCTTCTTCAATTCGAATGTTATATTGGAAGGATTTTACACAGGCTTGATGAAAATTATGATTTAACGCTAATTTTCACGAATTTTATATGCAGTCTGTCAACATTATCATCATCATGCAGTGGCGACATCTGCGTTGAGATTTTACGGCAATCTTTCAATATATTATTGTTATTTTACTGTTGGTTGGCGAATTTATTGATTAAAAAAAATAACAGTGTACTTTAGAGTGTATGTGTTGGCTTGACAGATCTACTTTATCGACTTTAAAAATAAATCGAAAAAATAAAACATCGCCCCGGGGAGGGAAGGGGGTGGTTATGTCTGTTACGGGTGAGTCCTTATTTTACTGGTTATGGATTGAGATTCGATCCGGAACTTGTGAGAAATGGAAGCCAACTCCCCTGCACTCGATCTCTCTAGGACACGTCTCCTTGGTGGTTGAACGTCGTTGATAAGTTAATGCATTCAACTGGAGAGAATCGCCCATGAAAATATGCTTCCACCTGAGAGTGATTTCCTGACATCTTCAAGTGGTGGATTTTTTTATTATTATTGTATGATTAGTGACTGCACGGAAAAGGTCTGCATTAAGCGGGATTTAGATGAGGCAGGAGAGTTGAGTTCAACTCAAACCGATCTGGTCGTAGGCGTTCAATTGACTTGGCAACGAATAGAGCCAAACGAACTGTCAAAGCAAGAGCCATACGAGCAGCACCTATCTTGATTACATTGGCAGTGTTGCTGACCCTCTCATAGTCTGCATGCTTCAATCAGATTTATTTTTATTGTTCGTGAAGTAACCCACAATGAAAACACACCAATATTTAATGTAACAACATTTTTTATTGTAATAGAATTGTTCATTATTGTTCGTGATCGAATCATGTTAACAATAAAATAAATGAAAATACAATAAAAATCATTGTAACAACATTTTATTATGTACATTCATTGTACAGCTAGGTAACAGTTTTGCCGTTTTCGGAAGGGTACAACATTATAACAATCATTTTTATTGTCGACAATAAATATTAATGTTAGAGCATTGTTTCCACTGAAAATTTCAAGGTAATTTTTTTTCGGGTAGCCTATAGGTAAAATCGAGGGTAAAATTAAGTTAAAGAAGCAAACTCAATTTTGAGTAATCCTTATCAAGAAAAAAAAAATTCCTAGCGATCAATCGAATGGAATAGGTAAAATTTACCACAGGAAACCATACTTCTCCCTCAAACAACACCATGATAACGTCATGCTCGTTTGGCTACACTAACTGACAGTTCGTTTGGCTACATTATACTTTTCCTCTGCTATCTATGGAATCTATAGTATCTATTAGGTACTGCAGCGTGACGTCACGAATGAACTCAGTGTTAATCGGCTGAACCTTTTTGACAGTTCAGTGGTACTGTTTACAAGCACTTAGTCGTTTTTTCGAAAAAAAAAATCTAAGATTTCCGAATTTTAACTTGAAAATTGTCGAGGAACAGCGCGTTGCAAGGATTTTGCTCGTGAACATTGCAGAAATGTGGTTTACATCTCACTGCAGTCTGAAAAAATATCGAGAAAATCCACCCAAGAAAAAATCGACTAAGTCCACGTAAACAGTACCACTAAACTGTCATCAGATTGAGGTTAACCCCGACGGTGCAAAACCTAATAGTAGAAAGCTAGTGGAAAATTCAATACGAATTATATTGTCGCTAGACTTGAAAACCCAAATGGCCAACTCGAGACAACTCGATTTTACTCTCGTTATGTACGTTAAACATAACGTCGCATCTAGTGCGCTGTATTCGTCAAATGATGCGCTATAGTTCGCGCTAGATGCGACGTTATCTTTAACATACACAACAAGAGTAAAATCGATTGTCGCGAGTTGGTCATTTCGGTTTTCAAGTCTAGCGACAATACACAAGTAAATGAAAACTACTTTGACCCGCTTTACCTAATTTTGCATGCACGGTGTTTCGTGAAAACCCATTTATGGGTAAAAATACCCATTTTCAAACCATGTATGAAGCTGTCAAAAAATGGGGGAATTTGTAAATCATAAAATGGGTGAAAAAATACCCATTTAAAGAATCAGTTCACGATTGCATAATGGGTATATTTTCTACCCACTAATGGGTGAAAAAACACTTTGAAATTTTATCGTCTCATTCCGTCACCGACCATTGGGAATGCAAAAAGTTTCTGTCCGCTTTTTTTTTAGCAAAAATGGACAATCTCTGGAAAAGGTTAGATTCCGAAACGTTGGAGAGACTTACGGATAAGTCTATACAGTTTTATCCAATGTGATATTATAATATCTCGTGTTATATATTTTTTTTCACTACAAATGCATTTATTCTCAATGTAAATATTAGAAAGTTTTTTTTATATCAACGAAGACCAGCATCCTCCATTTGAAGAAATGGGTATTTTTTTACCCATTTTACGAAAAACACAATTCAAGAAGATGGGTCAAAAACACCCATTTATTGACAGATCCCCCATTTACCCATTAATGAGTAAACCATAGTTTGCCCATTAAATGAGGAGGGGCACTTTAAGCGGAAATGGGTGTTTTTATACCCATTAATGGGTTTTCGCGAAACACCGTGTGGGTTCCTGCACCATGCACTGAAACAAATCGACATGTACGGTTTATTGGATCCATCTTATAACATATAAATCTCAGAAGATTTATTCATTCTATGTGATGATTGATAAATTGGATTATCACTTAAAAACTATGACTGCGGTATGAAAAGATTTCTATCGTGATTTCACATACTTAGTACATGATATTCCAGCAGGCCTGGGTTCAATCCCAATCGGCGCCGCCGGGATGTTCTGAGGCATAACATCTCTGATCACGCCTTCCTTCGGATGGGAAGTAAAGCCGTTGGTCCCCGGTTCATGAGTTGATGGGTCGATAGGTAGGGTCCAGGTGTGGGAGCTGCCTTCCTGGCACGTCGGTAGCATTGGTGCTCAGCACGGAAAACAAGATCGACGGAAAAAACAAACCAAAGGACGTTTGTTGATATGTCGCGTGTAAACAGACATGTAGAAACTATTGGACAGTCATTGAAGTTTGCGCTATATGAAAACATGTATATCTTATTGGAATAGCTTCCTTTGATTTTTGACGTTTGAAGATTGTAAACAGATCTATCCTAATCATTAGATAGGCATATAGATTTGCCTTTTAGCGAAGCCAACAAATCAAGAAGACTGGCAACTTTGCTAGAATACAAGCGACAGATACAGTAGCGCTGCGCTTGAGTGAAGGTGGAAGCAACGCATAGAAAAATGAGCAAATACACAAACCCTTCTTCTGAGGATGTAATCTTTGCTATCAAATTCGTTCGAAGCATTTACCTTTGAGCGGTAGATGACGCGATTGTACCTGCCTCATATAGCGTTCGTATGAGAAAATGGAAGAGTAGCCAGTCTTCTTGATTTGTTGTCTTCGCTTTTAGGAAACTGAACGGCAAACATTTGTTTTGGCATGGTTTTACATATAATACACGCTAACTTGAAAGTGCCCATTAATGGTTGAAAAAGACCCATTTTGAAGAAAAGTGGAGTAAATTGTTTACCCATTAATGAGTATCTGTTACCCATTAATGAGTAATTGTTAATCATTAATGGGTAACAGATACTCATTAATGGGTAAAATTGTTTAATCATTAATGAGTTAAGCCATTTTTCTTCAAAATTGGTCTTTTTTTTACTCATACTTTCAAGTTAGCGTGTATGATTGTTCTGCCTAAATTATTGAGATAATTTTCAACGATGTTATCGTACACTCATTGAACATGACTGTTATTCGAACTAAATATTGCTAAAAACAATGATACTGCATTGAATAATCTTTATTTGTTATTGTCCCATAAGATCTTCGAGAAAATAATGTATTGAGATTGAAAATAAAAATGTCATATTGCAATATTTACTTTGCTAATATTCTAATTATAAGTCTTCTACACGGCTTATTCAGATTCCAGCACTAGAACTGGAACTTCATGAATCAGTTCTATGAACTCATATAATTTAGTCGTTGATTTATTGCACGCAGGTGCATTCTAGGGTGCATTAAGAAAGAATTGAACAAACGACACTACCGAAACGGAAAATGAATTTATCAGTGCTATTTGTCTTCACTCTGGCAAAACGAGCATAATGTTGCACTACATTTCATGTCGGGAGAGCTGTTCTTACTTCATGCTAATTGAACGAGCTCTATCTCAAAACCAGCCGTGGCCCAGTGGAACCAAGCGAAGATACTGACAGCATCACACCTCAACAGTCCTGGGTCAAATCGCAAATAAGATACAATAAAAAGTAATAGGTTGTATCCAAGACACGACCGTAGATTTGACGTAGGATTACGTGCTCGGTATCAATATTCGGCGACTGTGTTAGGGAAAGCGCTTTTTGCAGCCAATCGTTGATAATTTCAATCATCATTGCGGTTAGAGATGAACCAGCCTAAGGCTGAAAGTCTTGTTAATAAAGGGGAAAAAAAACATCATTACAACAATCGAACATTTGAATAATTTTCAATAGTGACCTATTGAAAAATGATACATTATTCATTTGAGCAGATTTGTAGAAAAATTTCTAATCGATTGACTTGTTTAGAATTTAACTCCATCCGCTATTGACAGAATTATAAGTGATGAAAACCTGACCAGTTTTCGTAACGCGGTCGATTTTGGATTTTTGAAATTGCAACCCCAATATGTTGCCGAAAGACGTAATCCTACACGCAGAAAAATTTATCGTTGAAACAAAAATATTTGAGGTAAATTTAAACGTAAACTCAGTTTGTTCTGGCCACAAAAATAAACAAGGTTTATTTCAAACGTATTCCATGTTTGAAGTCATGTAATATTAATGTTTAAAATAAAAATAATTTTACGTTTATTTTTAAAATATTCGTGTTGAAAATAAACGTGAATATTTTTGTTTGGTTTGACAACAATGCGAACAAAAATAAATATGTTTATTTTAGATTAATTATGTCACATTTTTAGGGGGGAGGGGGGTTTCGGAAACTCTGACGAGCCATACAAAAAAATAATGTCCATACAAAAAATGTGACTAAGGGGGGAGAGGGCCAAATTTGCGTGACATAATTAATGGACCTTCCCTAATGGTTCTTAACAACCCATTATTTTGTAAGGTCCAATTCCAAAAAACCATAATACATAAGGTTAAAACTTTATGACACAAACGTTCATGTAATGTTCCATTACCATTTCAGTTATAACTTAGCAGGGATTACACAATTTTTAACCATTTTCGGTAAGGTCATGTTATGGTTCGCGTTTATGGCGTGCAAACTATCCAGCTTTCCATGCTAGGTAATGGCGGCCTGTTTGTATGAATAAATGTATCCTTCACTGTGCTTTTTGACACTATCTGGATGTTCGAATTTCAACCCCTTCCTTTTCCCTCTCCCAGGAACAGAAGAAAATGGAACAACATACGCCCTCCAGTTAGTGTCAAAAAGCACAGTGAAGGATACATTTATTCATACAAACAGGCCGCCATTACCGAGTATGGAAAGCTGGATAGTCGCTATATTCAAAGTCTGGCGGATAGAATTTCGATCTATCATAAAGCGGAACCAATTCAATATATTTTAGACCAAGAATTGAAAAGGTACTATGGACTTTTATAAACAAAACGTTGATTATTCTTTCCCCGCTAATCGAACGCAAATTACAGGCATCATCGGATAGGGGAAACTTTCCCCAACCCAAATATGGTGTCAGTTTGCGTAGACGAGCCTTGAGTCACGAGAAAAGGGTTGCCGAAGTTTTGTTAGCAATAGCTGATGTGCTCTTTTCTGTTGTTGGTCGTGATTTGCTCGATTGATTCCGCTATTTGACAGCTCAATTGGTTCCCGAATCCCGAGATTCTATCCGCCAGACTATGAATATAGCGACTATAGAGATTAGTGACGTTTAACGCACGCACACTAGCGGGAGCAACGCCGTGTAAAGTTGTTTATTATTTTCCTCTGGCTAATCTAAAAAATGTATGAAAGTAGATCTGTCAGAATGAGTTTGACATCGATTTGTTATGTATTTTCCTCGGATATTCACTAACACACTCTCACATATCGCACCAATACAACCGGACGTGAAAATCTCTATAGTGCAAACTTGCTCGGTTTTTCTCCATTTGTTTACATTTTGCTAGTTTCGCCCTAATCACAATTTGCTCCGGATATAGATAATAATAATAATAATAATAATAATCGACAAAAACAAAATAACTTCCGGACATCCAATTAAATATATTTCGCCGATGGATTTTTCAAACCGTTGCCGTGGATGCCTTTCAAATGACGAAGACACTCTACGTCCATTGGGAGATTCGTCCACTGCCAGTCTATTCGAAGAATGTATCGGATTAAAGGTAAGCTACTGTGAACATAAGTTTCCAAAGTTAAGACTTCCTTTGCTCCAAGGTATGTGACGGACCGGGACTACCATGGAACATCTGTGGTCCCTGCTACGGGAAGTGCACTTCATGGAGTAAATTCAGACAGCAGTGCTTAGAGACGGATGCTCTGCTGCGTTTTAAATTTGGTAATCTGGAAAAAGCCCCGGCGGAAATAGCTATCGATGCAGATTTTTTAGAGCGAAAGTCGCGTGACAGTGAACCACCAGTACCGTCTTCAGAAATCGTAGATCAAGAGTATGAAATCATTGGAACGGAACCAGAAATCGAAGAAAACATTCATGAGGGAGCGCAAAAACTTCAACAGGATTTGCACCATGAAATAGAAATAGAAATTGCCGAGGAATACGAGGTAAAGGAAGGGATTGTAGAGGAGGAAGTACTAGAGGGGTTTTTCTTGACGGAGGAGGAACAGTTGCAGGAGATTGCTGATACCGATGGGGTAAATACAAATGATGAAATCAATGAATCGACTGACAAAACAGATCAGATAGTACAGAAGAGAAAAGATTACAGCTGTGACAAATGCAATTTGCAATTTCGTAGTACCTTACGGTACGAAGCACACCAGCGTCAGCATCAAGGATTGAAGCCAGAAGTATGTAGAATTTGCAAGGGAGAATTCAACAGTGCTAGGGCACTTTGGCGCCACATGCAGAAGCACGTAGATACGAAAAAGCATGTTTGTAAAGATTGTGGTAAAAGTTACAAATTTGCTACATCCTTGACACTGCATCGCAAAAGCCATCGCGATGTTCCTAGACATATTTGTGACACATGTGGCAAGTCATTCCTCAGAGCCCATGGACTGAAGAGCCATCTTCTGACCCACACGACTGAAACTCCCTTCGAATGCGATAAATGTCAAAAACGATTCAAGAATGAGATCATGCTTCGAAATCATGTGTTTCGAGTGCACGAGGGGACGAAAAATTTCAACTGCTCAGATTGCGATAAAGCTTTCACTACTGGAGCCGAACTGAAAATCCACCAACGAAGTCATACCAACCAGAAACCCTTCAAGTGCTCCTCATGCGATAAATCTTACAAAACGCAAAGCCACCTTTCGGTTCACTTCAGAGCAAGCCACACGTCGGACCGCCCTTACGCTTGCGATCTCTGTCCGCAAACATTTGCCCACAGCAAGGTATTGAAGCAACATAGGCTTACCCACACCGGTGAGCGACCCTGGCCCTGCACAATATGCCACAGGTCATTCCGCCAGAAAAGTACACTATTAACACATACTAAAACGCATAGTAAAGCAAGCCCAACCGAGGAAATCTCCCACGAATCTGTAGTTAAGCTACCTCAAACATTAACAACTTTAGAATAGAATAAAGGATGGTCATCACAAAACAAAAATATAGAATTGTTAGATTTACTGCCAAACAAATCAATTACCTTTAATTTCATCCAAGAACAACTTGCATTTCTTCTTCAATACTTTAGCAGCCTCCACGAAGATCACATCCGGCTTGAGTGCTCCCAGAGACTCCACGTTGAAAATGAAATGGTTCCTCACTCTGCTCAAGGTAACCGCGTCGGCAATCTGTGGATAGCGATACACGTTCCGGCTGCAGCTATCATATCGGGCATCCTTCACGTAGGCCTGGTCATCCTTGTCGATATCGATCACCCCCGGCGAGAAGCACTTCTGCAACAACAAAGCATCTCTCCCGACGACCGGCCGGTTAAGCCGAACTTCCGGCAACAACCGATACGAAGCCGTTGCAACCGGTGAAAACTTTGCATGATCTTTGCCAATTCCCTTCACGGCAAACAACTTAATATCGAACTCGTGACCAGGCCGCATTTTGCTAATCAGAATGTCATCATCGATCGGTCCCACGTCGGATTCCTTGTAAATCGATGCCTGATTGCCCACCGGGACCCACTTTATCTGCCCTGAGTAGATACTGTGATTCTTGTACATATTGTCATTGTTTGTAATCTCGGCGGAATCCTTGTTCTTCTTGGTACATTTTACCTTAAGTTCAAACTCCAAAGTATCCAACGCATTAGCTGGATCGTTCTCGTTTGTCTTGTATTCAAACAATCTTGGATCGGCTTTTAGTGGTATCAATCCCAGCCGGTGAGCCAGAACTTCGTCCTGAATGATCGATGTGTTGTTATAAATATGCACCTTTTCGATTGCCATACTGGGCACTTCGCTCAGCATCAACCTTCGAAAAGCATTAGCGATCGCCGGACTGACTCCAATCATGTCAAACTCCAGTTCATTTTCCTCGTATCGAACGATCACAATCTGCAACTGTTGTTTGAATCGATCAAAATTCCACAATTCGTCTGATAGTCCATAATCGTTAGCATCTTGCTTCAGCTTGTACTCTTCCAGATAGAGTCGAGGTTTTTCCGAAAGATTTTCCATGGCTTCAGGCATTTTCACTGTACTTTTCCGCGACGGAACAGAACTTTTCACGTGCTTTCGCAACGTTCGCAACCGATTTCCGATGTTTTGTAAACACACTCTACTTCGACTGATTCTGCAAACTCACCACTTAAGGCTGTCAGAAAATCATTGCAACTCTACCCCAGCCCTGATGTGGCCTTGCTACACTGAACGAAAATACATGCCAAAAATCAAACGAATCGTCATTCAAAGTGCTCTGTAATGCCATCGGTTCGTTTTCGAATGACAACCCGCATAAACGCGAACCATAAATTGACCTTACCTAAAATGGTTAAAAATTGTTTATAATCCCTGCTAAACTTTAACTGAAATGGTTATGGAACTTTACATGAACGTTTAATGATAAATTTTCAACCTTATGTCACAGCTTATATATTATGGTTTTTTGGAACTGGACCTTACAAATAATGGGTTGTTAAGAACCATTACCATTCCAAATTCTTGTTTTCTCCATACATTTTCAGAAAGAGAACTATATAAGAACGTTTTTACTTATGATTTGAGAACATTAATGGTAATGGTTATGGTAGTCAGTAAGGTCCATTAATGGTTTTGTATTATCGCTCAACTTTACGTGGAATATATCGTGAATTGGTAATCAGTAAATTACAGGCAACCAATTCGCGATATATTCCACATAAAGTTGATCGATGTTACAAAACCATTCGTGGACCTTACTGTCAGTCAAACACAGACATGGTGACAAAAACTGTCAAATACAATGGATTTTGATATTGTTGAAATAAACATGCCTGTGAATTTAATTCAAACATAAATATTTTCGTTTTAAACATGTTTTCAATTAACTGTGAATAATTAATATGTTTAGAGTATAAACATTTATATTTTGGATATAAATGAACAAAATTTGTACCCGTGTTACTTATATCAAATGCGAATCGTCCTGTTTGCAGATGATAATGGCTTTGATATGCATACCCGCATAAACGCGAACCATAAATTGACCTTACCTACAAGAATTTGGAATGGTAATGGTTCTTAACAACCCATTATTTGTAAGGTCCAGTTCCAAAAAACCATAATACATAAGGTTGAAACTTTATCATTAAACGTTCATGTAAAGTTCCATAACCATTTCAGTTAAAGTTTAGCAGGGATTATAAACAATTTTTAACCATTTTAGGTAAGGTCAATTTATGGTTCGCGTTTATGCGGGTATGCCTTCATGATTAATATTTGTATGCACACCATAGCTAAAGAACTTCATCTCAAACGCAACAGATAAATAGATCAAAACACCCTATAACAAAAATCATTCATTTTTCGTGAGGGTGTGTGATAAGAAGTAGAACTACAAAGTTAAATGTTGTTAGTCCTCATGCTAGTCAGACATATTGTAGACAACTTTCTTTAATTTGTGTACTACCTGATTATATCCTCGATTATATCCGAACAGGTAAGTAATAAACAAATTCGCATCGCGTTATTATGAAAGATCTATAGCCTTCATTTATTCCCAAACAGAACGATCAAAAAAGAAAGTGTTTTCACTTCAAATACCAGTAAAAGTTACAAAAGTTTGAAAAGCACCAGCGATGCCAATTCCCACATTAATTTATTTTATTTTCGCAGGGCACGAAACAACAGGAAGACATATACTGACCTTGCCAATTAATATCCTGATCGACGTCAATGTGGAACAGATCCAGCAGGTGGATAACGAACTACAACGAGTGCTGAAACAAGGAACAGTATTCTCTGGCACAGGTATCCCGTGAGCACGAGGACAACTCCGAGACAACACGCCTGCATCACCTGACCCTGGTCCAACCATAAACCATTATGCAGCTCACCTACAACACGGTGCATGCCATGGACTCGGGAACCATTCAGGTTGGTTCAAATTCCAACATGAACACGTAGGACTTTCACCGGTGGTGTTTAGCATATTGAGCAATATTGTCCTTAAGTGTAATTCTTTATTGTTTAAGGAAAATAAAGTGTCTTTATAAATGTTTCTATCATGTAGTAATCATTTTAGCTGGGGAAAAATTCAACATCATATGAATTATGTAAATTTTGAGGTAAATTTCGTTCAGTTTTGGTTTGGTTTTCAGATAGCGAACATTTTAAAATTGTATTCTAGTATTCCAAAATCAGGATGACACGCATATGAAACTCATGGGATAAGGTGTAAGAAAGCGAGGGGGACGACTCTATCTACGATGCAGAAAAAATTGTGTTATGCTGTGGCTAGCTGCACGCACGCTGAGTAGATAGAAAGAAGATTGTTGACGATTCTGAAGATTTCCTGCAAGAAGATGATGGGCGATGCAAGTAGATGCGACAAATGAAAGAAGATTTTTCGAAGATTGATTCGCTAGTGTGTGATTTGTTGAGCATCTAAACTTGAGATTTAAATGTGCCGCCCCCCTCGTAAGAAAGAGCAAAAGATAATCATCCGAATATCTAATGATTAGTGTTATACACGGTAACCGCAAAATACCCAATAATGACTACAAAGTAAGCATTTTCGAGGGAGACTGGGACTACCCATTAAATGAGTAACCATATTACCCATTTATGAGTATTTGTTACTCAAAAATGAATACTTACTACTTATTTTTGTAGTTGCAATTACTCATAAATGGGTAAATTTATCATCGAATCAATAATCATACAATATTTATTTGGCGGAGGTTTTCGTTCAGTGCAGTGATGCCACTTCTACAGATTTATCCGAGAACAGTATCCCCCCCGTTAATCCGAGAAATTTGTGGCTGGATTAGCAGGGTTAATCCGATCATCCGACTGTCAAATCCATACAAATCAATGGAGAGTTCTAAGCACAATCTCACGAACAAGGAGGAATAAAAATAGACACGATCGTAGATTTAACGTAGGATTACGTGCTCGGTACACAGAAACAAAATTCATTGGCAAAAATACTATATTGATGGTTTAAATTAAATATTTAAATATTCGAATGAATTTTTTGGTTGGTGAATGAAAGAAACAAATAATTAATCAATAAATCAGTGTCAACATTTCAAAGGGGCGTAATTGCTTTTGTAAACAATGGCTTTAGCCGTCGATTTCTCGCGAATAAAAGTTCACACATGAAAATTAATAAAACCAACAAGTAGAGGAATGTTTCCTTATGATTTGCAAGAAATCGACGGTTAAAGCCATTGTTTACAAAAGCAATTACGCCCCTTTGAAATGTTGACACTGAAATATTCTAATTTTCATGATTTATTCTGAAAAAAGTACAGTAGATTAGGTAAAACATATACTGAGCGCTATGGTAAACTTTACTGATCGTTAAGTAAAATTTACAGTCCGCAGGTCAGAAAATTTTGACAGCCCACAAGCGAAGAAAATTTACCGAAGGGATTGACAAATCCAAGTTTCAATCGGCCACCTTGGAGCTGCAATCGCAGCGGTGATAAGTCCGAAATAATGTGTCAAACTGAATACATTTTTGAAATTTCAACCAAAAAACTATTATTTTGTATTTATTCTAGCGAGTTTCTGTGGGAGTCAAAACATGATCCGAGCAAAAAAGTAGTACTCGTAATAATGGTATATAATTCTGAATTTTATCGTGCTTTAATCGTGCGAAAATATCTTCCAAATAAACAAACATCATCCAGATCACCCGATTCGTCCACCGACTAAATCTATTGCCACTTAAAAATTAATTTCAGTCGGTGTATTAATCAGCAGATTAAATCGTTTTTCGTCTGGTGCTACACCGAGCAATTAGTTTTTCGTCGATGGATTTAGTCGGCCAACTTTGTCTGCTGTTTAATCGGCAGATGATTTCAAACCTTAACATGTTTTCTGTAATTTACCTGTCTTGAAGTAGCTTTTTATTTAGGAACAATGCATTACAAAATAATTTTATGCATTTTGTACAAGGTTCATCCATGCTGACAAGAAATTTGCATGAAATTACATTGAAATTAAACAATTTTGCAAACAATCAATGAAATTGTCAACGGCTGTCACAGACTTATCACCGTCGGTTAGTGCTTATTCCTGCCACAAGGCGCGGAGGAGTTTAAGTTGGATTTCTCAATTGTAAATTGAAAAATTATCGAATGGATTACCGAATGTTCAGCTGCTTCATATTCGGTAAAAATTTACAGTATACTGTAAAAAAATCTTAGTGTGCGTGGTATTTATCATTTTAGTAACGATTATTTTTTGTGTGTAGTTTCCATAACACATACCCGACCAACCATTTCGTTAATTTTCTTTAATTTTCTATACATCGATCTTCAAAGCCATTCATAAGAAAAATCGATAGCGATCGTCACCATTTCATGAATAATTGTAAAGATGCTAAAAGTCTAATCGCGAATCGTTTATAAAGATCTTTCTCAAAATATTGCTATCACACGCTATTAATGTTAAAATATCGATTGTGTTGCCAGATCAAAATATCGATTTGTGTTGTAAAATCAAAATATCGATACACAACTGCTGATTTTATTTGTGCTTTTTTATCTGCATAATTTCTAGTTTCGATCCCATGCCATCTGGGGTGTACTGATTTCGTTGTTGGTTGCTAATCCTCGGGTCCATGGCTGCTATTGATGAGCTTAACAACGACAGGCAAACACACTCTAGTATGGGCCTGGGTACTGCGGAGTCGACCAATTTTATTTTGCAAGCCAATGGAAAACTGCTTGAAAATTTTCTCTAGTTTAAAATTGATTTGCTCTTTCTCAGTTGATTCCCGCCAAAAGCTCTGAGCCAGGAGTGCTCGAGCCCCCATGACTCTATAAAAGTTTGTTTATATCAAGGGGTTAGTCACTCAGCACAATGTGCCGAAAATAGATTTTGCATAGTTGGGGCACATTACCGGCACGTTTTCGTATGTATCAGATTATAATTAAAATAAACCGGGAGCACTGCCTGGGTTGCTATTGACAACGGTAATTGATGTTGCGTGTACGTAAACAAACGTGAATCGAATTCTTTTCGCTAGACACATTGTTTCCAAGCTAACGGTATTTATTCATTAAAATGGAACATTCCAACATAGTTGTGGTAAGTAACTGACTAAAAATAGTTTCCTTCAAATAATATCACATGTTTCCGTATCTCCTCCGGTTTTAGAATTTTTTCTGGAGTAAGCTGGAGGAAGAGTACGGTGCGGTAAACTTCCATCTAAAAAATATCCTCACAATTCAAAATCTGTGCAGTCAGTCTCTTGGGAGGCTGACAAGCGACAACATTAAAATTATAGAGGAAGACATGCGCGGTATGGCTGATTGCCTGAGAGAAGAAGCACTAGCGGGTGGAATGCCCCTGAAAGATATTTACGGGAGAAAATTTGCATCGCATCCAGAAAACTTCAAATTCATGGAAGGAGAAACGTTGTGTTTGCTGGATCTGGCAGGCATTATGAACAATCGTGGAGTCAACCATTTTTTAAAGAGAGCCAAGCGACAAAATCAACGGCAGATAAGAAATGCTCAGCCACCATCCGATATGTCCAATAATGACGGTGATCCAAGTGATAAGGACGTTGAAATGGAGTTACATGCCCGAAAATTACAAACGAAAATTTTGCTCTATTTTTCTTCGCGGTAAGTATTAGTTTTAATGCTTCTATAGCTTTCAAACTAAAAGTTGTTGAACTAATTTTCTTTTCAGAAAAGGTCAAGACAAAATTTTTGATGATTTCTTGGTTAAACTACAAGATCTTCGTGTGGAAGTTTACACTGCGGGCAATAAAATCCAAGCTTATGTCACGTGTCCAATTTGCGTTGAAAGTAAGCAATCGAAAATATCACTCAATATGGACACAACAGGAAGCTGGCATATGTTCGCATTTAAACGACACTGCGAAACATTTCACATCCAGCTGCCACATTCATCTGGTAGGAAGCGTCGTAGCATCACACCAGATATTACTGGCGAAGACGAAAGTCCAGTTAAACGACCGTTTATGAATTCAACAGCTGATATTGTACAAGGTATGTTAAGAAGAAGGATTTAGTAAGATCATTATAATATTTATATTTTAGACTTTAAGCATACGCTGCGTGACACGGAATTAGATCCGCTCCATTTTGCTACTGATGGGACGGACAGTGAGATAATCGAATATTTATACGAAATTATGTATGAATCTGAAGGTATGTTCAAATTTCAATATTCCAGCAGGGGGTGATCCATTAACTATGTTCCGTGAAATTGTGAAAACATTAACACCTCTCCTCTCTTTCATTGCTCGCTATCTTATTTATTTATTTCTTTATTTATTGTATGTTATCAACATACTAGTTTTGTTGCTAGTTTGGTGTCCAAATGATAAAAAGTTATCTTAAAGCTAACAAAAATTGTCGTAGAAGAGAGTCGCGTGACATGTCAAAATCAAAAACTGAGGAGACTCGGTTGAACGTCCGTTGGAGGGCGATTAGCCTGGAATTCGCGGCATAGTTAGTTCTCCTGAGTGGGATCCTTAGAATAGAGTTGCCTCAAAGCACACGGGAGCGAGCTTGAACATTAATGTTGCCGAGCAGGGCAGGACAATCCATACGGTCAGTTAGAATATCAGCGATGACAAGTGCCTTAGCCACCTCACGTCGTGTTTGGAGGGGGTCCAGGTGGATCATGAGGCAACCGCTCTCGTAGCTCCGTAGATTAAAGGGATCCCTCCAAGGCAATCTTCGTAGAGCGTATCTGATAAAACGTCGCTGCACCGACTCGATTCGTTCAACACCATTTTGGAAATGAGGGTTCTTAACTGGAGAAGCATATTCCAATCTCGTTCGTACCAGGGAGCAATAAAGTGATTTCATGCAGTATACATCTTGGAACTCTTTTGCTACCCGAAAAATGAAGCCAAGGTTTCGTGAGGCTTTTGTGTCTTATATATTATTTAGTAACATAATTCCAAATCCACCTCCTCGCTTAGAGCGTTACGTAATTAATGGATCGCCTATAGCACACAAATTAAGGGCATGTGCTAACATTACAGTTGGGAGTAATTTTTGGTTTTAATTTGTTTTAATCACATATTTTATTTCATAACTTAGGTACAGGTGTTGAACAAGCCGAAAAAAATAACGAGTATGCTTCTGAACCTGAGATCGTGTATTTTGAAGAAATTGTATATGAACCTCAAGGTAAATAGTATGCGGGATCAAAACATTTTATTTATTGTATTACAGTAAGGATCCGATCTTGTCTAATATTCTAAAAAACTCATGTACTTTTAACTTCTTTTCATTTCATCTTCAAGATAGATAAATAAGGTATATTGTGATGCAATAAGATAGCTATATTGCATCACAATATACCTTATTTATCTATCTTGACAATGAATGACAAAGATTTTTAATTACGGTTAAGTTAAATTATTGAAAGATAAAAGTCTGATGCGTGAAAGGGCTGACAAAATCGTGTCATTACTATAACATTTTCAGTTACTTTTTAAATACAAGGTTTGAATATTGTTTGCCATTTTTGACTTCACGGTTTTTCTTATAATACTTTATTTAACAATCCAGGTTCAGATCAACAATCTGATGACATGGAACAATACGAGGACCGAGAAGTGAACGAAAATTCAAATGAACAGTGGTTCACAGAAGAGCACGAGAGCAAAGAAGTGATCGAGGACCCAAAGAAGCATGAATACACAGACGAGTACGACGACAAAGAAGAGAACGAAAATTCAAATGAACAGTGGTTCACAGAAGAGCACGAGGACAAAAAAGAGCGCGAGGAGAAAGAAGTGTACGAGGACCTTGACGAGGACTCAATAGAGCACGAGAGCATAGAAGAACACATGAACCAAGACGAGCATGAGAACAATGCAACGGTCGAAAGTAATAATTTAATTCACAAATTTTAGTTATGCTTTCTTATGATGATCAATTGACAGGATCTGCAGATTACTCGGAAAACCTTGCGGAAAACTAAGTTGTTGGGACGAACCGGTCGAACGTCTCAACACAACAAACAAAGCGACCGACAGAAGAAAAAAGTCAAGTCCACTTCTTAATCTTCACGTTGAGCTGAATGCACGGTCAAAATTGTGTATGCCACGTGGAATGCGGTATACAGAATCTGAGCTCGATGCAGCTGCCTATGAATTAATGACTGCTGGAAACAGCAGTTATCAATTTAAAAGAGCAAACATGCAGCTTCCTAGTTCAAAAACAATAAAACGACATATCGCAAGGCACACTACAGAAACTCAAGAAGGAGTCTTAATGGTGATGCCCCTGCTTAAGTATCTAAATGCGCACAACTATCCATTAGTAGTAGCTTTGAGTGAAGATGGAACAACCCTTTCACCAAACCCGGAATATGATTCAAGAAATGATGCAATTCGTGGCCTAGTGGCTCCTTTAAACAAGTTTGGTATGCCTGAACAAGATGTTTTCAAAGCCAGTTCAATCAAAAAGATCATAAACGATCTTGATCGTTTTTCTAATGGTGAATACTTATATGTTGTATTAGCAACACCAATGGCTGTCGGAGCATCGCCATTTTGCGTGCTGTACACGTGCAGTGATAACAGATTTACACATGACCAAGTTATGTCGAGGTGGGCATTTATAGAAACTGAATTGCTGAAAGTTGGCATAACCGTCATATCGAACGCGTCCGATGGCGATCCACGGCTTCTCATGGCTATGCGACAAAGAACAAAAATACCAAATGGATGTCCAAGCGAATCATACGGCCTTCACTTTGTCATAGATATGGATGATAAACCAATCTGCATTCAGGATAGTATTCACCTAGTCAACAAATTTCGTCATACCTTGTTAGACCCCAAAAAACAAATGCGTTTAGGTAAAGATGCTTCTCATTCTTGTTCTCATCACAATTTTTATATAATTAATAACTTATATCTTCGACTTCAGGTGACTATGTAATTTCGCCTGCAGTCCTCAAACAAATGATGGAAAACGGACAAAAAGTTATACACAAACTAAATCCTTCTGATTTGAATGCGGCGGACCGAATGAAATTTGATCCGTCAATGAAACTTATGTCGTTGAATCTAATTGATCATTTAACCACAGTGGTACCTGGCAGTATCGGAACAGCTACATATTTACGAATAATGCGTAATGCTTATTTAGTATTTAACGATCAACAAATGTCTCCTACAGAACGCATAACTTCAATATGGTTTGTTACAAAATGATGATACCCAGTATGACACAAATATGTTTCAACTAACTTCTTTCTACAGGACTACCTTATTATTTGTTCGTGCATGGCGACGAATTTGCTTAAAGCATCAGAAAACACTAAAACAGTGCCCTACATCAAATGTGTATCATTGTTTAGAATTAAATGCGCATGGCTTAATAAAATTCATTGTCAGATGCCGGAAAGCCAATAGAAGTGAACAATTCATTATCAATCATTTATCAAGTCAACCATGTGAAACTGCATTTCGTGAGCTTCGGTCAATGACAACTGTTAATCACACCGCAGTTAATTTCACCATGAAAGAAGTCGAGCAGCGCATGCAAAAAGTTCAAATGAAATTATTCATCGTGCATCGTAGAAAAACAGAGCTAAACTTTCCGTGCTTGCAGAAGAAACAGCTGAAATCACAGAAAACGCCGATCCATGACCTTCCAAATGATATCCAAATCCGCCAAGCTATCGAGAAAGCTGCAAACGATGCAATACATTTGTTAAACCATCTAGGTGTTGAACAGGAAGATATTGATTTCGGGGAAAGTATGACAATTATAAATTCTAAAACTGAAGCCGAATTTGAATTTGTTTCAATTAAGAACAGTGATTTCATTAACATAGAATGCGAAGGTAAAACACAGTTACATATTGAAAAGTTTGTGTAGGTGATTTTCTCGATAATATTTCAGATAAATACGAAGTCAATGAAACTGCAAATAAGAGTACCGCAGGTTCTGCAGTTGAAGAAAGCTCTTCAAATGAAAATGAAATAGGAGAACACATAATTGAAGCTGCTGAAACGATATTTGCTAACGCTGGTGGAGAACTACTTTTACGCCAATGCTCTTCCGGTAATAATCGTAACGTATTCCACGTAAAAGGAGTAAACGGTAAAAATATGAGCATAAAAAAATCGACAATGCTTTGGATGCTGTCATCAGGTCGTTTTAAAAGATCAAACGACCGCTTGAGACGGTTTCATCGTATTAGAATGATTGCACCAACAGGATCAGTTAACGCTAACTGCATGCAGCATGAAATAACTATCGGAGATTGGATAGCACTACATGGTCGCATAGTTTGTCATGTAACTAACTTTCAATACCAGAGAGGTAAATATAGCTGACGCACATAGGATATTTGCTAATACCTTTTTTATCTGCAGGAAAATCTAAAAATTGTCCACTTACCACTGTTCCTAGAGAATGCCCAACGAATGTGGAGCGAAGGGGAATCTTTCTCTTAGGAAATTTTTATTCAATATCCCAAGCTGGAGGATTAGTATTGAACAATAAAAACCACCACAAATCGGATATTGACCACTATATTACGCACATCAAAGCGCCGAGCAACAAGCTTTCGCTGTCGGATGATACATTGTCGTATCTACGCACATATGATTAAATATAAAATACAATAAGCTATCACTATAAGGAAAGTTTTCTTCGTCTACTATTATGTTTCTTCTTCAATTGGATCGGAAGTACGTCCCAAATTATGTCACATAAACATAAAACCCTCGCTAGCCACTCGTTTTTTCACATTCGGATATGCCCACAATGCCCTGATTCACTCTAGGGGCTGTCCATATTTCACGTGGACACGTTATGACAGGTTTTAGATACCCTCTCCTGCTGCGAAGACAATCATCCATCTATTTTTTTTTAATTTGTAAGGACCGGGACATTCGATAAACTCCACCACCCATCCCATGAGCTGTCAATGTGGTATATGGATAGCCCCCTATTATACTCAACGTTACCTCCGTCACGTTTTATCCTCTCCAACTCACTGGTATTTTTCGGATTGTGATCGATCGAAAGCACATCAAGCTTCTGGTTTATGCACACGATCGCCCGCGAATCCCTAGCACACTCAGTAGAACCTATCGTTCTTTATCATAACGGTGACCACCGTCGATCCGGCTATCCGTTCATTCAGCGATTTGTCGTTCAGCATAGCCTCGTCAATGTCCAGAAAGCCACGTCGCAGAGCCATCTTCACATCGTCCCGAAACCGGTAGCGCTTGTGCGAGTCCTCCATAAGGATGTGCCAACCTTGCATACAGCTCGATCCCATCTTGTAGCAGTCGTTCTGGCAGAAGAATTACTTTTTCGAGGTTTCCAGCAGGAAATTTTCCAGCAGGAAATTTTCCAGCAGCAAAATTCAACCGATCAGTTTGATCCGGTGCTGATGGGTCGGATCGAAGCCCGATTACTTTCGTTGTCTCCGCCGTTCCTTCACATATGATTTGTGTGCTGCAGGAAATTTGAAGAAATTCGTGAGAAAATCTAGATAAAAATATACGGATTAGCTTATCAGATGAGGATGAACAAATGCGGTAGTACGTACGATTACAGAAAAAACGACTCTTTCACTTCCTTAACAAGATTCAAGGCCAACGATTTCCACCGCACGAGCGAATCTTGAAGCGAATTTGTACTTAGTAAATAAACAGCTGTCAATATCTTCCTTACAGAAGCAGTGTTGCCAGATATACCAGATCAATTTGTATTTGACCACTCATACACTTCAAATATATAAAGGCACAAATCAGGGTACAAATATAATCGTTCGGCACAATACCGGAAGAATGCGGCACACTGTAAATAGCGTTAATACAATAGCAGCTGTGCCGAGTGACTTACCCCTTGATTTTTGCACGGTTTGCTGAGTGCGGCTTTTTTTCAGTTCGTTTATTTGGCAGGCTCAAATGTTATAAAAATAACTTAGCGGAGCCGAGTAACATAGAATACCAATTTTGGTACTCAAAATACAAAAAAAAATATATATATATATATAAATATATACAAACATATTTTATCATATGATTTTTCTTGGTGGCGATCGAAGCGGTGACAAAGCGGTCTTCTCCCGTGCACGCAACTTCTTTCTTTCCCGAATTTGTTCCTCATTTTCATTGAACCCGAATCGTGATCGCTGCTGCTGCTTCTGAACATCGTTTCCCGTTGCATGCTCTCCGCTACTCTCGTCGGTCGTTGGGGTCGTCACGTCCATTTCGTTTTCTTCATTCAACATCTCCAACCCCGTGTCCGTTTCCTGATCACTAATGACAAACGACGCACCTTCCACCACTACACCAGCATACGTACTGCTGCTGTTTTGTTTTCTTTCACTTTGCTTTCCTTTTTCCTTCAGTTGCTTCTCCGGTTCCTTCCGAGCCTTCCGCTTGGGACAGGAAAGCTTCCGGTGTCCGTCCGCTTTGCACAGAAAACATTTATCTTTGTTGCCATCATAAAAAATATTTCCTTTGCGATTGAAGAAATGTAATGACGTGGGGATTTCCTTCTTCACATCCATATATATACCGCGTATCCCTGTATATACCTCAAAACACAGATCAGTTGGAAATTTCTCCCGGATGATGCGTTTAATTTTCCCATATTTCCCCAGCACTTTATCCAGCTCGTTGTCGGGTACCTCTGGTGGCAAGTCATACACACGCACATATTGAATGAATTCACCAGCATGCGACATGCGTACTTTTGCCGTCGTTCCATTCGCATAATGGAAGATTAAATCCTCCGAATTGAATGTCAGAGCATGGAGCATCGCTTCCTCTGATTTGAACTTCATGAAGACTCCCCTTTCATCACCAATGCGATAAACAGCTTCCATTTCAGCCGGATCCGCGTCGAGTGCTTTGGCGAAATTTACTATCTCTCCGATGTTTGGTTTAGCATCACAATGGCTGAAGCTAAACTTGATGGTATTTTTTACTTCACACATCTTGCACCGTAGCAATAAAAGGCACCGAACTGCTAGCAACGAACAAAGAGCAACTATATAATAGCAAGTCTCGAAAACAGTCTATCGCGTGGTTCACAACGAAATAAAAAAATCGACTGCTGCTGTAGACAGCTGTGGGACAACTGGAGTGCGGCTTAACAACTGTGATTTTTATGATGTTTGTACGAATGCAATATGGAAATGCCTATTAAAAATATATATGGTTAAATAGTCGAATGAATTTTTTGGTTGGTGAATGAAAGAAACAAATAATTAATCAATAAATATTCTAATTTTCATGATTTATTCTGAAAAAAAGTACAGTAGATTCGGTAAAACATATACTGAGCGCTATGGTAAACTTAACTGATCGTTAAGTAAAATTTACAGTCCACAGGTCAGTAAATTTTGACAGCCCACAAGCGAAGAAAATTTACCGAAGGGATTTTAAATTGAAAAATTATCGAATGGATTACCGAATGTTCAGCTGTTCCATATTCGGTAAAAATTTACAGTATACACACTTAAAACCAAAATCTGTCCTCGGTGAAATGTATTGCCGTAGCCGTACCGTAAACTGGAAATATGCCGAAATTTCGTTGAAGATACATGATTCGCCGAATTGTTGGAGGCGAACCAGCCTAAGGCTGAAAGCCTCCTAAATAAAGCTAAATAATAATAATGATTCGCCAAAATTTTAAGTTTTTTTTCAGCGAAATTTCGGTAAAGTCAATCATTTACCAAGACTCGTCAGAGGTTATCACTGATCTAGTTGGCAAAGTGTCAAACTACCGAAGTCTTAAAAACTAATTACCGAACTCTACGGCATATTCATTTCATTTTGCCGAAAGTACTTAAAATACTTGTCAAATCAGAAACGGCCATATTCCATGTTTTCAAATTGACGAGAATACGGAAAATAGCTGTCAGAACGAAACGAACTGTTGATAAGTGCACGCGTGTGTTATATTGTGTGGAAGCTGCTGAAAACGTTAAAATGGAGGAAGTACATCGTCAGCTGGATGCGGAGGAAGTTAGTGTAAAAAGTCGAGTACTTCAAACCCTGCGTAAGTAATAAATTTGTTTATTTCTTTTTAGACTAATTCTAGACCGAAAAACTGTATTGTTTGCTTCTTTTGTAAGCAGCAGGTTCCAGGTTATGTTGACGCCTTACAACGTCATGTCAACTACCATTTAAAGCAAAACCATTTTCGTGCTGATGTTATTCTATATAACTGCACATTTTCAAAATGCAAACTGAGCTATTCCCACTTTACTTCGTTGAAGCGACACATTCTTTATTCACATCCGCTTAAATTGAGTAAACAACCGTCAAACATTCCGATTATTGACGACCCTTGTGCATCACCAAAAAAAATGAGGTTAGGTTTTCCGACTTCTCTTGAGTTTTCTGAACCTCAGTTGGAACAAATGAACGTGCCGGATCAAATGAATCCTTGTGAAATATCAGTGGAAGCAATAATTAAAGTAGCCTCACTAGGAATTTGTCGACTTTTGACAGACGTCTCTTTGCCTCAAACGAAGGTCGAAGAAACTATAAAGCTCTGCGAAAACTTAATCTTACTGACAACGCAACACCTGCAGCAAGAAACAAGGCTGTATTTAAAAAGTATTAATATTGATACTAATTCTGACGGTGTGATGAATTTTCTTAACGTATTTCACCTTCCTGATTTTTTCGCAAATGTGTCTACTCGAAACAAGCAAGCACAATATTTGGAGGAAATGGCCATTACTGTACCCAAACCAGAAGAAAAAATGCTTTCGTATCGTGAGGATGTTCGTCACGTCTATGGACATCATAAAGTAATACGCGTAAACGAAACGTTCTCTTACATACCTATTATCGATACATTGAAGTTAATTCTTAGAAACCCAGATAATCGAAGTTTGCTGAAAGAAACTGAACATCATTATCCATCTCAGTCTTGGAGTACGACTAGTATTAAAGAGTATAGCTCCTTTTGCTCAGGAGAAACATACAAAAACAGGGATTATTTCATGAAGTACCCTGATGCCATAAGATTATCCTTATACCAGGATGATGTAGAGCTTGGAAATGCATTAAGTTCCCGAGCAGGCATAAACAATGTATCGTGTATCGATTTTAAAATCCAAAACTTTCCGGATAAGTACAACAGTTCTCCACGAAGTATATTTCCTGTTATTGTCTGCACTACGCTGGACGCAAAGCACCACGGATACAATAAAATAATGCAACCGTTGGTTTCTGATCTCAAAAAGTTAGAACAAGGCGTAACAGTGTACTATGGATCCGATAAGTACGTTATCAGAGCAGTTCTGTCGGTATTCTGTGGTGATACACTTGCTGCACATGAAGTATTCAATTTACTTGGACCGGGAGCTAACTTGTTTTGCAGAATTTGCACTATTTCGCGCCCGCTCTATAAAGAAGACTCTCATAGAGAATTTCCACTACGAACAAGACAATCGTATGAAAGTCAGATGAAGTTGTTAGAAGGACAAATCTCTCTATCAGAATGTGGTCTCAAAGCTGGTGGTTGTATTCTAAAAGTTTTCTATCCATATCACTGAAAATTTTGCATTGGATGTCATGCATGATGTTGCTGAAGGCATTGTACCGTTAACAGTGCAATTGGTACTAAGTACTTACACGAAGGACAAAAATGTTGAAATAGACGTTTTGTATATCAACTACCGTATCAACAGTTTTGCGTACGGATATGTCGACAGGAAGAACAAACCCTCTGCTAATTTTACAGAAGAAATGCTGAAAAAGCCAAGTGCTTACAAAATGAAGCAAACTGGAACACAAAACCTTCTGTTGCTTAGAGCATTTCCATTCTTGTTCGGACACAAAATCCCTAGTATATATTGATGATTGGCCATTTGATTAATATTACGCGAATCCTCATGTCTCCAATAATCTCTGATCATCTATTAACTGAACTTGAAGAGCATGTCAGACTTTACCAACAATTGTTCTATACAAATTTCAACAAACGGATTAATAAAAGTCATCACTTGGAGCATTATGTGCATTGTATCAAGCAAAGTGGCAATATGAAACAGTTCAGTTGCTTTACTTTTGAGCAGAAAAATAAGTCGTTTAAAAACCAATCAGCCACATGCCGAAACTTCAAGAACATTTGCAAAAGTTTGGCCAAACGACAGAGCTTTAATATGGTTATCAATTTACTTGATAATCCATTTACTGACAAAATTGTATACAAGACCGGAATCCTAATGCTACCTAAAAACAGCAAAAGCAGACATTTTTTGCAAGGAAACGATGAACCCGTGTTTGTCCCAAAAAGCGTTACAATCAATGGGATAGAATTTCGACCTAATTTAGCAGTTGCTTGTAAAAAACCTAGCATGGATCTGTTTCCTCTATTCGTCGTAATTAAAGAAATAGTTGTAGTCGACAACAAAATTAATTTTTTGGTGCAGGAATGCAATACGACAGACTACAGTGAATTCTTTCAAGCTTACGAAGTTGAAATAAATGAAAGGGAGCAATTTGTCAATACTGATGAAATTCATAACCACTCCACCTTCACCTTTTGGATGCCGTACAACAGTAAAAATAAGTACATTTCTAGGCGCTTCTACCACCGAGATAACTGAAAGAATTAGTATAAACACTGTGTTATTATTCATTACAGGAATATTATTATACCTATAATTCACTTTCAGATGATGAAGAAATCACCAGCCTTGCACTATTTATGTCGCTAAATGACACCGACTCCACCCGGCTGAAATTAAAAACTAGAATAATAAAAACAATACTGAGAATACAAATGCACTTAACCTCGAGCCAGCAGATAATTGAAGAGGAATACCTTGAAACAGCAGAAGAAACAGAGGAAATCGGTGCAGCAGAACAACAAGCAAGCGAAGAATCGATCCACCTAGCTCTTCGTCGACTTTTTCTTTCGTTAATAACTTGAGCATATAACCGTTTCTTGTTGTGTTTGTCGTATTAGATGCTAGATAAAAGCTTCTTTTGTCGATCTATGTGTTGAAAATACCTGGGAATGTCTTTACATGGCCGTAAGGCTACAAAGAGAAAGTCAACGAAGAGAATCTGTCAATGATACTTTGGACCTAATGCAATGTTCAGCTTGAATTCAGTAACTGAGTCGAATTCAACTCAAAATAACAAAAAGTGACACTGACGAATTTACGAAGAAAATCGATCAATGCAGACAGAGCTAATGAAATCTCACGTCTACCGACTCTCTCTTTCGTTAATAACATAGCTTCAAAAACATGTTCGGCTGTTCTTATCGTCCAATATACTTAAAAATACTTTCTTTTAACATGCTATGTTGACAAATTAGTTCAAAATATCAATGCAGTCAAGTTATTAACGAAAGAAAAAGTCGATGAAGAAAATCGATCAATGTAGATTGGCCTATTTGAAAAGTGACGCGAGGTTTCATTAATTCTAGATCAACAATAGAAAAGGGCCCATCAGCATTTGTAAACAAACCGTTCCAAAGCCCTTTACTCACAAAGTGAAGGCCACCCACGCAAACCAACACTATCATCGGAAACTTCTACTTACACGATGATGGTGTTGGTTTCTGTGGGCGGCCTTCGTTTGTGAGGAATGGGCTTTGGAACGGTTTGTTTATAAATGCTGATGGGCCCTTTTCTATTGTTGATCCAGAATTCCTGTTTGCATTGATCGATTCTCTTATACGGCCGATTTCTTCACTTCCGCTTAAGCATTACACCAGGTTTAATTATATGGGTAAACCTGGTTTAAGATTTAAGCGGAGTTGAAGACATCGGCTATAATAGCAACAATCAATACGAAACTAACGATTTTAAATTGGCTCACCACTTTAGTAGCCTATTGGTCCCAAGCAAACGATTAACGTACCCTATTCTAGTTGAAATTCTATTACTATAGTATACACTATGTTTGTTTTGATTCGCTATGAAAGTTTGACAGATAACATCAGGGGTGTGTGGATTCATGCAGAACATGCAGGGGTGAGTGAAATAGCTTGGGACTGCTTGGGACCGTTGTTCTGGTACTGAGTGAGCCAAAAATAATAATGATTTTCTTCGGGACCTACTACACGGAACCGAATTTTGTTCATTTAAATCAAAAATATAAATGTTTATTATATAAACATATGAATAATTCAAAATAAATTATAAACATGTTTGCTACAAAAATATATACGTTTGAATTAAAGTCAAAAGCATGTTTATTTCAACAATATATTATTTGGGTAAACGATTTTTAGCGTGCCCTGCCTTTTTTCCCTTCTTGTTTACATTGGGAAAAAAATTGCCCCAGCTTTGCCAATCAACTGAAAACGGCACACCTAGGTAAGTGTCTTAACAAAGTTCCAGCTCGATAAAACCGGAAAAACCCCACAGGATTGACGTCACTCTGTCGTTTCTGAAGCCAATCCCTGTATCATCCTCCTCCAAAACTGACGTCGGAAGAAAAACGAAAATCCTAAATGGATTTCGAATCTATTCCGGATCAACCGGGGCGGCCCCTCCTTCAACACCGAACGTATAAAGAGGCCGGTATGAGGATCAGCGTTAGAAACGACAAAACGACGCTAATATCACAAAGTTTCACTGGTTTTACTGAACTGGAACCTCTGGAACCTCCGGACACTCACCACGACGGGTCTCCGCATCTCGCACCAAGACCCCAACATCCACAGCCCACCCTTAATCGCACCCGAAAAAGAGTAGGAGTTTAGATGCCCTGTCTGCAGTTCGTTTTTTCATATCTTTGCAATCCATTTTTTTTTTGCTTTATCCTTAATGCTAATATAATTTAAAATTAAGTATGTTTCTTTCAAACATAAGAAGGATGTTTAAAATAAACATATTTATTTTTGTTCGCATAGTTGTCAAACCAAACAAAAATATTCACGTTTATTTTCAACACGAATATTTTTAAAATAAACGTAATATTATTTTTATTTTAAACATTATTATCACATGACTTCAAACATGGAATACGTTTGAAATAAACCTTGTTTATTTTTGTGGCCAGAACAAACTGAATATACGTTTAAATTTACCTCAAATATGTTTGTATCAACGATAAATTTTTCTGCGTGTAGCATAGAGGTAACTCTAAGACCACTGGGTCCCGAATAAAATCATTATTATTTTTGGCTCACTCACTGGTTCGTATAACATTCATTCATTAATAATTCATCAACTAGATTTGCATGTGTTGTGGTTTGTTTAGATTTTGTACGTGCATTGGCAATAATCCGTGCCAAAAATCCAACACGAGGCTCAAAGCGCTTGCGTGATGAGGAGTCAGCGAAGGAGAATCCGCTTAAAGGAATTATCGATGGGGTTAGCGTAAGTTGTTCAATTTTATAAAAAGAGAAATGTCAATTAAAAAGAACAATATGTTAAAATTATAATATTTATATGGTACATAATATTTTGTTGGTAGAAGCCACATCAATGCCATACTAGCTTATAAGTTACTAAAACAATCTTATAAGAATTTACTGTTTTTAACATTTTTAATTATGGTACACACACAGACAAACAGACGTAACTCTTTGAAAAAGTTTTTCTTGAAAACATAGTATCTCAAAACATAGGACCTCAGCAGTGACATCTTTCAGGCTTCTCGCGGAAAACAAGCTTACTCGCTAACTCGTGAACAATATTGCATAAAAGTTCTATAGAATGTATAGAAACGTCAAAGTGATCCGATGCCAGCGCTGCGGCGAGTAGTTCGCGGAACTGATAATATTCAAATCAACCGGTAAATGCGTGAACGAAGATACACAATGAAGAGTTACGTCTGTTTGTCTGTGGTACACAGGTACACGACGCAATTCTCATCCACCCCATCACTCCTACTTTGATTGTGCGCCGTGACTTGTTGGACAGAGGCGAACAGTGTTACATCGCATGGAAGGGTATGAATATACCTATCGGATGCAACATTATTTCTGCGTTTGGAAAGCTGTGTCAAAGTTTCGACGTGTTTGCCGTAGATTGCGTGCCCAGCGACAAGCAGTTCTTTCTTTTCTTCAAGGCGGCTGTTTTCACTGTCAGTAAAATCGGAACTACTGGGGAAAAATTTGTGCGTTCTCTAGGGTAAAAATCAGTTGGTCCAGTAGAATTAATCAGTATCTCAGCAAATTTCCTACAAGTTTTTTTTGATAGAAAAAATCGCAATTATTTAGAGATAAAGGAGTATGGTCGATTACCTTTTTGTGAAATCAAAATGTAGAGTGAAAATCTAGCGTGTTAGTCAGAGAAATGATTTATATACTGAGTGAGTTATAATACGATTGTAAACAAAAATACGTTTGAATAAATAGAAACAATGGTTAAGTTTTATTATATTTCTTTTCATTGAATACCAAAATTACAAATAATAGAGAGAAAAACATAAAAAATACCGAGAAACCGCAAAAAAAAACTATCGAATTGCAGTAAACATTTTTGCCGAAAAGCAGTAAAATATTTTACCAAAGAAATCGGTAAATTATGACAGCTGGGAAAAATTTTGTTCTGCCGATCTCACGGCATTCAAATGGTTTACCGAGATGTTTGCCGAGAGCTCGGCTGTTGGATTCTCGGCAGTCTTTTTTGCCGGGTTCGGCAAAAAAATCTATCACCAAATCTCTTAAATCTTGTTGGGTACTTTTTTTGCTGGATTCGTTCTGTGAAATTTAATTTTTGCCGTAAGCTTTGTAAAAAGTAATGATTTACCAATATTCCGCAATCAAAACTGCTGAATTTCCGTAATTTATAGAAATCTACCGAAACCTGTAAATCAAAATTACTGATCTAAATTGTAAATTGCTGCAATTCCGCAATACTGTAAAAATTGTGACGAATGTGCTGTAAACATAATCTTTTACAAAAACAAACAGCAGTAATTTACCAGATTTTTGTAAAAAATACAGAACAGATTTGTAAACTTCACACTGTAAAGCTTTGCTGTTATTTTGAAGTTGAGTGTTCTTCAGCTATCCTTTGTGACCAGTAAGTACGTTAATTTTTTCCAATAATCCGTCCAATTTATATGGAAAGTATTAATTATATAATTCTTTTTCATTTCTGGGCCAATTGCTTTCAGACGACATGGACATTAAATGGCCAAATACCACACACAAACCTCGTCCACAACAGCAAAAAGCGAATTTGTGCACGGTTCGCTACTGCCCTAATAAAAATTGTATGGTTAATTTGCTTAACGACGTGTTCTGGGTATCATCCAAACCATTTGTGGAATAGTTCAATGATTTGGGTTATCGTTCGTTTATGGTTATTTTTTATTAGGGTGGGTCGCTAACCACGGTCAGTTTCTTATTTACTTTATATACGGACGCACGATGAAAATGTATGTTTATAGATAATAAATAAATGATTAGTCAAATGCGAGGTCAAATGAATCTTCAGGTTTGTTGTTAGAAATAAATAATTAATTAATCAATAAAATCACGTTATTAATGATTAATTCAGGCAAATTAAGTATAGCCAATTCGGTAACATTATACCGAACGCTATATTGTAAACTTCACCGATCATTCAGCAAAATTTAAAGTCCTGGTCAGTACATTTTGACAGCTCACAAGGGAACAAAATTTACCGAACGGATTGTAAATGAAAAAAATACCGAATAGATTACCGAATGTCCAGCTGTTCCATATTCGGTAAAAAATTACGGTATACTGTAAAAAAAATCTTAGTGTGTGTATAAAAAATGTTTAAATTTTTACTCATTAATGTGTTTACGCTGGTTACCGTGTACTCAAATTAGGGTTGTTTTATTTTTCTGTGTAAGTTTTCTTTATCTCTCTCTCTCTCCATATCTCACAAACACAATCGTACTTTTGGGCTGACGGCTGTCAAACAGCCGAGAATCTTCCTCGCGTTTTTCTCAGCACATCACAAAACATGGCCTCGATTTTGCGGTCCAGCAAATTTGTTCGATATATTGCCGGTTTCACACGGAACATCGTGTTCAACACGGTCCGCGAGACGGAGGGAAGCTTTGTCCAACATTCGCAATGTTTGTGTGGTAATTCCGTCAGGTAAGTGGATATTTTTGAGCAAATACCGGCAAACCCCTTTCGTTACGCAACAAGAGCAGCCGATTGCATTCCGTCCCATGCTTGCTGAATGAAAAAGTGATAGATTTTTGTCTCCTTGTTTCAGTGGTTTCGCAACGACGGCGGCCAGTGCCAGTCAGGGTCTAGATCGTTCCCTGAAGCGGCTCGATGAAGATGTACGTCGTTCGGGACGTATCTCAAGGCGGGACCTGGAAGATGTTCTTGAGGAAATACGGATGAATCGATCGGCTACCAGTGCGCAATCGTTACTGGTCATTCGGTGTTGTGGTAAGCTAGAAACTGGTGTTGTAACGTTTGATCGCGATTATTCATTATTGTTTGTTTATTTGTTTGAAGGCAATCTAGTCCCGGAGGAATTACCAGAGGTACGAACGGCACTGGTTCAAGAAATTTGGAAAACCCTTAACAACTTGAATGTGGCTATGGACGTTTCTCACTTCAATGCCTTGCTCAGGGTTTATCTGGATAACGAACATCAGTTCTCGCCGACGGAATTTCTTACCGATCTGAAGGCGAAAGGAATCGAACCGAATCGCGTCACCTACCAACGGTTGATTTCGCGCTACTGCCAGGAAGGGGACATCGAAGGAGCTACCAAGATTCTGGAATACATGCGTGAAAAGCAACTGCCCGTCAACGAGTACGTGTTCAACGCACTAATCATGGGACATTCGCAGGCAGAGTGAGTAGAGCTCGGATCTATGTGAGCAGTTGTGTTGTTTGTGGATGATTTCGAACTTGTTCTTATTTGCTTTCAGTGATTTGGAATCAGCAACTGGAATTCTGGCAGTGATGTCTCAAGCCGGACTGCATCCATCAGCAGATACATATACGACCTTGCTGTGTGGATACGCTCGGAAGGGAGACATCGATTATATTGTGAAAACGCTGGAGACTTGTGAACAGAAGGAAATCTATTTGCTTGACAAGGATCTGTTGGAAATAATCTACTCGCTCGCCACCAACGGTCACGCAGAAAAGATCGATCCGTTGATTGAAAAGATTCGCAAGCAGGCCGGTTACAACCAAGATGCAGTGAATGTTATCTTGAGACTGATCAACCGTGGCCAGGAAGACGCTGCATTCAAAGTACTAAAAACTATGCCAAGAGCCACAAAAACCGACGGCGAGATGGCCAATACCGGAGGATTCTTGATCAAACAGTTAGTCAAAGCCAAGAGACCCGTTGCGAAGATTCTTTCGATTTGTGAAGAACTTCACAGTTCGGGCATGAACGTAAATTCCTATCTGATTGCATTAGAGACTGCGTTGAAAAATGGAATCGTTGACGCCGCTTATGCCTTGCTGAAGACAATCAAGGAGCAAAATCAACCATTGCGGCAGCACTACTTCTGGCCACTGTTGTGTGTCAACGATCAACCTCAACCTGAAGGAGTTCTAAGCGTTTTGAGGACAATGATACAGGACTTTGATATGCAACCAAGCAGTGAAACTATTCGCGAATATGTGATTCCCAATATGGGAATGAATAATCACGAAGAGGTTATTCAGTTGCTAAGAAGTGTTGGCATTTCCTCTGCAGTGGCCAGTTCCGGATGCGTTTATGTTGCATTGGAGAACAACAATCTCAAAGAAGCGGCGAATATTGCATCCCGGTACAAGGCATTCTACTCTCCGGGTGTCTATCGTAAGCCACTGGTCACGGCTTTGCTCAATACGAAGGATTTCAACTCGTACATCCGTTTCTCTCGTCACTTGTACGACAACATGCTGCGAATGAGCTCCAAGGAGGAAGTCAGCGAACAACCTGGAGAAAACGAATCCAGCTCGCCAAACATGCAAGCAGATGTGTTGGGTTCATTGATTTACGATGTCCTAGTTACCTTCAAGAGCAAACGGGTCGAAGCGCTGGAAACAATTCTTACCGGATTCGTTAACCAAGGCCTTTCCGTTAGCAACTCGCAAGCGGAGCGAATCCAAGACAAGCTAGGTGCTGACATGACAACCGAAATTTCTACAATGTTGAGCAAATTAGCCGCCGGAGATTTGGAACCGGTACAGCTGGAAAGTGTAAACCAGAGAACCAAAACACCCATCTCTAACTTCTCGATCCCGCAGTTGGAACGACTCATCACTGACCTGCAAGCTCGGGGAGAGAATACTAATTCCTTCAAGAATCAGCTGATCCGTAATACGATTCGAGCTAACGATGTCGCTAAGACGGAGGAAGTTCTGAACCGCCTTGAAGAGGAAAGCTACGTTATTCAGCCAGGAGTATACGCGCAAGTAATCGAACTGTACGCCAACAGTGGAAAAATTGAGGAAGCTTTTGCCCTGTTGGACAAAGTTAAGACGAAGCTGCCGGATTTTGAGCTGGACGATACGAAGATTATCCGACTAGCGCAAGCCTTATTGAATCAAGAACGGTTCGATGAAGCTTTGAAGTTCATTGCCACAAACAAGGCAACAACTGAGCGCGACGCAAAGGACGTCGATTTCAACTACAATAGCGCCTGCTGGAGGCTGTTGAACACGTTGGCCGACATGGGAAAAGCTGATGAGGTGAACAAACTGTTCAAGCAGCTGCTGGACAATGGATACATTATGCCGCAGAACATCTTCCTGGGGGCGTTGATCAAGGTAGGTGAAATATGATGTGTGAGTGGCTTGTTTGTCCTTTTTGGCGGAGGCCTTTTATACGTCTTTGGCGAAGGTACGCGGTTCCAATTTACCGTATCAGCGTCACGAAGATGATGTTGTTTTACACATGAATGAAGGTTTTCGTTCTCTGGAAGTGTGTGTAATTGAGATTGAATATAAATAAAACTAAGGGACCTCCCTTAGCTCGGCCGGCAAAGGCACAGCTACAAAGCAAGACCATGCTGGAGGTGGCTGGGTTCGATTCCCGGTCCGGTCTAGGAATTTTTCGGGTTGGAAAATTTCTCGACTTCCCTGGGCATAGAGTATGATTGAACTTGCCACACATTTATACTAATGCAAAAATGGTACAGGCATCGAAAGCTCTCAATTAATGCGAAGAAGAAGAAGAAAGTCCATTTCCTTGCCGTAACCCCCTTCGAGATTCAAAGGGACTCGAGGGTGTCCCCGATACTCGAACAACGCACATCACTCGATCCATTGTCGCCTTGACCAATCGCGTCAGTTTATCCGGAAATCCGTACTCGTGCATAATCTGCAATAGCTGATCTCGATCGATTGTGTCGTGTGCGGATTTGAATACGATGAACAAATGATGTGTGGGCACGTTGTATTCGCGGCATTTCTGCAGAACCTACCGAATCGCGAAAATTTGGTCCGTGGTAGCGCGGGCACCCATGAATCCCGCCTGGTATTGCCCCACGAACTCTCTTGCAAATGGTGACAGGCGGCGGCATAGAATTTAGGAAATTACCTTGTAGGCGGCGCTCAGCAGTGTAATCGCGCGGTAGTTGCAGCAATCCAACTTGTGGCCCTTTGTAGATTGGGCATACGACACCGCCCATCCTCCGGTAATATCTCCTCCTCCCAAATCTTGGCAATTGCCCAGTGCATCGCTCTAGCCAGTGCTTCACCACCGTATTTTAATGGCTCACTTGGTAGTTGATCTACACCAGTTGCTTTGTAGTTCTTCAGCCGACCGATCTCCTCCTCAACTTCTTGAAGATCAGGGGCTGGTAGTCTGTCGTCTTATGCGCGTGCTCCAAGGTCTGTTGCCGTGCCACCTTCGTTTTCTGCTGCTTCACCGTTGAGGTGCTCGTCATAGTACTGCTTCCACTTCTCAATCACCTCACACTCGTTCGTGAGAAGGTTACCGTCCAAGTCCTTGCACATATGGGCTTGCGGCACGTAGCCTTTGCGCGAACTATTTAGCTTCTCGTAGAACTTCCGTGTGTCGTTTACGCGGTACAGATTTTCCATCGTCTCGCGATCTCGGTCTTCCTGCTGACGCTTCTTCCTTCGGAAAACCGAGTTTTGTCTGTTCCGCGCTTGTCTGTATCGCTCCACATTCAATCTCGTACGGTGTTGCAGCATTTTCGCCCGTGCTGCATTCTTCTCCTCTACTAACAGTTTGCATTCGCCGTCAAACCAGTCATTTCTTCGGTCCGGGATTGCAGTACCTAGTGCCGCTGCAGCAGTACTACCTATGGCGGGTAGTGCAACTTCCAGCTGCTGCGCGTAGTCCTGGGCAGCTCCGGCGTCCCGTAGTTGCTCAATGTTGGGTCGCGGTGTTCGACTTCGACGGGTGTTATGCACCGTCGAGAGTTTTGAGCGCATGCATACTGCAACTAGGTAGTGGTCCGAATCTATGTGTGGTATGTGCGGATGTTGATAATGTCGGAGAAGAATTTCCCGTCGATTAGAACGTGATCGATTTGGTTTTCTGTGTGTTGGTCAGGTGATCTCCAGGTGGCTTTGTGGATATCTTTGCGGCGGAAAAAGGTACTTCGAACTACCATACCTCGTGAGGCTGCAAAGTTCACGGTTCATGGTGGTAAGCTCCAACCGGTATTATCCTCGGCTTAAATCCCGAACAATAATGTCCGGCTGCTTTGATGTCGACATCAGATTTAATCAACACCACTCTAAGCAATCATTTTGCAGATCATCCAAACAGGGACGGGATTAAAAGTTAATCCGAGTTGAAGCTTAACATTTATGAACGGTTTGCCACGAAATGTTGAGATAATTTATTGATTATTGAATTATCACACTGTTTACTATGAAAAAGCAACCTGTTTGTGAGTTTTTGCCTGTTTTCAACAAATTGCCAGCTGATATTTTCCGGCGACTTTACAAAAAAATACAATCAAGCAAAATCATCATGTAAAAAAAGCTAGGATTTGTTTCACTTCTTATTTCGCAAATTTGGTTTCGAGTGTTGTTATGACGTCGTCGCGATCGTCTCCCGTAAAGTTTACATTTTTTTCCCTCTACCAACACATACGTCAGGGCTAGATCTCCATACCTTGTATAGACCAGGTTGATATACAAGGCCTCTGTTTTCGGCAAAGTTGTTCGGTAGGTCAAGAGCTTTGGTTCGAATCCCAGTTGCAACTTTTTTTTTCTAAGGAAAATATTCATAAGATTGTCTTATAACTAACTTTCATACGATATTCGAATGAATTTCTGTCGATTTATTCACTCAGTGTACGTCTAATTTCCTGAGTATACTATCTCCGTAATAGATGTAAATACTGTAAATCAAGCTGAACATTGCATTAGGTCCTAAGTAACATTGACAGATTCTCTTCGTCGACTTTCTCCTTGTATCCCCACGGCCATGTCTTTACATTCCCAGGTATTTTCAGCACACAGATGGATACCGCTTTTTTATGGCAGTGGTCGACGATTTCTCTCGTTATTGTTCGTTGTACCTATTGAAAAGTTGGAACTAGTAGGTAAGATGGAAGAGTATGTGCCTACGTGAAAAACTACTTTGGTTGCAAACCGTAAATTGTGCGATCGGATCAAGGAAGGGACTATTCCAGCAAGCGGCTGCGGTATTTCTACAAGCGAGAAGGGATTAGTGCACAGTTCACGGCTGGCTACAGCACCCAGCAGAATGGAGCGGCGGAACGTCGCAACCGCTATCTAGTAGAGATGGTTAGATGTTTGCTCTTTGAAGTAGAGCTTCCATATTTGCTACTGGGCAGAGGCTTTGTATTATTCCGTCAAAATATGTGATCGTTACCACATACAAGCTGTGGTTCAACGTAAACCCGAACGTGAGTCATCTGAGGATCTTCATCAGCAGCGCGTGGGTCCATATACCGAAACAAAATGCAAGAAGCTCAACGAAACATCCCAAAATCTAATGTTTGTGGGTTATTCTTCAGAACATAAAGGCCTACAGGTTTCTACGCGGAAAATCATTATGAGTCGCGACGCAAGATTCGTAGAAGGAATGCCTGCAGTTTGTGGTTCAGGAACACGTCGAGTAATGAGGAGAGCGACACGATTTAATTAGAGTTCAGGAGGAGGAGGAGCATTTTATTCTTGAGGATCGGTTCGTTTTCGAAGGCGTGTGTCCCACGGTAGAGCTGACGGCCGTCATTATTTCTGCAAATGTCCGCTTGGAGCGTCCAGTTACTGAACGCTGCACTTTATCGGCGTGCTATACGTACTTCAGGCACTCCTGCAAGGGCTGAGGATACTTGTCACAGTTACCACATTTCACTGATTCTTTATGGCAAGAATCTTCTTAGTGGCAAACGAGCACACTAGAAAAAACACCATCAACTTTAACAAAGTTTGGGAGAACTGAATTTGCTCTGGAAGGTCACCCGAAACGAGTCTGAATGCTCATAGACTTTTTACCGCCTTGACAATATACTAAATGCAGTTGCATTACATCTAGTATCTAGCTCTTAGTTTTTCGAGTTTTTTAAGCAATCTAGGGCACGTTTTTTTGACGTAGGACTACGTCTGTGATTTTAATATGGGAGGTACACTTTGTGAAAACCGAAAATGGAACATGTAACAAAATTATGAAAGATTTTGAACGTTAATAACTCAGCTGCCCCTGGACCAATTTCAATAATTTTATCACCAATCGGTCAGATATGTTTCTACGCATCTGATAAATTTAAAACTTTATCATTTTTTAAAATGTCACTATTGAAAATTGCACGAATGTGCAACTGTTGTTATGATAATAAAAATTATCACCGATTGCCTGTGAAAAGCGATTTCAAAGTTGAATTGCATCCGGTCTTACCAAACGTTGGTAATTCAATCACCGCGTGGTGAGTGGTGATGTTCTCCTGTACACAACAAAAGGCTCCTCGCAAGCAGTTAGCTACCAAGGCTGGCCTCAACCGCTGATCTGATTCAGTTCCAATCACCGTGTGTGGTGGTGTCCGGTCGTTGGCATCAGCAGCAGCAGCAGTGCTTTCGACGCGTGGCGTTGAACATTGTTATACAGTACACAACGAAAGGTTGCCTGCAAGCAGCGAGCTGCAGCCCACATGAGCATCCATAGAAGGAGGAAGTAGCCGCACCGCTATTGATCGGAATTAGTAGCTCTTTGTGAGTTGCTGTGGACCATCTATGTCAAGCGCGTCATACTAAAGAGTATAAACAGATAGAACCCCACTCAAATTCCTATTCCTGCACAAAACACAAGCTCCTGCTGCAGTTAACAAATAAGATTTATTGTATAAGACCACGTAGTCCTACGTCACCATTGCGTACAACCCCCCCTAGGGCTGTCCCTTGTAGTTTTTTATTTATTCGTCATCAATCAAGAGTACACCGTTTTGTTACAATGATAGTTACATTTTATGTCGTACTTCTAAAAAGACTAATCCGTATCTGGTTTACATTGCATTACTTTTGCGTGTTCGAATAGAATTGAAGTATTGCTTCAATTTGGTTTTTGTCATTGTAAAGTCAATAGTTTCGCAATGCTTATTATAAGATACCTTCATCTGATTGTAATAAAAATATTTCGATTTCTGACCGCGCCGTATGATCCAAACAAAAGCGACAGCTGACCTTGCAAATAATACTACACCTTTTCCTTTTTTGTTCACAGGTTCACGTTATCAGGGATGATATGCAAACGGCCATTGCAGTATTTGAAGAAATTTGTCAGAAATATCGAACTACCCCCTGGAAAACGGAACTCACCTGCCGATTGATCCAAGCGGAGGACGCCACCAATTTGCAGCGTCTCACCGACCTCAGCACAGAAGTCCACGGTGAAGTGAACAGCCTGTACGATTTGGTGTTTGCTTTCGTTGACTGCGGCAGAATTCGCCAGGCGAGGAAGATCCTGGAAACTCCTGGACTGCGTACGCGCGGGCAACGTATTGAGAGCGCTTGCGAACGGTACCACGTGGAAGGCAAAACGCACAGCTTGGAAGGTCTGATGGAAGCCACCAAGGATTTGAATCATATTGACCGATCGGCCATCTATTATAAATTGCTCAAGAGCTATATCAACGAGAAACAACCGGAAAAGGCTCTTGGTCTGTGGACAACAATGCAGGAGGAAGACGAAGCACCTACAGACGAATTCTTGATTGAACTGTCCAACTTTTTGAAAGCTAACGGATACGAAGTACCGTTCGTCGCGCCGAATGCACCAGTTCCTACCAGAAAGACGACGAAGGTGGAAGAGAATATCAAGTCCAGTGCCACAAGACCCGCCGACCCGAAGAAGGTTTTGTCACCTACTCTCAAGGAGTTTAAGGCAGCATCCAAATCGGGCGATGTTGATCGACTTCTTGTGGCAAAAGAAAAGTTAACTGGAAACGACAAATTGAATCTAACCGAGCAGTCGCTGGTAATCGAAGCATTGGTCAACCGTGATCGTCTGAATGATGCATCGAAGTTGGTACTAGAGTTGCTTGAACAAAACCTCCATCCGATTCCGCGTATTTTCAAATACTTCCTCAACAAACTGGCAACATCTGGTGATTTGGCTACGTTTGAGCATATCGGCGAGATGATTACGGACGAAGTGAAACGACTGATCTCATTTGATAATCGCCTTTGCCACGCCCACATTGCCGGTGGAAACGTAGAACAGTACATTAAAAAGCTAGAAGACACAGTAGATTCGATAAAGTCGAAGGAAGAAGCTGAAGCAGCTGCGAAACATTTTCCGATTGGAGGGGCCGCTGGGATTCTTTCACAACACCCGGAAATGCAAGATCGATACAAGACAATCGCAGAAAAGTACGTCAAGTATGATCTTATTGCACCAATGAACGCTCTGTGGACGCATCACTTCATGGCAAACAACGCAGAACAGGCCAAGCAAATCTGGGATGCTCACCTGATCAACAGTCCGAGGGTCATGTTCCAGAAGATCATTCAACATGCCAGAGAAACGAACGACGATGCCATGGTGCGTCGTTTGATTGAACAATTGAAAGATTCGAAAGTTTCCGAGAACGGTATGGGTATAATTTACAGTTGCCTGATCGACGCACTGGTAAGCAAGGACCAAGCTGCCCAAGGTCTGGATGCGCTGAAAGACGGTCTAAAGGTTATCTGCTTGGAGCACTTCAATCGGTCAGCACTGAGAAGGCTCAAAGATAAAGTGACAGCGGCTGGACATGAATTCCCCTACACAATTCCCGAACGGCATGCCAACAAATTGCACGACACTTCCAGCAGCAGCAGCGGTAGCAGTAGTAGCAGTGACGATGAAGTTACTAGAGCTAGAAACACTAACTAAATCCGTATTTCTCGCTAAATTCCTTACCTCCGTTACAAGGAAGCATTTCGGATATCACAGAAAGCTATTGCACCAAGGAGCTGTTGTATTCTAATAGTTTATCATTCATTATGCTGTACCACCCAAAATAGTTTTAAATAGATGTATTATAATACGCTGGATGACTAGTTTGGGTAAATTCAAGCAAACAATCCGAAATTATTGAGTCACTTCCTATTCAGCATTCGTTCGCTAACCAACGTAAAATTAATAAAGTTCAATGAAATTACGTCGTAAGTAATTTCGTAATTTCATTTCGCAATCCCTAACTACCTATCCGGTTGAACTTTTCTTTCTTTCGATGCAAGACAAAATGAGAAACAATCTCATCGGCAAACAACCAAGCGAAACTTTCCTCCCTGGGTAAACTTGAACTGTACAATCATATAAGCCACATAAGCTTAGCTATATGTAGTATATTGATATCTCGTATTCTACTGCGATTCAAGAAACGGAAAAAACTGAGCGCTTTGCAGCCACTAAAATATACTTAAGTTTCCTCAACGACGAAAAGTACACGATGGACGAAAAGTACAAAAAGGAGAAAACTTTAAAATTTAATCTTCTTTAGCAATGTTAGTTCTCCTGCTTTTGTTTATAGTTTGTTTCCTATGAGCCTTTTTTTTTTGCACTGTTGAACTGGTTGTCGGTGTGGGATAAAATGATGTTAACTATCCTGGCAGAGCAGCCGTCTCCCATGTATGTACTTGTAACGATGCTGCTTCTCGTACTCTATTGTCGTAGGCCGCTCGACCGTCAGCCCGAATGCAACACATGTAGTCCATTGCTGATGAAGCATGGTTCCATTAGTTTTAATCTAAGCGCACTGCACATTTTCAAGCTATCGAACAAAGGATTATTCGATACTTGCAGAGCGTACCTTGAGGTCTGTTCTGCGCCGCGAGTGGGATGACACTATACTGAGGTAACTCCGTGCAAATCAAATGGAGAGTCACCTCAATCGCGGTGACTATTATCACCTCACTAGTGACTCCCTTTTATTTTGAGGTTGAAAATGCGATGATTATTTAGCACACTGGAAGAAGTACCAGGTGTACAAGAGGATTTTTGAATGGTTTTATGTTGGAGGTGGGAAAAGCTTGAATGTATTTAAACAATAGTCTATAGCTTTTTGAGCAAAATGAAAAATAAGACCGCGTACAAAAAGGGTTGGGGTTAGCGGTGCCGGTGGTGTAGTGGTAAGCGTGGTTACCTCTCACCCCAGTAGGCCTGGGTTCAAATCCCAGTCGACACCGCCGGGATGTAAAGCCGTTGGTCCCCGGTTCCTTGGCGTCGGTAGCATTGGTGCTCAGCACGGAAAACAAGATCGACGAAAAACAAACCAAGGAAAAAAAGGGTTGGGTGTATCCCTATAACAAGATACACCCAACCGTTTTTGTACGCGGTCTTATTTTTCAATTTTCCGACGTTCAAATAAAGCCAAACTCGATGCATATGCAAAAATAATAGAAAAAATATAGCACCTATAGACATTTTCTAATTTTCTTTGAATCAGATGATGGCAACTTACAAACTATTATCTTTACAATGACAAAAGCCAAATTGAAGTAATACTTCAATTTTATTTGTAGTAAACAAAATACTTTTAAGTCTAGTTTTTGGTATATAATATTTTTTAGAAGTAAGCCATAAAATATAATTATCATTGTATCAAAACGGTCTACTCTTGATTGAAGACAAATACATAAATATTCTGCCCTGTGCGGCGTAACAGTCTTATAGCATTTATTTTTCGAAAATGAGCTACTTTACAATGTACCGCAAGGCCATCCGCTCACGAAGTCTCCCTTCATCACTCACTATAGGTCTCAAGGGTATTCAAAAGTCGCTCTCTGGCGGCTTTATTATCCGTACAGTGCCATACTGCGTGATCGATGTCATCGTAACCGTTTCCACACCGACAGATGTTTCTGTCCACGAGGTTTATTATTTGGAGATGCTGATCTAGCGAGTAGTGGTTGGACATAAGTCTAATCATCACGCGAATGAAGTCTCGACTTAAGGTGTTTCGCTGGGAGATCCTTATTCTCGTAACCACTTCGAAACTTTAAGTGCACAAATATTAGCTTCTACGATACGCACCACAATGAAACTGTTACTCCACGTTTGCTGTACTGCAGCTTACATGAAGAAGCAATTTTAGGTGAAATGGGGCATTCACTTCCCAGATCTGTGTAATTGAAAATTCGAAAATTCGGAGTGCACGTGGTCCCTAATAAAAAATAACCATAAACGAACGATAACCCAAATCATTGAACTATTCCACAAATGGTTTGGATGATACCCAGAACACGTCGTTAAGCAAATTAACCATACAATTTTTATTAGACGTGGCCATTTGTGGACTCTACAAGGAATCAACTTAATTGAATGTAACCCCAGTCCAAGATTTCCAGTGTCCCGCAGTTGGATTGTCAATGGTTAAATTAATCGTGAGAAATTTGCCTTCCTGCACGCACAGTGGTTTAGAACTGTGAAAAGACGGTCAAAAGTCATTATCTCATGAATATTGCATTTTAGACTTGTGATGTCTACACACTTAACGACGGCTTCCCTGTTCGGTATTTTTTTTTACAGTTTTCGAACTGTAAATCACAAAAATTACCGAGCTATTCTCAATAAAACAACTGACGATCAGTTTGCGACCAACTACTGAATACGGTAAGAGCAAGTACTGAACTTATCGTAAAATAACAGCTTTGCGGAGAATGACTAAAACTCAGTACAATAGAGTACCGAGTTTTCTGTATTCGTTATGTTTTACTGGAGCAGACATCAAACGAAATTCCAACATTGCTGATACTGACAGTAAAGCCAATTTCTTATGTCATCCTCCTCCAGTCAACCTCACGCACTTGACGTCGTAAATCTCCGCGTGAAAACAGGAAACCATTGTGAAAACCAGTGAAACATCTGGAAGTCAACACAGGAGTGCAGAAACTGCCTCGATATTTAGCATTTTCTGCACTCCTGCAATGACTTTCAGATGTTCGATTTAGTTTGAAGAAATTTCATCAAAAATATCTGTTATATTGCTCCAGACCTAGGCACGCAATCCGGCACATCAAAAGAGCCAACCGGTCAAACCACCAGGAAGCGTTAACCACTCAACCTGGACTAGTTAAACAGCATTGATGCTAATCCGCCACTAAAGTCAGTCCCCAAATAAAAATCGCTATGAATTCGAAATGTTTTTATCGAATGAACCCAAACAAATCATGAATTAACAAAAATAAAAACATTTTTGATATATTTACTCACTCTTAATAAAAAAATACTAATAAAAAAAATGCTGAAAAACTCAGCAAAAACTAAACAAATAAAATGCTGAAAAAGGCAGTAATACCATAGAGGTTACTCTAAGACAAGTAGGTCCCGAAGAAACGTGCTCAACTTTTTGGCTCACCTCTGGTACTATCTTCGGTCCCATCAGTCGAATCACCCCTCGAAACATAGGAAAAACCAATAACCCCTCATTTTATCTGTCAAACTTTCATAGCGAATCAAAACAAACATTGCGTTGTACTAGAATTTCGACTAGAATAGGGTACGTTAATCGTTTGCTTGGGACCAATAGGCTACTAAAGTGGTGAGCCAATTTAAAATCGTTAGTTTCGTATTGATTGTTGGTAATACTAGTACTGACTAAAATGATAATTTTTTACAGTTCAGAGATCTACGGAGTTTTCAGCAAAAGCAAAAACTACTGGGTTGATTACTAAAAACTCAGCTGTTTAAAAACCAAGTAAAATTTTACCGACTTCGGTAATCTAAACTCTGTGTGTAGATCGCTAAATTGGTAAATTATTATTGATTTTGCTCTAAAAATATAATTTTTAGCCACATAATTATGATTTACTACCATTTCCCACCACATCCCAGGACAAAACCAATAGGTATAGAAGTATTTAAGTGTGTTTTCTTCAAAATATTCAAAATTTCTTGCTGAAATATGCAGAAACAAGAATTGTATGCGAAATATTGCATGATATGGGATGTTTTTTTTTTTTTTTAAATAGAAAACGCCTTTAAAGTGATTTTTTCACTACATGTACTACATGACAATCAGTACACTTTGAACAAATGCATGGTGCTGATGTAATGGAGTCATTGGAGCTTCCGATGGCGTTGGAAGCATGGAATAAAAATGTAAGGTCGAGCTAATAAAATCAACAATTACTTGCCTATTTTAAAATCTAGTACGGTGGAATATTGAGAAAATGTGTGCATACTGATGTTTTGATCAGTTTTGGACACTACCTCGAAGCAGTAGAGGTTTAAATAATGTTTTATGTAGGAAAAAATCACTTTTATCCCATCCCATATCATACAGTATTTCACATATGATTCATTTGTTGTTGTTGTTGTTGTTTATAAGTGACATTTTACATCCTGCGGATGCATTCAACATATGATTCATGTTTCTGTATGTTTCTGCAAGAAATTTTGAATGTTTTGATGAAAACACACTTAAATACTTCTATTCCTATTGGTTTGGTAGTGAGATGTGGCGGGAACATAAACATTATATTTTTTTTAGCAAAATCGATAATAACTCACCTATTTAGCGATCTAGTGTGCTATGATGTTCATCAAACTTATGTGTATTAATGTTTTAACAACTTTGTATAATATTTCAAAACAGTAGAAGTTTAAAAAAATATTATTAAGTATATACTTTTATTAAGAGGATTTCCACCAAAAACGTTCCATACTTCAATGTGTTGAAGAAATAGCCACTTAGTGTCTTGAGCAAACTTTCTTGTTTTGATATTTTCTAAAACTTTGCCAAACCGGGGTACGACCCCGGCGTAGTGGTTAACAACCATACCTCTTACGCCAAAGTCACGAGTTCACCCCCGGACAAGTCACGAATGACCCAAGAGTATTAAAGTGCCTATAATAATAAAAAAAAAAAACTTTGCCAAAGACACCGATCCTGACTACGGAATTTTTGGAAAAATCAATTTTTAAATCTCACTTCTAGGAGAATTAATCATTGATCTGTCAATGTAAAAAGAAGGTTCTTTTTGTATCCAGAAATTTTTCTGGAGACACTACTTGTCTAAAATGAAAGATTCACGAGATAATGACTTTTAACCATCTTTTCACAATTCTAGACCACTGTGCGCCGCCGGAATTTTTGAGGCATAAATCTCTGATCACGCCAGGGAAGTAAAGCCGTTGGTTCCTGGTTCCTGGTCCAGGTGTGGGAGCTACCTCCCTGGCGTCGGTAGCATTGGTACTCAGTACGGAAAACAAGATCGACGGTAATCAAATCACAGGTAAAAAAAACTGGAATCCCTTGAATCGCTTGTTTCATGTTCAGATCATATTCAATTGAGGAACTGACAATGGTGAAGTGAGCACGGTCTGGAATACACCAAAGAATACACATTTCGGAGGATATGTAGGGGTGGTAGATTCTCATAAATCAAAATTGTGTGTTCAGCCCATGAATTTCTAAAAAAAAATGCAATTATAAGTGTGTTCGCCACTTCGCATTTGATTAGTATTCTGCGAGAGAGAGAGAGCTCCCAGAAACGATTATAGAGAGGTGATACTCCTGCCAAAATCACGAGATTCATGCAGTACTGTTAATTAACATTTCATTCTGTCACGATTGCAAATAAAACACGCGCGTACAGGAGAACGTAACTTTAATCAATGCTAGATAGAGCTGGAATAAGGGCGTAACAGCTTTTGTAAACAATAACTTCTCTCGATGATCTCTAGGAATTAAAGGCACGCTCAAGCAAACCAATATCACCGTCGGGTAGGGGAAGAAATTATATTGAAATCATTTTATTTATGATTTAAGAACTTTAATGGTAATGGTTATGGTAGTCGGTAAGGTTCATAGATGGTTTGGTAACATCGATCAACTTTATGTGGAATATATAGGCGCATCCAGTAGAAACTAAGCGATCGTTTCAGCCTCTAGTGGTGAATAGGGGAACCATCAAAAGAGCGATGAGGGCTGACATTTTCGCCATGAAGCCAGTGGAAAAGGAAAATATTTTTTTATCTTTTCTGATTAATTTATCCATCGCAGGTGCTTGAAACCATCATCCACATGGAATATTTTGTTTTCTGTATCAATTTTGTCTTCATATTTTCACGACCAGGATGACCGTCGTGCGCCAGGGTCAAGACGATCTCGTAGCTCCCGTGGAACGACAATCCTATTCTCGTTCTTAAACGGTGCATATTTCTTGACGCCATTTGCCCATTTTCCATCGTACAAAGCTGTTTTCACTTTTCGGATCTCCTTATCATCCTACGAACTTTGGATAATTTCAATTGCTTCTGATCAGTCAATACGGTGAAATTCAAGCCCGTCAGATACATCAGGAATCTGTCTGTTGCCCAAGCGATCGCAAGGGCTTCCTTGTCCAGCATCGAGTACTTTTTCTCCGTCTTGGTCAATTTTTTTCTAGTGTAGCCTATAACTCTTGGCTTGCCATGGACGTTTTGCAAAAAAACAGCTCCAATGCCGTTATCGCTCGCGTCCATGACCAAAGTAGTCGGATTCTTGGGGCTATAGTATCCAAGGTGCTCAGGGTCGATAAGAGCAGCTTTGATCTTGTCGAATGATCGTTTCCCCTCCTTCGTCCAGGTAAACTGTTCTTCTTTCACTGCCATCTAACGTAGGGGGCGGATATGCTAGAGAGATTAGGTATAAAATTACCAACATAATTCACCAGCCCGAGGAAGTTTCGCATTTCGGTGGCATTCTGTGGTCTTCGAAAAGCTTGGGTGGCACTTACTTTGTCGTTCATTGGTAAAATCCCGTTTCGTAACAGGATGTGGCCCATAAAGTTGACTGTCGTCTTTCCAATCTCGCTTTTGTCCATGTTTTTCCAATCGATGTAACACTGCTTGCACTCGTTGATCGTAACCCTTCTTGGTTTCTGCATACACCAGAATGTCGTCGATGAACACCTTTATTCCTTTCAGCCCCTTTAGTATCCATTCAATCTCTCGCTGGAAAATTTCTCCGGCGTAGTTCATGCCGAAATTAGCCTCTTATATCCGTAGTAAGCAGATGGAGTAACAATGGTGCCAGCTCAATCTGGTGAAACGCTTTATGGGGTGTTTACACTTATGCTTTTCACTGCCGCTAATGAGCCAGCTGCTAGCAAAGCAAGCTCACCAGCATAATGTAAACTGGGCAGCAGCGTCCACCAGCATGAGATTTCAGGAGCAACTGTAATTCGTGCTAGTTGGCTAGTATACTAGCACTAGCAAATCCGCAGAGATGTAAGCACCCCATTAACCAGATCTGGGGGGACTTCGTGGTCGTGCGGCTAGCGGCGTCACCCGTCGTTCAGGCGTTTTGTGAGTGCCACGAAGTGAGGGTTCGATTCCCGCTCCAGCAGCCGGTGGAACTTTTCACATCCCGGAAATTTCCCTACTGGTCTACTGGGTGTTGTGTGTTGTCCGTTGTCTAGTGTTAAGTATTCAGTCTGTGCAACCTCTATTTTGCTGGAAAAAATACATCCATCTAAATGCAGCATGATTTCATCGAAGGTTGGCAGAGGATGACGTTCAGGAATTATCGCCTCATTAGCACGACGCATGTCTACACAGAGACGAACACTCCTTGGGAGTCACAACGGTGAAGCCCATGTAATATTGAGTGGTGCCGGCTCGATGATGTCTTGCTTAAGTAGGTCTTGCAGCTTACTCTTGACGAGGTCTTGCAAAGGTGTCAGTAGGTGCGAGATTTGGGCGTAATTGCATTTGTAAACAAACACGTCAACTGCCGATTTCTCGCGAATAAACGCTCAAACTTATAACACTATGAGGTAGAGGAATGATTCCTCTATCATTTGGTATATTTTGCTTATGGGATTGAGCTTTTATTCAAGAGAAACTGGCAATTGACGTGTTTGTTTACAAATAAAATTACGCCGAAATCTCAAATCACTCCGGAACTACGCTTTCATCGATTTTAACGTCTACCTTCAAGTCTTTCACTTTTCCGAATGGTGGTTCTTCTTTCTTCGACACACTGAATGCTTCGCCTTCAATCTTCAATATCTCCAGATCCATCGACGTCTGCTTGCTGAGGAGCTTGGCTCCTTTCTTGTTATCGATGACGTACACTTCGTGATGAACTGTTTTCAAACGGGTACTGATGTCAGTTTTGAAGATTGTGTGCACTTTCAGTTTGCCATTTCCATAAACTTCCGACCCTCGCAGCTGCTGCTCACTTTGCAACCTTGACACTTCAAGTACCGCCATGTCTCAAGACTGATGACATTCACATGTGCTCCGGAATCAACAACCTATTTTAACTTCACTCCACCGACGTAACAGGTCACCGTAGCGTACTCCGCGCCTGTAGAATTAATTTGCTGCACGTCGCTATTACTGTCACTTTGCCCCGCTTCGTTTTCGCTGGTATCTAGACATTTTACGGAAATGTCCGATGATTTTACACTGTCATTGGCGAAGTGACCGAAGCACACTTTTTTCTTTTTTTCACGCTTCACTTGAAAAACTCTCGGAGGGGGGTTGCAATTATCCACGGCCCATACAAATTTTAAAAAAATGAAAGAACAATTCTCTGCAGGGGGAGGGAGGGTGCAAGAATTCCAAAAAACTGTCTACGTAGTTATCGAACAGTCTCTAATACGAAACGCGGAAAAAATATTTATGCAAAACTTAGCGGAAGTCAATAAGCACTGAGAATATTTCTAATATAGTAGATTGCGCCACTCAGTGCATCTCAAAAATAATTACAGTGAATATTCACTTCCAAAGAGATACACGTATGTACTGTTTCTACTTGCACCGACCGGTGTACCTTAACTAGGGGAATTTACGTATTCTCGTCAATCTAAGCAGCGTCCGCACTTCTATTAGCATTTTGTCAGCGTTACGCACATATATCACGTGTCTGTTTGTTAACATTCATCTGCTGCTTGCTTCTCTATCCATTCCAATCGACAGAATTTTTCAAACCGGTTTGAAAGCGATTTTACAACGCTCCAAACTTCTGAGTGTGACTATTGTCGGCATCCTCTTTTTCTTCGGCAACCTTCCCATTAGAACTGCGTGTTAACCAGCTGTTCTATTATCGGCAACTCGAAATCAGCCCCATTTTGTAGTGCGTATACTTCATTTGAAGAAAAATCTGGCATAATAGGATTGCTCGGTCGTACAAATATAATCAGATTGAAGCTGAAAGACTAAAAAATCGTTTGAATACATTCAGGGAAGTGTGTTGATGGGAAAACATAGTGAAATTATCGTTTAAATTTTGGTTGCCGAAAACAGTCAATGGGTGCCGAAGCCAACATTTACCCTATGATGTTTACTCTCAAAACATTAAACAGGAGAACCTGTATACGAGCTTTTGATCTGACTTTGAGATTCAACAACTGAATCCCCCTAATTTTCAATTAATGTTGTACTAAGCACCTACTTATTGGAAACCAAACGTTTGATTTGAGAAAAGTCACAGTACATATTCTATTTTGCATCATTCTACAAACACGCTGTAAAGTACATAAAGATGATGCATGATAATTTTATGTTAGGGTTGTCCTCCAAATTGGAGAACAAAGAGGTGCTTAAACCCCATATGATCGTTATACCCCTTTCTCCCCTACTTCGCTCACATATGAACCAACGTTTTGGTCAATATTTAAAGTACCGTCATCGTTTTCATAAAATGCAACCTTCACCCTCTTCTCTGCTTCAGAGACCTAATTTAAAACTATGATGGAGCTGCTGAAATAAAAACGTAGTTTTTGCGAATTGTTTTATCCCACAACATGCATGGCGTTTTTGTGTACTATACTGAGTGCAAATAAACAAAAAATGTGTGACGAAATAGTGTCAGTTCCTTTTGTTGTCGATGTCGATGTCGAATTTAGTGCACATTGACCACAGCAAAAAAGCTCAACATTGATTAACCCAAGGTAGTTATGTAGGAGAAATTCTGTGAATTCTTAACCATTACATTAAATTTAAATACATTATCTCATGCGTAAGATGAACGGTGGTCTGATTTAGCTAACATTAATTGCCGCGAGTTTTGAACCATTACCGAAACATTGAAATACTTGAAAAATTTAAGATAAAGCATAAGAATCAAAAATGCATCAATTTTGCGTAGTTCTACGTCCATAGGAATACTTCATAGGAATGTTCATATTAGGAATTCAGCAGCAGACAATTTCAATCCTCTTTGCTTTCCTAAAGGTCATCAATCGTAAAAAGCAAACTAATCACAGCTACCCTTTATCTTTGTTCATTTATTTATTCGTTTCAATCAATCACCGATTTTTTTCGCTACTAATATGCACTATTTACACTGGTCGTTGAAGTTTTCCTAGAACAATAGGATACATTTTAAAACCAAAACAATAGGAGAAATAAATCAATATTTTACCATGTGCCCTGGGAGGATAGGAAAATTGATTCTAATATTCGTTTCAATCACTTCGACAAGGAAATTCAATTTCCGCCACAGGAAACATCGTTTGATTTACCTAGTTTATATTATTGTTGTAAGCTAATCACATACATTTCATTGAATTTATTACAGCATAAAAATGTCTAGTGTTGATTTATTTTCTTTCTCTCCTTCGTTCCTACCGTTGTTGTTGTCATCATTGTAGGGTTTCATCGGGAAGTTGCTTCCTACTCTGCTGGTATTATAATATTGGGATATTAAAATTGCTCCTCCAATCAATTTTTGCTCGGAGGCATTCCGGCCAATGCTGGTGGTGGCGTGCACTAAGTAGGGTCAACAAGTTCAGTAGAATTGCTGCCGTCACAACCAGAGGACAAATTCCTAGGATGCCATCTGCAGTGTTATTGGTTTTGGGAGTAGCATTCTCCATCTGCGTATGCAAATAATTGTCCATTATGGGCTCGATCGCCATCAGGCCAATCCAACAGCAGCAGCAGTGGTTGTAGTAGTGGTAGTAGTAGTGGTGGGGGCTACATTGGTGCTATGTAACATCATAGAGTTCCTTCTCAGCTATTGTAGGCTCTTCGCAGCTGAACGACGCCATCATAAGTTCTGTGTGAGAAAACGGAAAGGAAACGGAAATATGAAAATATTATCATGAAAAATTGTCCGACTCGTCTCGACTCTATGGCTTTTGCCTCTCGAGATTCGAGTCGGCTGACCGGCCTTGCCCAGGCCTTGCATTTGATATGTCTTCAGTGCTCAGCTGAGCAGCAGCAGCGTTATAGATGTGCAGAATGGCATTTTTATTAACTGCTTCGTGCACAGAGTGTTTCAATATTCAAGCTATGCACTGAATCAAGTTGGTCTTGAATACGAATGACTGAATGATGCTGGAAGGGGAATGCCATGTGGATAGAGGCTATTTTGCGTTTTCCGGGATGAGACCACACCATATTTCTCGCACAAGGATATCGTCTATTTTCTTTTCTTTTTTTTTTGTGCATTAGTAGTTCTTTCAGATGCCATTAGGAAATTGAAAATTGTGCACATATTTCATCAGGGATATGTTAGATTGCTTGTTGATTGAAAATATTGCCCCTTAGATCTGGCCTTTTGTACGATGCAAATAATGCACATTGTGGATTGTGCAAGATTTATGATTTTAATGTTGTTTGCAATGGCAAAATGAAACCTGTTGAATATCACTTGGCCTATATGAACGCTGTTGTGCCACCAGTTTTAATGAAAACAATAATTCATCACTGAATGGATTTTCTTTTGACTCGTGATTTCGAAGTTGGAGTGCGTTAACAAAAAAAAAATTAATGCAAACGGTTCAATAGCAATAATACCAATGCATAAATTTGATTTTAATAGTAAGTATCTCAACAAACATTAAAAGCTGAATAATCGCATATATGGAAAATCAGCTAAAATAGCAAATTACTTGTTTGTTATAGCAAACTTGCACATCTTGGGTGCAGCCAAAGGAGGGGCCGAATAGGCGTGGACTGTCCATAAACTACTTAAACAATTTTTTTTACATATTTATTACCGCTCCCACCTCCCTTTGTACAGCCCATAATGTACCCCTGGGGTAAAATGCTCTCTTATAGAAAAACTTTTCCTCAGATGCATTTTCCGGGTAACGGATTGTGTTTGTTGTGGTGAATATTGCACCATGAATCAGGCGTTTTGCTCCGCTATCATTTTGGAACCAATTTATAAAATGGAAATTATGAAAATTCATCGTTTTGTAGTTCTAAATCACTTGGTTTTTGTAGAAAAAAAATGGTAATGCACCATACACCATTACTTTCTTCTTGATTTTATCATCCATGCGCCAGAAATTGACGATTTTGCTTAAACGGTGCGTTTTTCACCATCCTACCCTAAAGTCATTCTAATCAAACAGTTCTTGAAAGCATCCTGGAAATCATGGGTATACCATCCATCCACAAGCTTTCTAGTCTATTTGTTATACGTTACACTTCAGAGATGCACAACACATATCAAAACGACCTGTGGACCTGTGCGGCATTTAAGGGGCACGATGATTCATAAAAATCAGTGGGAATATCACTGATGAAGGCTGCACATTGTAGTTGAAATACGTATCTGTCATGGATACCAAAATACATTAAGTGGAATTAAATGGAATACAAGCATTTTTGCTGTTTTATTTAAGCATTCCGATAACAACTCAATTTAATTACTTCATTATGATGGCTTACCAGCCTTTACGGATTTTCCCATTCAGTCCTGATATTTAAAAATTTAAACACGATTCTTTAGGTTTCAATATATGGATTAAACGTGGACATCTCATACCGTCCGTTTCAATATTATTTAATTTATAAATAGTTTGCCGTTGGGAGCAACTACTAGTCTAAAACTGTTATGTGATGCTCTATTTTCTTTCTTGTCTAATTGATATATGTTCAGATATGAGCACGTACTATTATCCTAGCCCTCTGTGCCTTATGGTTTGTTAGGATGTTAGTGGAGACCACATAAACGGAGGATGAGATATACCGTGCAGTGGTCCCATGCAAGAAAATTGAGACTAAAAAATGTGGAGTGTATAAGTGAGTGAAATGAATCATGTCGAACAGGCTTGCTTCCACTAACTTGCTATAAAAGATGATTTTCTGAATTTTGAAATCATTAGATGGCATAATGAAAATTTCTACTTTTTAGATACAATAACAGGTTGAAAGTGTTTGTCACATATAAACTGTCAATTTCGCTTCCAGAGTGTTACAAAATCAGCGATTTTATGATTCGTGAGCGTTCACTCAGTGTCGTAAAATCGCTGATTGTGGCTATCTGAAAGCGAATTTGGCTAGTTTTATGTGTTTAAACCTCTTCTTGTATCTAACAAGTAGAAATTTTCACTATAACATCTAATGGTTTCAAGATCCATAAAACCATTTTTTATAGCAAGTGAGTGGAAGCAACCCTGATGTCGAATAAAGGTTGCCGTCTGGACTCGAATCACGAATGTTGCGATTATCAGATCTGTGCTTTCTTCACTGTTCTTTCCATGCTTCGAAACATGGATAGGCTAAAAGCAAATAAGAAGCTCTCCTAGGACGATAACTCGATTTGGTATTTTTTTTTCTGTTGAACGGGAATAGGTGAGAATAGTGGCAAGTGTGTGTGTCGTTCTACAATTTTATAAATAAAAAGCATGGTAAATGCTTGCTAGTGTAGTCAAAAGTGTAGACGTAAAACGAAATAAAAAGATAAAAAAAAAACCAGTGCAAGGTCAACTTATATCATTCGCTGCGGAGGATGATAGAAAATGCAACTAACATTCAATGTAATACATTTTGGGCTTGCAAGCAGTCCACTCCCTCATCCCCCTCCAGGTGCTTCTATGCATGATAAGACATGACGTTACTTCATATCATGCACAAGAGTCCCGGCAAAATGAAACAGTTGACCAGCCTCCCTCGGTCTCATTTAAAAATGCCGCACCTGTGTGTTTGTGTGTGTTGAATATCTGTGTGTGAAGTTGGTGTCTTCAATTATATGGCAATATGGATGAAATCATGTCTGCATTATCAAAGGATTTGCATACACACCAGCAATGTCTAGAACCCTGCACACAGCTTGTTGTGAAATATAAATTGAAATTGTCCGCAAAATAACATAAAATGTGGAATGATCTCATCGATCTGGCATGGTCCAAATCGCTGGCTAGTCATTTTGTAAGCAGCAGAAACAGAAGAGCAGCAATGACTTTACCGATGTATGGGCCGCTGACCGTCCTAGTCCTCCGTTTTTTTCCGCTTGCTGCTGGTTTTCGAATCATCCGAAAACCCAGAGGCAACCAAAATCCTAAAAGCACTACTTACACATTCCACGAGAAGTTAACTTTGAGGTCCCCTATCGGAAATAAGCTTTTCAACTAAGCAATTCAACTGATTTTTAACTATGCCTACTACATGTACTTTCTGATGTGATATTCACTTTCAGATTTAGATTGATATATACACACCAGTGGAAATTGATATAAGGACACTTTAAAAACCATGGCTCCTCCCAAATCTATGAATCAGATATATCATGTTTGTTTGGAAGCCACATTATCATGCTACAATATGAGCCTTAGAAAGAACAAATTGCATCAGTACGAGGATCAGTAGATCCAGAAATAAAGTTTAATGATTATTTGAAAGAGTTATGATTATTTTGGTAATAATTTTAATTTTGATTATTTTGGTAATAATAATAGTTATAGTGAGTCTTAGAATGCCTTCTTATCAAAAATATTTGATTTACATTTTTTATTTCGCCATCAGGGTGACTATTTTCGTGTTAAAGTGGTCAAAAAAATCTTTCTTTTTAAATGTTTAAAAAAAATCATAACTTCTGAACCTTTTGACTAATTTTTTACGATTGACCCTTCTAATGAAAGATGTTTTAATTTAATTTTAAGGAAAATTATGTAAAACTCAGAGATATTTGATTTTGTATGAAAAAAATACGTTACAAATGCTTTTTCTTGATTTTCACTGCAAGGGTCTTCAACAACTTCTTATTTTAGTATTTTTAATTGAAAGATCATTTAATTTTACATTACATATCAAAAAATTAGCGACGTCGGAGAAGTCATTTTGGATATTTTTTTCAAATAAAAAATCATTGCAATACATACATCACACGTGCATGGAAACGATGAAGACGCAAGGTAGTTCACAATGCATCTCCATCGAGTCACAGCAGGTGTGACTAATGACATCTATGAGTAAATTACAAGCTGGGTGCCACATTCAGTTCAGCCTGAGAGCTGTCCATAAACCACGTAGGCCAAGTTATAGACATTGTAGATCCTACCTTCCCCCTTGTATACTTTTTTTAAGGCTTTGAAATTTAGAAGCGTTTCGTTTCAATACTCCTTCCAAAGCATCACACGGGCTCTGTCCATAACAAGTTGCGAAAAAATCCACACAGCAGCAATGCCAACATCTTTTTGCATGTTACTTCAGTATTTACGAGTGATATACTTATGAGTCCAAGCTGTAACTCATAGGTATATCACTCGTTCGTAGGCAATGACTTTTACATAAGCTCTAGCCCAATAATCAAAGATCAAAATACAGTCGCTATAAATCCATGGCGATACCTAGGTATGACCTTGATGCCTCCATAAAAGTGACCTCACGTAAAATTTCATTCGCATGAATTAAGGGTAGAGACATAAGATTCCATGATCCATCCTTGATACTTTGACAAATACGTACAACATCAAATTCATTTTCAAGTAATTAACATGCTTGCTATGTCAACTCTTAGCTAAAATAAATAGCTTATGAGCCCTATAAAGGGTGATACGGTCAAAATTTGGTCAATATCAACTTGACGTATTTCTTTCAATTTTGCATTTAAAAAACCTGAACACCCCTCATTTTGAAGGTGTGTGTGTGTAGAATGTTGCTCCTATTTTGATTTTGGAATTCACTCTTCAGTTGTCAAAATGCCGTCCAAGCAAGAAGAGCAGCGTATCAAAATTTTGCTCGCGCATCGTGAAAATCCGAGCTACTCGCACGCAAAGTTGGCAAAATCGCTAAAAGTTGCCAAATCAACCGTTACAAATGTAATTAAAGTGTTTGGGGAACGTTTGTCGACAGCCAGGAAGTCTGGATCGGGGGGAAATCGAAAACCGGAAGCCGCTGAGACGACAAAGAGAGTTGCCGGTAGTTTCAAGCGAAATCCTAACCTCTCTCTCCGAGATGCCGCAAATAAGCAGGGTGTATCGTCTACAACCGTGCATCGAGCCAAAAAACGAGCCGGACTATCGACTTACAAGAAGGTAGTGACTCCAAATCGCGATGATAAACAAAATACGACGGCCAAAGCGCGATCCCGGAGGCTGTACACGACGATGCTGACGAAGTTTGACTGCGTGGTAATGGACGACGAAACCTACGTCAAAGCCGACTACAAGCAGCTTCCGGGACAGGAGTTTTATACGGCAAAAGGAAGGGGAAAGGTAGCAGATGTTTTCAAGCACATGAAACTGTCAAAGTTCGCAAAGAAATATCTGGTTTGGCAAGCCATCTGTACCTGTGGCTTGAAAAGCAGCATTTTCATAGCTTCCGGGACTGTCAACCAAGAAATTTACGTGAAAGAGTGTTTGAATAAACGTCTGCTGCCTTTCCTGAAGAAACACGGTTGTTCCGTACTGTTTTGGCCGGATTTGGCATCTTTCCATTACGGTAAAAAGGCCATGGAGTGGTACGCCGCCAACAACGTGCAGGTGGTTCCCAAGGACAAGAACCCTCCCAACACGCCAGAGCTCCGCCCAATTGAGAAATACTGGGCTATTGTCAAGCGGAACCTAAAGAAGACCAAAAAAACTGCTAAGGGCGAGCAGCAGTTCAAGGAAAACTGGCTTTCTGCGGCGAAGAAGGTGGACAAGGTGGCTGTACAAAATCTGATGGCAGGGGTCAAGCGTAAGGCCCGGCAATTCGGATTTGGAAAAGCGGAAGCCTAACTGAATATTTTTCCTGAATTTTATACTAATTGAACTTGAAAAAGAAATTTAATTTGATTTTTTAAATAAACGATTTCACCGATTTACACGCGTTTTCCCTTGACCAAATTTTGACCGTATCACCCTTTATTAGCCGTATACCTGTGCTGTACCTATACATGTTTTACAGTCTCATTTGAGATCACTTTTCCATTGAAATCGATTACATGTACACTGAAGTCTTTTTTTTTACACGGTTTTTTACGCGGTTTTTTTTTACGCGGTTTTTTTACACGGTTTTTCGTGATTTACACGGTACGTTTTTAACGATTTCTCGACAACGATATAACCTATCGACTTGATTCCAATCACATTATCCGTTTCAAGCTATAGGTAATTGAATGGCATATTTAAAAAAAAAAAAAAAATCACAATTTTTGGTGTAAATACAGACATTTTTAAAATATGTCTATATGGAGCATAGCATGCTATAATTACAAATGGCATCAAAATCCGATTTTTTAAAAACATTAAAACATGTGAAAAATCAAAATCTCGTAGGTTTTTTTTTACACGGTTTTTTTTTACACTGTACGTATCCCCCGTGTAAAAAAGACCTGAGTGTATTTTGATATTTATACGGAACGTTATCTGATCTGTTTTGTAAATACAGCTATCCCCCGAAGAACGCGTTACCCACCGAGTTGCACCCACCGCTTTTTCTCGGTGGGGTTTCAACCAGTCGGTCTGATTTTTTGCATGTCAGTATGGTCAATGGAGAACTAGTCCCGGCAGAAAATCAGAGCGCTTGGTTGAAAACCCACCGAGACAAAGCGGTGGGTGCAACTCAGTGGGTAACGCGTTCTTCGGGGGAAAGCTGTATAGTAAAAAAAATGTCAAAATTAAGTTGCTCGAGCAATTAGATCCCAGGAAGCAAAGTAATTAAAATCGAAGTAAACTAAACTTTTACAAATAATACAACTGGAAGAATAAATTGTTTGCACCAAACCCATTAGTTCAAGAGCTAATTTTCATTACGTCAAATAAGCAAATGTAAACAAATCGAGTAATCAGTGTCAATCGATGCTCCTGCTTTTACACTATACACTGAGGGGCTCGGTAGCCTTAGAGCGACCGTCTTAGCTTTTATTTTTATTTACAGTTCACCACCTACGACCACCTGGTCGTACAGACTACTTAAAATGTCTTAATCCTTTTATGAAGAGCTTTGAGTGTGTTGGTTCAAGTGAAAACCCATTTTTTGGTCCTATCTGTCGTCCCAAACAACAAGAAAACCCGCTCTCTCCATATGCGCTTATAGAGCATTGTTTTCAAATAATTTATCTGAACATACCAAATCGATAAGACTAGAAACTCCTAAATTAGTTATGTTTGCAATCTCAGTTCCATTGGTGTTGGCAGTGTTGGCAGAAAAAAGTGATTTTTGGCATATTATTCAAAATATAAATATTTGAACAGTTATAACTTTTTTTAGAGACATTCTAGAACCGTACTTTTTTTGGCACTTCCTGGACTATATTTGTACATGATTAGTTGCATTCTTTATGCAAAATTGTGGTCCCTAGGAATACAAATTGAAAAAAGTAGGTTTTCCCACAATAATTTTCATACAAATTTCAACCGCATGCGGTTACAACCAACCGTCCCTAAATTTTGTATAGTTGGGTCCAACAAGTGGAATCAAAACACATTGATTGTTCTGAAAAAAAAATATATATCATGATGTGCGGTATTATATATGTGCGGTAATGCATTTCAGGTTTGGCATTTATTTTAGACAAACACTGTTGCTAGTTTTCATGATAGCGAAAAATTACTGCCATACGTCGTTTAACTTTAAACGTACTATATGAATGCAAGCAAACATATGGATAATACTGCATTACCTTGTAGGTTGTAGTTTTTTCACCTTTCTTGTGGGAAACATGCACAGAGGAAGTAAGTGCAATATACTTACATTTGCTGTATTTGCCGATTGGTTTGCGTTTACCCTATTCATATCGAAGACGTCATATTATCATACATTTCCCTGCTCGCCACTACTGGTCCAAATTTCAACCTATAACCAAGTGAAGCGTCGAGCACACTATCTCATTGACTATAATAGAGTGTAGGCTAGTGCTTTTTGCTGTCCGTGCTTCTGTTTACTTTAATGTGACTATTCAAACAAGTTCGACTGAGCAAACCTGAGCTGGTCGCTGGCCGCTTTCGTTCACCGGGATCCTCTGTCAACCTGGTGGCATCTGGCAGTTTGAAATTTAAACCTCTCTGTGCATTCTGCTCAGGAACCTATACACATTCAATAGCAAACAATGCAAATGAAATGTTTTAAGAACAATAGCAAACATACCAATACCTGAGTGGAATAACAGTTGCGGAGCGCGAAATGCGATACCGTTTGTGGCTGAATCTAATGGCCAGTGATGATAGAGTGGCAAAATAGGGATACAATTTTCTCTTCAGACAAGCTGGTAAACTCTTCTCTAGTGGGGTATTATGCACGCCCTATGCAACCACGACAGCGACGACGACATTGCGATAGTTAACAAATGTTTGCACTGGAGATAAATTGGATACATTCCTCTGGGGAATTTCTGATCCCCCCTTGGAGGGGCAAACACCAAGCGTCAGTTCAAGCCTTTCGTCTCGTTCGTGGAATATCTAATTTACACCCGGCAGGCGTATAATTTCCGGCAGTTCCGGTAATGCTACTCAATTCCAGCAGTGGCCAAAAACCGGTGCTGCATAATACTGCTGTGTGATGATGAACGACTTGGCAATGCAGCCGATGAGATGAATAACAATAACAGCTTAGGAGTTGAGCCATTTAGTTATTCTCAGTCTTTTTCTATGTAGGTATTAGGTATAACAACAGGAACGGCACGTTTTCATACAACATAGACAGATTGACTCTGGAGTAAACGAAGCAAATTGTTGTTTAGATTAAATTATTCTTGGTGGCATATGAAAGCTCACTTTTTTTTTATAGAACTGTTCTATGATTAGCTAAGTGCTTAGTTATGATTGAGTTTTTAGAACATACCTTTAAATTGTTGAAAAGAATGAAGGTTAAAAAACAATCACTATGTCAAATCGATAATGAGGCATGTAACGAAAAACTGTTAGGTTTCTAATGCATATTTCCCTAAAGCTATCGGGTAAAATATGTCTAGCAATAATGTCGGTCGACGGAGAATTTATCAAAAAATTTGTGAAAATAGACAGACAGTTACGAATTTTACGGACAAAATAGGAATATTTCACGAATCAATCAGAAAATGGACGGAAGGAAAATATATACTCGTACGAAATCCATAAAAGTGCATGCCCATCTCTCCAAGGAGGAATAATACAAACTAGTTGCAAAACTAATACTTAAACTAAATATTCTCCAATTATTTAATTATGAAGAGACTTTCAGGCTAAATAAAATATAATGTAACTACATATGTAGCATCATAACGAAAGAAATGAAAATTTATTTTAGTAGTAGTAGCTTCCACGGGGCTGTGTCAATTCACCTACGATCATTTCGCTGAAGATCGTTTCGGCGAACCAAAAATTGCGCCAAATTAAATATTTGAATTACATACGAAAAATATGTGTAAACAACAACTTCGGTGAATTTAGAGACAACAAGGCTGGTGTCTCTTGTATTGAGCCCATTCCTAAATTCCGAAATAAAATATTTGAGATTGATTTTTCACTAGCCACCAATAATGCCACTGCTTTAAATCATTAGAATTCTCTTCTCGGAAGTTGCTTAAAATTATCCTCAGAATTCGCTTGAAAAAAATCTTAGGATTATATTGGAACTATACTCATCAGCAGGGTTGCTTCCACTCACTTGCTATAAAAAATATTTTTCGGAATTATGCAATCATTAGATGTTATAATGATATGTTGTACATGTAAGTAACAAGAAGAGAGTGTAAAGTATGTGTTTGATTTATAAATCCTGTCAATTTCGCTTTCAGAGCGTCACAATCAGCTATCTTATGATTCGTGAGCGTTCACTCAGAGTGAGCGCTCATGAGTCGTAAAATCGCTGATTGTGACGCACTGAAAGCAATATTGACAGATTTTATGTGTCAAACATATACTGCATGACCACTTCTTGTAACTTACATGTACAACATATCATTATAACATCTAATGATTACATAATTCCGAAAAAAAAAAAACATTTTTTTATAGCAAATGAGTGGAAGTAACCCTGCTCATCAGAATTCCTGTAAAATTCTTTTCATAATTCTATACACATTTAGAAATTATTACCGACTTCGGTAATCTTTCACCGAACTTTTAACAGCTGAATGTTTGGTAAAACTTTAAACCTTATTTCAAAAGCTGTTTCAAGTGAAATTTTATTTTTTAAACACCATTGTGGTGAAGTTTTCCTTGTTTTTTACCGAACAGTTTAGTGGTTGAAAGTTCGGTTAAAATTACTGAAGTTGGTAATAAACTCTAAGTATGTAGGTAAGATCTCAGAAATTACTTGAAGTTCTCATCTAATTTCCTTTAGAATCATTGTAAGAAATGCTTTTGAATATTCTTCTCTTAAATTCTTTAAAATTCTCATGTAAATTCTGCCAAACCAAACGTTGAAAAGAGTCTTGATCATTTTTCAAGGCCCAGTATATTGAACTTTTAAAGTTAAAATCTGAAATAATGGCAACTTAGTGAAGGGACAAATTGTGAATTTCTATAATACTCAGAATTTGGTACATTATAGATTTTTAAACAACTGAAAGAATTCAGCGCAAAAATAATTGTACTGACCGATCGTGGTCCCAGACCACTTTTAAAGATTAATTGAAAAAAATTTATAATTATGGTTCCAGTCTTTAGCAAAGTTGTCAGATAGACAAGACCTATCCTGAGGTAAAGAGTTTAATTTAGAATTCACTCACTAGGCAGCGCTAGTGTGACATTCATTTTGAATTGTGATTGTGATTGTAATTGTGTAGTATAGAAGGGGGTCAAGGGCCAGGTCTCCGATACTTTTATGCACCGTACATGCTATACCAGTAGACAGGGGGCGATGAATTGAGATGAACAAGACGTATTTTATGGTAAAGATTTTAGTTCAGAATTCACATACATGGCAGTGCTAGTGTGACAATCATATTGGTGTTTTTGGAACTAGTGTGACAATCATATCAATGGTGTAGTTGTAACCGGCCAGAGTGAGAGCCCAACGTTGCAATCTAGCAGCAGCGATACAAGACGTACCCTTAACTGGATTGAAGATCTGCTTGATACCGGTGTTATCTGTGACCAATTTAAAGATGGCACTATAAACTTACTTGTGAAATTTAGTGATTCCGAACATGACAGCAAGAGCTTCTTTGTGGACTTGAGCGTAGTTCTTCTGTGCGGGGGTGAGAGTAGACGACGCGAAGCAGATTGGTTTTTCGACCTGATCGACTAAATGGGACAAAACAGCTCTAACCCCATACGGACTAGCATCGACAGCCAAGATTATCGGTTTCGCAGGATCATACGGCTCGAGTAAATTGTTATTCACCAATAGCCGTTTAGTTTCCTCGAAAGTTTAATCGACAGATTGGGAAAAAAATCGATGATAATTGTTGAGCAATCCAAGGTACGCTTGGAGTTGGTTAACATTTTCCAGCGGAGGAGCGTCAACTATTGCCCTAGCCTTGGACTCGCTAGGATGTACACCATCAGCAGTGATAGTATGACCTAGGTACTCAATCTCGCTTTAAAAAAATTTGCTGACACTCATCAACACCCCACGAAGTACGATATCGTACAGGTAGGCAATACCAGGCGAATCGATCAAAATTTGATCTATGATCGACTGAAAAATTGCGGGGGCAGAAATTATACCGAATGGCATTCGCGTGTATCGAAAAAGACCGCGGTGGGAGTTAAATCGTGCACAAAGACTGAGACGATTCGGACAATGATAAGCTCCGGACAAGTCAATTTTGCAAAAAAACTTTCCAGTTAGCCAACTTGGCCAGAATATCGTCGATTCTTGGCAAAGGATAATGCTCGACAGTAGTATAACGGTTTAGCGCTGCCTTCCCATCGAGACAAATCCTAACCGAACCGTCTTTTTTAGGCACAACAACGATCGGATTTGCCCAAGATGAAAAGCGAAAAGGGACTTAAATACCATCTTCAACTAACTTCTCTAAACTGTGTTCAACTTTTTCATGGAGAAGAAACGGAACCGAATAAGCTTTTTGAAAAACTGGGCGGTATCGGGCTTTAAAACTATCTCCGCGGTAAAACCAGTGATCACGTCATTCGCGGACTCGCTAATTACGTTAGGAAATCGCGTTCTCAAATACAACTCGAAGAAACCTTCCAACTTACCCACAGACTTGACAGGAAAAATACTTCTCCAGTCCGAGAACATCATATCCAGACCGTCTCGACCGAGTAACGGGTTTATTGCTTTGCCTGTTCGAATCACCACCAACTCTAACTTGCCTTGGATCCCCGAAGGTGCGGATACGCGGACATCAATCGTACACAGCAGTTAGATTCGTTGGCTTGAAACAGAGACAAATTCCAATGCAGTACTATTTAACTTACTTTTAACAAAATATTTCTGATACGTATCTACAGAGATGACACTACGACAGGCTTCATAGTCAGCTTCGAATTACAATCGACGACCATCGCAATCCAGCGATATGAACTCCACTGAATCGACCTTATTCAATGATCCGGATGCGAGACTACTTGCTTGCTTCAGGATTGACAGACTGTCATTCGGTTGATTGGTTTGATGTTCCACCGGCTGATGCTCAAGACTTGACAGGTACGACCTTTCCGGTTCTACTAACTCGATGGGACCACCCAGCATGTTCACACGAAGGACTTCGACGGCTTCCGACATTTCAGCGACACGATTGCTTCCACCAGACTTCTTGGATTGACTGTTTTTCGACCGACAGCATATGGAAACATGACCTACCTTCCCACACGAGTAACACGTCCAGCTGCATGCTGGCTATGTGTTCGGATCATGCTGACGGCTGCATCGAAAGCATGGTTTAGTTGACTGTTGACTACGACTTGGTTTGCTTTCCTCCTTTTCATGATGGCTGCGTTTCGGTTTCAACTTTTGGTGTACTTCCTTCCTAAGTGCTCCGAGCTTCTGACTCGACATCTCCTTGTTCTGACTCAAGGCTGTTTCCCAACTTCGGGCTAGTGAACACGCTTTGTCGAAGGTTAGGTCCGGTTCTGTTAATAACTTTTTCCGGAGACTCTGATCCCGGATGCCTGTGACGAGCTGATCTCGCAGTGAATTCGACAAAAACGCTTCGAATTTGTAGGGTTGAGCGGTGGCTTTCAGGCTAATAATAAATTCCATGGTACACAATCTGGTAGCGCTTGAGTACAAGCTGGGTCCAGAGACTGTAACTAAGGCAAGGACTTTTTTTTTCGTCCGGCATGTCTGGTTCACAAGGAAGACCATTTCAAGGTGGTTGATATATTCTTCGATATTCTCCCCAACTACGAAGTGCTCGATTTGGCCAAACATGCCAGCTCGAACGATAGGAACGACTGCATTCGGCTCCTGCTTCACTGCACCGCTTCCACTATCACCAGTCGACATGATGATGTTTGAGGTTATGTTTCCTAACACGTGTAAACGATCGTTTCACACTTTTCGACTTTCACTTCGTACTAACGCGTGACTATTCACGTTTTATCCTCGTCGCCAACTTGATATGTTGCGATGAAGGAAGGAATAACTTTACACACTTGTTCCAATTAATCTAGAATAGTATATTAATTAATTAGGGATTTACAATTTGTTCGTCCGCTCTGCACGACGGTCATACGAAAAAGAGGCCGAACGGAAGTCTTCTATTGCTAGCTAATCTGACTGCTATAAATGTGTTATAATATAATATGGATCACAGTATACTATTGATTAATCAACTATGGACTTTACTAGATACACTACATTCATCTGAAAAACTTTGTCAAATACGGGAACCTTCAATTTAGTCAAGATGTTAAGCATGGGCAAACAATTTAAAATGAATGTCACACTAGTGCCAGATGTGATGTCTTGCCTTGTCCATCTAAACAACTTTGCTCAAGACGGAAACCATTCATATAAGAAGGATCTGTAGATAGCGTTATATAATGTGTTTTTAGAAGGCGCAACTTGATCATTTTCGTTTTAGCGCCATGTAGTGAGTAAATGTTGCCATAAACTATCCGTAGTTTTGAAAACCTTGTATTTCTGAACATTTTTTTCGGAACGAAGCAACATCCTATATGGTTAGGATCTCATTTTTTTGACATTTAAATGATCTTTATTTCTTGTATTTGTTTGGTTTACATGTATGAAGTATCAAGTGACACAGATGCGTCTTTTCAACTTTAGTACATTTGGAATTTTAATTATTATTTACAGTTCCTAGTCCTATCAGGCCTGTTATTAGAGTATGACCACCTTGGTGGGTTTGGTTTGTTTTGAATTTGAAAAAGGAGACTGCTTATAACTACTATTTACAACTACAATTAACCTGTAACTACTATATACACCTAAGCTACTATATAAAAATTGCATATCAAAGCATGTTCTGATGTATTGCATTTCTGCATAAACCTAGTCTTAATGACATCAATTTTGAAATCTAATTTTGGAATGTTCGCCTCTTGGTGGAGGTCTGAAATTCTTGTGTCAAAGGGACGATCAAGGATCATCCTAAGCACTCTGTTCTGAGCAACCTGGATTTTGTTCCTGTGAGTCTGAGCACATGATTCCCACACCGGAGCTGCGTAGAGGATCGCAGGTGCTATGATTTGTTTGTAGACAGCCAGTTTGTTCACCCTTGAGAGGCGGGATCTACGGCAAATCAGCGCTTACAGAGACCTAACCAAGGTGGAACACTTGATTACGGTTTTCTCCAAATGCGAGCGGAATAGCAGTTTTTCGTCAAAAAACATCCCGAGATAGGTTACTTCGGCGGACCACTCAACCGTTGTGCCATCCATGATTACAGTACAAGAGGGAGCTGGTCTTAGTTTGGAAGATTGCCGATGGAGGAACATTATTGTTTGGGTTTTGGAAGCATTGATTTTGATTTTCCACGTGGTGGCATAAGCAACAAAGGCATCGTTGAAGCTTGTTTGTTATTTCAAGAGGCATCCTTCCCTTGACGGTTATAGCAGTATCATCTGCGAACAGAAATAACACGCAACCGTTACCCAAGGGAGAAATGTCGGAAGTGTAGATGCTGTATAGCAAAGGGCCCAACAGACTTCCTTGCGGAACACCTGCTGGGATGGAAAATGTGCTTGAATTGCAACCATTCAACGATACCCTGAAGGTAGTTACGGGTGATTTTAACAAGATACAAAGGAAAGTTGAAGTTACAAAGCTTGTATACAAGCCCATTGTGCCAGACATTATCAAACGCTTTCTCAACGTCTAACAATGCCATGGCTGTGGACTTGGATACAGCCTTGTTACTTCGGATGTTATTCATCACCCGTACTAGCTGATGATTTGTGGAGTGCCCCTTCCTGAACCCGAACTGTTCCGGTAGGAGAATGTTGTGTTCCTCGACAAACTCGAGCAAACGATTGAGAATAAGTTTCTCGAACAATTTGCTCAGCGCTGAAAGGAGGCTGATTGGTCTGTAGCTTGAAGCTAGCGTTGGGTCCTTCCCGGGTTTGCGGATAGGTATGATTTTCGCTGTCTTCCAGATACTTGGAAAGTAGTGCAGTTCTAAGCATCTGTTGAAGACAGCAGCCAGCAGAGAGTGAACCTTCATGCTGAGATTTTTCAATACTAGGTTGAATATTCCGTTAAACCCGGGGGCCTTCATGTTTTTGGTGCATTTCAGCGCTGAGCAAATTTGTTCCACTGTGATTCTATCCTCCGGAGGGATGGCACAAGGGGAGGAATCAAGGTTGAGTACGCATTGCTCAACCTGAACTTCGAGCGGACTTTGGATGTTGGAGCCAAGCAAGTGTGATTTGGTAATATGCTCACCAATCGCATTTGGTTTCTCCTGAGGGGTGATTATGAGCCGATCGTCATCATTTTCATCTTTGAGTGGAGGAATGGGTTTGGGGTGCGTCTTTAGGACCTTGACAACCTTCCAGAATGATCTGGAGCGGTCGTCCAGATTCTGGATGAGCCAACCGAAACTTTCGTTCCGGAGTCAGACCATTCTGGAAGCAATCTCCTTGTTCAGATCGGCCATTTCACGTTTACATGCTAGATCTCCGGTTCTTTGGAACTGGCGTCTACGAACATTTCTCAGTCGAATCAATAGTTGGGTGTGGGAATCAATGGCAATAAACTTACCCCTCCCAGGAGCTCGTCGGACGCACGCCTCGTCAGCCACGGTTATGGCTTGGTGAAGTCCCCCTAACGCTCGGACGATGTCCTCCACGGAGTCAAGCGGCGGGTTGTCGATGATGTGCCTGTCTACCACGCGTCCAAACTGGGCCCAGTTTACGTTATGGTAGTCCTTGCGCAGGCTTGGAGCAGGAGCTACGTTGTATCCCAGTTCAGCCACCACCTGTTGATGGTCGGAGCTGAGTTCGATCAAGGCTACCGGCTTGGACAAGCCGGTATTTGTAAGAAACAGGTCTAGCGTCGATGGGTTGCCTGCCGGTGAGATGAATGTTGGCTCGTCCGAGAACCAAACGGAGTACAGCCCATTGCTGCGAATGGTCGAACAACAGACGACCGTTCTGGTTCTGCTGGTAGTTCCGCCAGGCCTCATGGCGAGCATTCAGATCTCCTCCAACAACGAAGCGGGAACCGGTACGGGTGATGGTGGCCAGGTCTTTCTTGAATTTAGCCACTAGTCCGCTGCTGGCGGCACACTGTCGAGGGCAGTAGACGGCGATGAACTGGACGTATCCAGTCGACGACTCCACCTCCACACCAAGGGCCTCGATGGTAGAGGTGCGGATATGGGACAGAGTGTGGTATTTCATTCCTTTCTTGACGACGACCGCAACACCCCCCCCCCCCTGGAGCTGGTGCGATCAAGTCCAAGTCGGATAATGTTGTGGTCAGGCAACCAGCAACTGTTTCCGGACTTGAGGTGGGTCTCGGTAAGGAGGCCCACGTCGATGGTATGCTTGGGGAGGAAGTCCGCAAGCTTGATGGTTTTGATCTTAAGGAGCAAGCGTTCCATGTGACTATCCATAGTGGTTTAGACGCCATAATGCATAGCCAGTTTCACGATAGTTTCGAACTGTTCGTTCTTGTTGGTGCACTTGCGGAAAGCGCTTGTAACATGAACGAACATGTTCCAACACTCGTCCACCGAGTACATACCTTCTAGCGTTGGCGGTGTTCTCCAGGATCCAGGGGGGAAAGGAATTTGTTCACCGGGCGTTGGTTGGGGGGGAGCGGGTTGCACTCGCGGTTGCTGGTTGGTTCGAAGAGGCGGAAAATCGCCTGGCCCGAAAGTCGGGGACTTATTTTTCTTACGTCCTGGTTGGTTGGAGGTCGATGCATCCTTTCGGATACGCTTGAACTCCTCGCGTTTGGGGCACTGCCTGTCAGAGCCCTGCCACAGTTGACACCAGTGTTGGAAAAGTTCGCGATATTTCACGAAGTTCACCAAGGGAAAAGTTCGCGAGTCATAGTGAGTTTTCGCGAACTTTTCCATCACTGGTTGACACACTTGATAACCTCAGGACTGTCATCTGGGCAGTCGGAGGAGGCATGGTCCTTGGTGCAGAAGCAGCAACGTGGGTTGATGTTGCAATTTCGGGTGCCGTGTCCAAAGTTCAGGCAGCGCTGACACTGCGTTACATCGCGGCGGCCACCACGGTAGGATTCCCAACGGATGATGACGTTGAAGAGCGAGCGGATTGCTTGCAACGCATTAAGCGTCACCGTCCCCTTCTTGAAGTGTACCAGGAAAAGGCAATCCTGGTACTTCCTCTGGCTTTCGTTCCTCCTCTTGATCCAAAAGACGGCGATGGGGGCCAGCTTGTACCGGTCTTTAATTTCAGCTTCGATCACCTTCGTTTCGAAGTTCGGAAGGCCTCGGATGACTACCTTAAATGGCTTGTCGCCCGGGATGTCGTGTGTGAAAAATTCCACTTTGGAATTCTTCAGCGAAGCCAAAGCTTTGTTGTAGTCCGCTTTGGTGTGGAGGATGATTTTCGTGCCAATCCCGCACAGCTTGTACTCGGCAGCGACGCCAAGGGATGCCATCACTTGAGCCAGCTTGTCGAGTGGTATTGACTTCACCACCAGAGGTGGAAGTTTCACTTTCGGACCGTTCAGGCCGCCCATGGCCAAGTTTTCAACGGACCCGCCGAAATCACCGACGTCACTACCGTTGATTGCTGTGGCGTTATCCTGGGGACCACTATTCATTAGGGTATGGACACTTCCACGGTCGGATGCGCCTCTCTTCGTCTTTTTGCCGCCTTGGGCAGCGTTAGACTGGGTTGCAGGGTTCGATCCCTGGTTCGAGCCTGTCTTCTTCAACCGCTTCGACATCACACGCGATGCACCGAAATGACCGAAAACGTGAACAAACGCGTAGCACTATTAATATCACTGGCACTGAGCGAGCGAATCAAACAACCGACAAACAACGGTATGATGACACACTGGTCCTGGTTAGGATCTCGTGATATAAACATCTCTAATATAAAAATATGTCACATCGTGGGCTTGACTGTCCCCTCCCCCCGAAAGACCTGCCCCTCCAAAAAAGCCTTCGCTGAGGTATGATCCATACTGTAATTTGGCTCAGTGATATGGTGCCCGTGGATAGCGAGGATTGAGTCTGTTCAAACGAAATTCGTTCGTTACGCCCTTCGTCACCTTCCAGTGAACCTTTCATCCAATGCGGATCGTTGTCTTCTCCTGGATCTTGATACACTAGCATATAGGTGAACAGTTAGCTAGATAGTATTTACGGCAAAAGTGCTACTAAGCAAACCGACTCTCCCAGAATTTTGGTTGAATTAGAAATCTACGCTCTTGAGCGAGTTCTTTGAAATAGGAATTTCCTCATCTTGGACCCCGTGCTGCGGTTCATGTAATCGCGATTCAACGAATTCTACACATTGTTTGACTTCAATTGTACAGCTGAATCTTTCCGTCTCCGGATCCAGCGTAGTCCGATAGAAAGGCGATACATAATTTGATACGGCTCAGGAAGCAATCCACTAATGGCATAGTGCGGCGTGAGAATGACACTACGGCATTATTTTAAATAACTGAGAATACTGTACTTGTGTTCGTTTTATTTTGCTAATTTAGTGCATGTTAAAATATTTGGGGGTTTTACGCCTAAATCCTGAAGGCTTTTCGTGCTGGTATGTAATTATTGAATGTTCCCTTATCACTGCACATCTTATGAGCACTTTTGTTGGAATTGATATTAGTATGAAGGGGCAGAACTCACTAAAGGTGCATTCATTTAGGTTGCTCTAATTGCGAATGGAGGTATACTCTCAACAGCAATCCAATTTTCAAATCATCAAAATGAAAACCAAAATCTCTTTCGATTGTTGAATTAAATCATAAAGCGTTTTGCAAGATTGTCACATTGTTTCAAAACAGTTTTTAAGAGGTTTGGATCACATTTTCATAAAGACATTTTAGTAATGTGTGTAGCATATACACAAAACTACATTGTTCGCCACGATGGTGATGATGGATTTTTAGTTGTTTTGATTTTAATCATCATCATCATCATCATCATCATCATCATCAAAATATGAAATGTAAATGCCCTTATAATGGTTTGAACGGAGGTTTTCGCAGCTTTCTACAATATGAGCCCTCTTGTTCGCCATGCGGTTTTAGTATGGTTGTGCTGAAGCACTGACAGTACGAATAGTAAAATGTGCGGTTTTATGATGTTTTCCATGCAGACTGCTAAAAATAAATTTTAAAACTTAAAATGTTACTTGGGTAAGCCGGTTTTACGGATGGGCGATCGACAATAGACCAAATTTGTATGGCAAAAATGGTTCAAGTAGACTGGACTTCCGTCGAGTTAGAGAGAATGTCTCATGGATTTACGGCTCTTCCTCCACTACGATGCGCCTCTGCCTTTATAAAGTGTGATTATCTTGTAAAAGACCCGAAAAATGACACATTACCAAGCCATACAATTTGGTATTGTTGAAAACATCATGTTCAATTTTGAATCAACTATAAAATTGCTCGATAAAAAAATATCAGCATGGAATATTGCAACCATAATTCTCCATGGTTTTGGCATGAGCCAGTTACCATGCGTGGATGAAGTGTACGTAGATGGAGCCGGTACTTGTATTCATTAATAAAAATTGAATCTCGTTGCAAACTAAAACCCAACAATAAGCTCTTCGGCACTGTCGATACTAGCGCACATCGCATCACGAACGTTGCCGTGGGCCATTTATTCAACTTTAAATTGCAATTAAAATTTCATTAAAAATCCCTGCCCGGGAGACCGTTCGCTCGCTGCAACCCTGCAGTGAGCACGTGGTAGTGCTGAAAACATAATTTATGGCTTGGAATTATGAAGTAAAAAAATCACATCCTTCCAAAGGGTTTATAATTTATACGATCATGGACCACATGTATGTAGGTAGATAGCTTTATGTCGAATGAAGTGCATGACTTTTTGGCAAAGCCTTTGAGGGAAATTCGTTATAGGACATCATGACGCTTGCTGATATGCATGAACTGTGTAAATCGGAACCCCGGGGAAGTTGAAATCTGCAACCTTTCATCCTTACCTGACTCGTTCTGCAATTTGCACGATTGCATGTGTCGGCAGAGAATCACAAACTCTCCTACGTCCGGCAATGTTTGATTGACTTGGCACATGTGTTTCGTGAACGCACCGGCGATAGCGGCCAGCCGGTTGAACGCTGCCATATTTATGTGACCATTTGGGAGCCTGAAAATCGGAAAGAGGTGCAGGATAACAGTGGAAATGAATAATAATGCAATTATCGGTATTAATCAATCTTGGTGTGGAAATCCCGCAGGTGCAATTGTGGACAGTTCCTGCTCAATGTTAGGTCATTGACATTAGATTAGTGGCAATAGCAGTTTGAAATCTGTAGTCGGAATCAGTGGTTGAAATATTCATAAATTAACGTTTCCATGCAATAGATTGAATATTCGGTACAAACATTACGAACGCAACAAATCTGGACTTTGGTGCGCCTCCCCTCTACTATGTAACAGTAAGTAACGCTTGACAACCCCCACCCCCCGAAATTACGTAATGCTATCTCACTCGCCTTCACCCCACTCCCTCTTTTTCAAGATTGAACAACAAATCTCAATCAACAGTTTGAAAAATATTTATTATATTAGATTCAAGGGTCGTAATTATCGTAAATATTATATTAGATAGGTAGGTATATTTAACACCATATTTTTTTTCGTTTTTGGTTTTTTTTTTCCTTTTTGGTCAATTTGTTACGTAACATTTCCCATTACCCTCTCTCCTCAATGTAACAATAAGTAGCGCAAGCTTGACCTACTAAAGGCGCAGCTACTCGGAAAATATCTGTTCCCATATTAGTTAACGGCAGTCGTGAACATAGTTCACGGTCCACGCGTAGAAAGAAATGTACACCGTGAACTATAGTTCACGGCTCTCGTTCACGAATATGGGAATGATTTTTTTGCGAGTACAAAGCAAGACCACACTGGAGGTGGCTGGGTTCAATTCCCGGTGCGGTCTACGAAATTCTCAACTTCCCTGGGTATGATTGTACTTCCCACACAATTATACTAATGCAAAAATTGTACTGGTATCGAAGGCTCTCATTTAATAACTGAAGAAGTGTATCTAGAACACTAAGTTGAGAGCACGCAATAAGCTAATATGCGATAAGCAATAAGCTTGAAATACAAAGAAGAAGAAGAAGAGGAAGTTTGACCCACTCCATGCGTTACGTAATTTGTGCACAAAGCCTTAATCGTCCACAGAAACATGTTTGAAATCATCCCAGAAAACCCTCGATAGTCGTAAAGTGGTGCGATTGGGAGATCATTTCTTGATACATGAAGTCTGACAGATTTTGACGCTGTTACACGAGTTTTCGTCTGCCCTCATCATGGTGTTTTTTAGAGCACTTCAACAGATGTTAACTGAAAGTTTCCTATGCCAACGAATAATGCATGTATTTGATGATACCCTATGCCCAGGGATGTCGAAACATTTCAACCCGAAAGATTTTCTAGACAGGACTGGGAATCGAAACCGAAAGAAATGGAATGCCCCTAATTTGAGCCTATACATAAATTCAGCAATCGACTTAGATCCATAGACCAACATTAGAGCCATTTTTCCTATATAACAATCAAGGCAATTGCTTGCTTGTGTAGGTGAAAGCATATACAGAACACGAAATAAAAAAAAGATTAAAAATCATTGCATCGTCTTCAAGGTAAACTTCTAACATTCGCTGCGATGTTCATAAACAGAGGATGATAGGAAATGGAACTAACATTCATTGTAATAAATTTTTGGTTTGCGTGTATCACTTTAAAAAAGCTATAACAGATACATATTTAGTCTACTACTTGCAAACTTCTCCAGTGTCTAATCATAGACTTAAATCTAAATCCCTAATAATTTAAAAACCATAGTAAAAGGTAAAGTTAGGGCTTTCTTTTGGCATGTTCAAAAATTTTGGTGGTCATATTGAGTTTGGATTTATTCATAAAAATGCGTTTTTCGTGAGCTCCCACCAATTATGAAAATATCCAAGTAGCATTTCTTGTTTTATTGCACTCTATTAGTGGTTTTTGAGATCAATTTTATAAAACCGTCAATAAAATTAATAGCTCCAGCACAACCTTTTGATAACCGCTATAAGATCGTCTTACAGCTTAGTGGACCACACTTGATAAGGTTTATAAATCATGTTTGAGAATCACAATAAAGCTGTCTTAAAACCTTTTGTCAGAAAGCCTCATACTCTACAAAAGGTTCTCATAGCATCTTTAAGAGTAATATTGTATTCAAGCAGTCTTATTACGCTTTTGTGAAAATCAGTTATAAATCCAATTTAATTTATATTTGCTTCAAAGTAACCGCCATAAACTAGCTTGTTGTTGTTCTGTTCTGCTGAAACTTTTTTTTCCATATGGAAATCGTTAGCGGTAAAAATAGGTTTGAGTGTTGGTGTCAAGATCACCATGTAATCAATTTTGTTTTATGGCGACATTAGTGAAAATCTTAACGGAAATATATGACTTTTTAGAAGTTCCAAAACATATGCGCTTGAAATTTTATCGTGTATATTGGGATAATATGAGCGTTAAATAAATGCGCCTCCAAAATAATTCAAGTTAACAAAAAATATTGTTTTAGAAATCAAATTAATTTGATGGAATCATCTTAAATTCATACCCATGCACACTGGAAATCATTTCGGATATCTAATTTAGCCATTATTTTAATGAAATTTCTTGGATTTTATTCCAAGGCTAATGGCATTTTCATAATGACAATATGGCGATAGAGGACAGCAGACAAGAAAAACACCAAGCGCAATTTCTTAAAATGTCTAATGCTTACATTGCACACTGGGTCAGGAATGCAACCTAGCGGAGCAGTATTAATAACTCCGAAACGAAGCATTTCCGCGACTTGGTGCCTTCGGCAAAGCTTCTTATCATAATAAAGACCATCTATTGACATAAACAAATAGCTCAAAACTCTTCCACAATCTAACTTCTTTCTCTGACGTTTTGGAGACTTGATGTCTGCGACAAAGTTGTTTATCTTTACAAAATGAACAGCTCTTTCAAAGACGTGAAATTTCCACAGCCTACTGGTTCCAAGTTATATGGAGTTAAAAAAATGTCGAAAATATGGTTTTTTCTTTCTGTTTCGGTTTTTTGCTTACAACCATATAATGTTGTATTTTTCTCTTATGCAAATGCATTAAATAAATAACTTTTGTCAAGAAACATACTGGATTAAGCTTCAAATTTCAAAGATATTGTTGAAAAAACAAAAAAAAAAAAAAACACAATATAATATCTCCCAAAGCGCAAAAAATCGCAACCTGACATTTTCAGCAAAAATTAAGCAATACTCGATAAACAAAATATCAAAATTTGAGAAAGGTATATGCTGATGTTTTTAAGATTTCTTCATTTTAGTGGAACATGTTTTTTTTATAATTTTTTTAATGCACTGAACTTGTGTTTTGAAGACTTGACGACTTTGGCAATGTTGTTTATCTTGATAAAATAAACAACTCTTCTTAAGACGATTAAACTTCACAGCCTACTGCTTTCGAGTTAAATGGAATTACAGAAAAAATGTGAAAATAAGTGTTTTAATTTTAAATATACATATTGTTTAAATGCATATACCTCGAAAACAGCAGGCTGTGAAGGCCAAAGTCGTCAAGTCTTTAAAACGCCGTTTCAATGCATTAAAAAAAGTTATAGAAAAAAATCATGTTCCACTAAAATGAAGAAATCTAAAAAAAACACCAAAATATACCTCTCTCAAATTTTAATATTTTGCTTATTGAGTATTGCTAAATTTTTGCTAAAAATGTCAGATTGCAGATTTTTGCGCTTTGGGAGATTTAAAGTTAAAAAATTGTTGTTTATTTTTCGGTTTTTCAATAATATCTTTAAAATTTGAACCTTAAACCAGTATGTTTGCATAAGAGAAAAATACAACATTATATGGTTGTAAGCAAAAAACCGAAACAGAAAGAAAAAACTATATTTTCGACATTTTTTAACTCCATATAACTTGGAACCAGTAGGCTGTGGAAATTATACGTCTTTGAAAGAACTGTTCATTTTGTCAAATTAAATAACTTTGCCGAAGACATCAAGTCTCCAAAACGTCAGAGAAAGAAGTTAGATTGTGGCGCCATCTTTGCGGAAGAGTTTTGAACTATTTGTTTATGTCAATAGATGGTCCTTATTTTGATAAAAAACTTTGCCGAAGACGGAAATGCTTCGTTTCGGAGTTATTAATTTTGCTCCGCTAGATTGCATTCCTGGCCCAGTGCCAGTGTGCATTGACTGAAAGCAGAACAGAAAAGCATAATGCATGATTTTATTACGAGCACTATTTTCTTTTTACAAGAGCAATTCATTTTTTTTTTTTCATTTGAGGGCAAATGTATATTCCTATTCTACGGGTGCAACCGATGAATTTAACAAACATTTGGAAAAGTTTTGAATGGTACATTAACCTTTATGAAAAGATATGCGTGATTTCAACTTTTTTGTCCTAGAACTGTCACCCTTCCATTATTTCGACCAATGGAATGGTGAGGAAGCACACTCTTTACAGCTTGTGACATCCGCAGAAAATGCAGCGGCATTTTTTTTTCTTGGTATGAGTTATTCACGAAGGTTTGCGGCTGACTCTAGCAAATAAACGGGCTCATGCTAACAATCTTGTTGATTTTCTTTGCGTTCCGCTTGTAAATACCGGATAGTTTTGATTCTTTTCTATGTTATAGAAATAAACCGCACATTTACACTTCTGACAAGTTGCAACTGAATGCTTATAATTGTTTTAAAATAACTGTTTCATGGCCAACTAGCTTTATTGCGCTTACTTATTGCTTTTTTTTTGTACTTCAAGGCAATCATAAAACCTTTAATAAGTGAAAATAGCGTAAGCATCAGTTGGTTTTTTATAAGCTTTATAGGGGTTTTGTAGATAGCTATAAAATGTTCCATGACTTGCATTGTATATGACCGTCATAAAGCTGTAGGTAATGGTTGCAGCTGCAATAAAACCTTTATAAATTTTGAATATAGTCAAGCAGCTCTAGATTTGTTACTTGGGTAGGCACGTCATTGGAAAGCTAAAACTTTTGCCTATGAGATATAGTTCAAATTTCGATGGACCAATTAAATCTTAAATGGATCCAAAAGAAATACCATATTTATGAATTGGCGGCAAATCCAATATGGCTGCAAAACATTTTGGTTAAAGCCAAAAATTTCCCCTTTTCAGCGATTTGCAAATATTCGGATGTTTCTTGTGAATTTTCAAAGCTACAGTGATTTAAATCAATAGCTCATTAGGGCTCATCATTTATCAAACCACTTTTTTATTTTCTTCTATTAGCATGAAAAAATTTAATTGCTCCATCGACATTTGAACTGTATCTTATAGTACTTTAACATAGATGCTTACGTCAGATGGCGACTTGAGTGTGTGAAACAATCGATAGAACTGTTTCCGCACATCAGGAGGTACACGAGCGCATCGGTGATCATCTCTTTTGTCAGTAGTGGCGAAACACCCCTCATCACACCTCGGCAACATATTAGTTTAGCAAAGGCGATTCATATCTTCCTCAAAATTGTCCTTTGCTCGCTTTCTACTATCTACATACAGTTTTCACACTGCCGTACTCAGTGTTCGGAAAAACTCAAAGACTCAAATCTCATGCACGAGTTTAAGCGCCTATGAGTTTTGCCTTCCAAAATTTAACGTCGCAAAAATCACCGATGAGTTGTACTACAACGGAACTATCAACTCAAGAAAGCATGCCACAGTAAATGACACAATTTCCCTTGGTGAGAAAACAGTTGAAAGGTGTAATCAAGTAAGGGACTTAGGCATTACTCTCGACTCTAAGTTGTCATTTGTTGATCACTACAATAACATTATATATTAAGTAAGTAACATGCTAGGGTTTATCAAAAGATTACACTATTAAAACATTGTATGTGGCCTATGTGATACCTCTTCCTGAATACTGTAGCGTAGTGTGGGCTCCGTATCAGGATACATATATATTATATATTATGTATTATATAAACCGCATTGAGTCTGTTAACAAATAATTTTTGTTGTTTGTCCTTCGAAAATAAGGTTGGACGAGATTACGAGATGTTTGTTAATAAATTTAGATGGACTGGAAAAACGAAGAGACTTCGCCATGGTAACATTTATAAATGATGTTATTGCTCAAATAGTTAATGTTCCGGAAATTTTAGAAAATATAAATTTTTATGTTCCCACTCGCTCTTTACGGATTTGGGATTTTGTTTTACATTAACAATCAAAGAACAGACTATGCTAAAAATGGGCGTTTGAATAGAATTATGTCCTGCTATAACGCATTTTCCCAATCAATTAATGTAACAATGAATGAAGTAACACAAAAAAAAACATTCTTTTTAAGGTTAGCCAAGCAATAATATATAAGACATAGTTAATAAGCACTCATTGCAATTGGTCTACGATTGATTGACGACATAAATAAATAAATAAATGAAATCATTCTATATTTCCATCTCCTCATCTATCGTATAAAATGTACTTTAAGTCTGATATTGACGTTAAGCATATCCAACTTCACAGCAAAAAATTAATTTTGATATCCCATCAAAGAGGATGCACTTCAATCGTTTCAAAAGTTTGGTTTACTATTACTTGCCAAAAAGGTCAAAATTATCATTAATACAGTGCATGAACTGACATTACGCTGTTTTTACTGCATCTGTTTATTTTTGTGACCATAAAAATTACATAAGATTATCGACATAATTTAAGTGCATCCTCTTGGATGTAATATTAAAATTTATTTTTTGCTGTGTTATAAGGTAAAAACACAGACAAACAGACATAAAACTTAGAAGAAAATTCTTCAAAAAATATCGTCAAGCGTATTTTGCATGCGCACTAGCCCCATCTATCATCCACATTCCCAAGCATTGTTTTACAACCGGAGCATCCCTCGTTCATGCAATTTTTTCACTAGTTGCTATTCCGTTGTTCTGTCAACGCGTCAGCTGTGTTGAATAAAAACAAAACAGATGGAAGTCAGTGATGAATTGATTAAATTCTGCAGGAATATGGATCCGTAGGAAAAAATCACAGAAGCTAAGACTTTTTTTATGGATTTGTTTGGTTTGTTTATTGTGCTTTTTCTTTTGCTGGAAACAAGTTTATTAGTGCTCTTTCTAAATGTAGATGTATCAATCAATGATATTCATGGTGAAGTATTGAACATCAAGAACTGGTAAAAGTTGATAGAATATTACTGTCATCAAAATGATTTATTCTCGAATTCTGTGTACATCGTACAATGGAATATTAGGAAAGAAAGACTAATGTGCAGCAGTTCTGATGTAATATTCAACAACTTTTTTTTTGTATTCGTCAGATGTGGTATGTGTCTCCAGTGGGATGCCTTGACCACTTATCATTTTCAAGAGATGACATCTACTAACTAGACGTGAAAAAGAACTGGCATCACTGATAAGTTCGAAATGTGGTGGATTGCTCAATGCTTCAGTGGCGCCACCATGACAAATGCAAGCACATTCCCAACTAAAAAAATATTTGCGATGAATGTGATTGTGATAGTTATGTCTGTTTGTCTGTGGTAAAAGATTCAGCTTTCTAATGGCGGGCTTATTTTTAAAATCGGTGGGAGGTAAGCTCATGAAAAACGCATTTTTATTAATAAATTCCGCCACACAAATTCAATATGGTTGCCAAAATTTAACATGCCAAATGAAAGTCATAACTATCCTTTTCACTATAGATTATAAACATTAGGGGTTTTCTTGAGAATTTTCAGAGATATCATCGATTCAAGAATACGCAAAAATTAAGCACTTTTTAAAACTGTTAGAACCCCTAGTTACCAACGGGTTCATCAATTTGACTTTTGCCGATCGATTTTTCTAGTTTCATAACTAGAACTTCTCAATAAGTACGAAAAATGATTTTTGAGAATCTCGTGCAAAAAGTGGACTGGTTTCAGCATATCTCTTGTATGAAAGAAAAAAACTCGAGTTTTCTAAGCTTCGAAAAATTAGAGCCCTGGTCCCAACAACTCCATGCCACAGGACGGTTTCAATTTTAATGCCTAGGACTTATAATGTTACTTTGTTATTATATTTTTGTTTTATTCTATGTATTGAATCTATGAATAATTTACGAAAAGACATGCGGTTTTCTATTTGAACAAGGTTTTAAGTCAGATAAACTCATGCAGTCTTCTCCCCACCAAACATCATTAAGACTAGGAAAGTCCGATGATGATAAATAAATAAATAAATAAACAAATAAATAAACAAATTACCGAAAAAGGATTCATTTGTTTGATAGACTTAATCGAGGGTGTGATTGTATGGTGTCCCATAATCATATACAGGTTTATTGTGGTATGCCTCACTCAAGCAGGATAACATTTTAGTACCAACCCTAATTAGATGGTTTTAACGGACATCGAATTCAATTAATAGAATGTCACTCAAAATTTCTAGATCTGTTATGCAAAGCTCTGATAATAAAATTAAATCGTGATTGACTCATACGTCCGAAGAAATCAAGGGCTGTTCATAAACTGCGTGGACACCTCCCTCAATGTATTCATATTCCATATTTTTTTTTTTTGAAATTTGTATAGACCGTAGAAAATTGCCAAATCCTCCCCCCAGCCCTTTAAAAGGCCTACATGGTCTCATGTCAATGAACATGTATGTCCGAGTAGAATTGGATTTGCTTTGAAAATACAATTTTACTTTTAACTTTGCATGGGTAGCAAAAAACAAAATTTGCACAATTTTCACCTACCGTTTGTACATGGTTATATACCGCGTTTGTTACCGAGTTGACAATCATTGCATAGGAATAGTGTTACTGCATTTTCCTGACCTGAGGGTTGTTGCCATTATGTAACACCTACAAACAACTGAGCGAGGGTGAATGTAGCAAAATTTAGTTTCAAAAGTCACGCACTTGAGCCTGCAGCTCTTCAACGATAAGCCACTCCACTAACATTGCTCAGTCAAACTGTACTAATGCACCCCGAACCCAAACGCAACGTGCATGCACCTACCTTACACAGCAATCCTCTCTGGATTTCAGAGCTAGCTTGACGATGTCGACAAAAACCGGAACGACTACCCACTCGTTGGACTTTGACTTGGAGACGGATGATGCGGCCGATGTCGACGATGGTTTTCGCTTTTTATCCTCGGCGCCGCTGCCGGTCTCCGTTTGTTTGCTCCATAAATTTCCGCAACCTTCCGCGTGACGCTGCATACAGTCCAATTGTTGACTCGTCGTTGTGGAAAGCTTACTCCACTGTGGAAAACGAGATGCAGAGAACAGAAAAGGATAGAATGTAGAACGAGATCAGCTTGAAAGACAACGCAGCTACACCGTGAAGATAAAATTAATTAACGCCACCAGCTACACAGCACAGCGCTTCGTCGTCCACAACTATAGGTACCTATATCCACTGGTAGCATAATGAATTTTACAGTACATTGAAAAAGTCTATCAGGTTAGATCTATATGGAGGACTCTTGGATGTTCCGTTCAAATCACAACTAGGATCTAGCCAGTTGACTTCATGACCACGACTGATAGTGCTCTTCAGGTGTCGTTGAAATTGGTGAAGCGTATGTTTCAGGGTCGTTAGTCATCCACAATACAAAGCACTACTAGCTCATGCAGCAAGAAATGTGTCAGTAAAGGGGAATTGAAAACAGTTAAGGTACAGGCTTTGATGCGAGTGCTTGTAACGTTGTTAACGCTTGCACAAATAGCACAGCAGCTGCACAGGATGCCATAAGTCGACAAGCTCGAATTGCATGGGCGATGCTCGTTCAATCAATAGGAACTGGGAGCAAAACTGAAACTCTAGGCAAGGTTACTGGAGATATGTACTTGTTTTTGAAGAACTCTATGACTACCACTCCTAATGAGAGCCGACTTTTGCACAGTGATGCAACAATTTGAGGTTTTATGAAAGAGGATTCAAAGAACACATAAAGATACGTTACTGACATCATCGGCGTATTGAGGGTCTACTGCGTCCTCGGCATTATTTGGAAATGACACCCCATTCTTAATGGAACACAGTAATGAGAAGATTTTGACAGCCCACTTTTTTTAAATTATTTTCTAATGTTCGCCAAAGTATACTGTTAACATCCATCTTGAAGATAAACGAGAAAAATGTGCAATTACGGTTATGTGAAATTATTGAAAGATAAAAGTCAGATGCGCATATGGCTGATTTCAGAAACATATGTTGCTAGTATTAATAAGTTACGGCATTTTATTGTGTGTACAGAAAACTGAAAAATCTTCTTTTTTTACGGAATTAGAACCTTTTTCTTAAACAAATTGTACTTGGTGGTAACTTTTATGATTACAGTAAAAAGGCTATTTCAAATTTTGCAGAACTTACCAAACAAATATTTTTGCTATTTTCGTTTCTAAAATCAAAACTTTTGAATTTTTTAGAATCTCCATACATTGTTTTTGTACATATCACTTGTGAAACACATTTTCGGTCTAAGGTCCATAGGGTCAAGTGTCATTTTAGAAATGAGGAACAAGCAAGACATCAAGGTATTCCAGAATGAAGTACACATTTTTTCCAATTGGTATTACAAAATCCTTTTAAAACTGAACGTACAAAAATGCAATTCAATAGCATTTAGTCGGACTCGAAAAACATTTTTTCCGTTTAGGAAATCAACCAGAAGATTAGTTTAGTAGATTTAGGATTAATTATAGATTCCAACCTAACATTCATTGACAATTATCATAAATCACCAGCAGAACCAACAACACGCTTGGATTTATAAAAAAAAACTTTTACTTATAGTTTTCATGACCAATACACAATAATAGCACTATACATTGCCTATGTAAAGTCAATACTGCAATATTGCAGCGAATAGAATCAGTACAAAAACAATGTTTTGCACTTCGTAAATTAGGCTGAACAAGATTTCCTCTTCCATCTTATGAAGCATGCTGCATGCTCATCAACTTCCAAACATTAGAAGAGCATTCACGACACAATGGTCTCATTGGTTAACATTACAGTTTCGCATCTTATTGATTCAGTAGAACTCTTATTAAAACTGAATTTTGACATATCTTCCCGGCAACTACGAAATCGAAATATATTTATAACAAACCACCATCGCACTAATTATGCCAAATTTGAACCATCTGACATGGCCTCTTGAGAAACGAGCTAGCTGAGTTTATTGTCTCCCATCGTAGAGCCCTATGCTATGTTTCGTCGGGGGAGTAGAATGAAATCATGAATTCTCGATTACTTTTTCGAAGGGACGTATCAGCTTTTGCATACAATGCATTTGATCGTCGATTTGGCGTAACTGGTAGCTCGCACATGCATACTAGCATACTAATGCCACTATCAGGTAGTGAAAAATTGTTGCACCTACCTAACTCTTCTCATGTTTTCTTTTTCTAGATTAGGTGTTATTCAAGAGACTGAATTGGGTTAAGAGCCGTCATCTTATCCATTTTCAGGCGCCGGTGCTTTCGAATTACCAATTAAAAAGTTCACGAGTCATATCATCTATTTCATAAGGAACATACGCTCTCTCCCGCTGGTGAGCCAAAGTGGGATGATATTAGTTCCACTCAATCTCAAACAAGAAATAACGTTTTGTGAAATTAGCATTGCTAAGTTCCGTAGCGAAAACATCTCGCTTGCGATAATGAACTTTTGGCGATATTTCCAATACTGTAAATTAGTATAAGTGCAAACTGTCACATAACTGTTTTTGTTAACAACGACTTCAAACGTCAAATGTTCGAAACAATGAATGACCTTAATTTGGTTAAAAAATCTAAAATAAAATACTCATCAATGCAAACTGTAATCATCATCAGGTAGGACAAAATTAAAATAGATGGACCATGGGATTAGCTTTCCATCTTCATTGTGCAAGCTCATTAATTCAGTCTATTTAATATTTGGGTCATTCCATCTCAAGTGGCCGAGTAAATTTAGAAAATTGCATCGACCCTCTCCGATTTCAACCAAAGTTGGTGGAATAACTTATTATGGACCAATATTGAAAAATCCGAAGCCTTAAACCAATGGTTGGGAAGGTTGGAAAATGGGGGTAAAATGCTCATGCATAGGAAGATTTCCGTTTAATCCATAACATTTAAGTGCACTACCATCTATTTGTTAGATTAGGCTAATGGCTAGATATTAAAAAATCTAAATTCTTGATTAAATTACTGAAATTGAAAAGGTCTACACAAACCTGTTTTCAAAACACTGAGGGGCAAAATGCGTATACTGATAGGTATCATGCCACGCATGCATACATTTGGGCTTAATGTTTGCTCTTTTTCTATTTAATTTCAAAGGTTCACACCTGATGGTTCTGCTTTCCATTAGGGGAGCGCATTATACCCCACTTGATGTGACAAATTGTGATGTTGAAAATAAATACCGTAAAACGGGGTGTCTTTGATAATGATAATGATAATGATAGTATAATGAAAATATTACATTTACTCGCTGAGATTTTTCCAAATTAGAAACATTGGTACCATAGGGTTTAGCCGTTGATATCCTATATAGTTTTTATATAGTATGTGTTACATATTTACAAACAATTCTAGTGTTTTTCGACTGTTCGAAAAAGCACTCCAACCATCACTTATGAAATGTATTTCCGATATAGCCATCACAAATTCAATGTTGAATTCTTATTGCTTATGATGTTTTCTGATTATATACTCATTCAAAGTTTCATATTTGAAGAACTAAATTGTTTCAGTTTCACTCATTTTTTCTACATTCATCGAGCATTATCAAAGTAACCCCAAATCAAAATACTGATGTTCGGTCGCAAGACTTAAAAAATAGTGCAAATGCTTTAATTTTCGTTAAACATATTACTAACGAATTGACTCTTGGATCCTCAGTACTTGTTTTAAAAATAAAAAAATTGAAAAACATTCATTGCTGTAAAAATTATTTAAAATATAATTTAAAAACTTTACGGTACTATTTTTTAAATAAAATTGCCATACGACCTATTGAGCAGAAAGATTTAGGATGTACTTGCATTAATCAAATCTTCAATTTTGGCAATATTCAGATATACCAACTGTTTCCAGAAATTACTATTTTTGCATGGTTTTGTGCCAAAATTTAAATGTTTAAATGTTTTTTGGTTCCATTCATATAGTGTGTTTAAAGTTTAACATGTGGTAGCAATTTGACCCCATTATATTAACTAGCAGCAGAGAAAGGGGGGGGGGGGGGCGCAATTTTCCCGCTATGGATATTTTAACCCCATTTTCCCCTATTTGAAAATAGTCTTTAGTAAGAAGGGTTGGTGGTTAAGGTTTGTATGTTTGTCTTCAATCTAACTTCCACTATCTGGCAGTAGTGTTTTGAAAAAAAGTATTTTTTGCATTGATTCACGGTTTGCAGTCAATTTAATTGTTAATGAGAAAGTTTGAACATACTGAGAGGTAAGCACATCGGAAAGAGACGTGTGTGTGTGTGGATTTGAACCCACAATTCCCATTCAGTACACGGGTGCATTGCCAATTATACAATGGTGGACTTATATGGTCTACGGATGAATTTGGCTAATGACATTTGAGTTTCGAATCCGTTTCTCACCCTAGTCTTTTTGCGCAAGCGTTCTCTAATACACAACAATCGTCTATTATCTAAACCATAAATCAAAGTAAAAGTAATTGATGATATTCATCGGTGGTCGGAGGTGAGGCCGGCAGCTCAAATTTTGTATTTATACCACCGACAAACCGACATGAAACTTAAGCTTAACTCTTGATCGAGAATCCATAACGGCCGATTCAAATGTGCAGCGATCCTATCTATCAATACCATAGAAATGTTTTATCTAAATAAAAATAATTTGTACGCGTGTTCGTGGCTAGAATAAATATTTTCCGCGAACACGGTGGCAGATGTCAGTTTTGTGCTTTGATCAGAAATTTCTTTGTAATTTGTATTGTATTCATGTCGGTTTGTCGGTGGTCATACGGTACTAGAAATACTTTAGCAAGTATTAGCATTTTTTGAGCACCAATGCTACCAACGTCATGGAGGCAGCTCCCACACCTGGACCCTACCTATCGACCCATCAACTCATGAACCGGGGACCAACGGCTTTACTTCCCGTGATCAGGAAATGTTATGCCTCAGAACATCCCGGCGGTGCCGACTGGGATTGAACCTAGGCCTGCTGGAGAGAGAGTTAATCATGCCTACCACTACATCACCGGCGCCGCTATGGAAAATAGTTGTTAGTGTTGATCATATTGGAGATAATTGAAAGCAAATTCAGGCCAAATAGAGTAACAACAAACGAAATTCGATTATTGGACAATAAATCAAATTTCTGCTGGTCTTTCGAATCGTGTCTAATTTTTCAAAATGGTGTGTTCGAATCCAAATCCGAATCCGAATGACGTCTGAACCAAAGTTGTAGAGAAATATAGGACCTTTAAAAAAATACACACGGTAAAATAAGTCAAACTTTTGGTAAAAAAATTAGGAAGATTTTTTTTTTAAATTTATTATTATAGTTAGTCACTTTAACGCTCTTGGGTCATTCGTGACTTTTCTGGGGGTGAGATTTGTACTCGTGAACAAGTTGAAAAATATTTTTAATACGCATTTTTTTCATATGGATGTTTTAAAAAGGTAAAGACATTGTTTAATTTTTTGTCCAAATTTGTGTTTTTTTAACGTTATTTCATTTAGAAGATGATGATAATAAGAAGAGCCGTGTGCTAGGATTTATTGAAAAATGTTGAATACTCCTATTGGAAAAATCAAGTGTCAGTCAAATTCCAGCACAATTTAGACTTATGACCTATTGCAAACAATTATGAAAAATAGTTTTCCCCGCATCGTCGGTCTGGGAGTTCACCAACGTTGGTCGTGTCCTATATGTAGAGATATGCCTTGAAACCTGTTAAACTAATTGTTTTGAGTATTTCGAGCTGTATGGAAGCAGCCGAATACTAATCTGCTGTATCGGTCTATGATGGTTTTATGACAAAAAATAACTGAATAATCTTTATACAATCGAACATTAGTTCGATTAAATGTTGATTTGCGGTCAATTGTCCGATTTAATTTTACTCTTATTGAAGTTATGTTTATTGTGATCGCGATAAATTATAAACAGGCAATTAAATACAAACAATGGATGTAAACCATTTTTAATCACCCTTCACAACAAAAGCAATGATACAGCCTATATCTATTTCAAGCTCGACATAGTGAAAAACATGCCCTGTAGCAAATTAATGTTTGTCAGTTTTGCACTAGTTACGGTACATACCAACCTTTACTATGGATAATTCTGTTCAAAATTTATAATACAACATATAGGACAAGGGCGGTATTTGGGAAGCGCTACAGTGGTATTCTGGCTGTACTATTTATGCATAATTAATAATTTTGTTGCATCGGAAGCTTCTACCATGGTTCTACACATGATTTTACCGCTAACGATACGTCCTTGTCTGGGCCATTATTACTTACCACCGTGGGCGACCTCCACGGTTCGTTGTAGTTCTATTTATGTATAACAGCTGTGCTTGCGTGGGTGGCAACATTAATTTAATTTTTAAAGCAATATTTTACCGTGATTTGTAATCTAGCAATAGGTGGCATATCTAGCGATTCCAGGATGGCGGTGGCACTGTTGTAGTTCCCCACCAGGAGGCAGTACTGCGCCGCGCCGCTCCACAGCTCCACCGTGTTGTTGCGGTCCTGTATGTTTTGGCACTGGAAATGGAAGGTTAGCAAAATGGGACACATGTTGAGAGTTGCCGCCGCTAGAGATGGGTGGAGAGTGCTATATGTGGCTTAATTAGACTATTTGTTCACTGGAAAATTAATTTTGGTGGAAGAGCATTCGCTGAGTAATGTCTGGGTATAAATATGCATGTTTGTTTCACTCAGCGTGATGAAATTCCCAAAGGGATTATGGTCTTAAAAATGACATGTAGCTTTGAACTCAGACATGGCCAGGCGGGGACTGGGAAAGGAAACATGGTGAAAATTAGACTGAAGCAAACATTGAAAGTTTTGCTTCACAATGCTCAAACGGTTCCCAATCAGGTTCTGATTAGTCTCCCAAAACTAGAACTCATTTGGTTAAAAACGACAGTGCACATACCATTTGAAGTTTGTATGGAGATTACTATGGGAAACCAAACTTTTTCCTTTTCTCTAGAAATCCTTTTACAACATTGCTCAAGCAAATATTGAAGGAAATTTCAGCAAGATCGGGTTCCAGCCAAACGTCAGATTAAATCGTCTTTATTTATTTTGATAATCTTATGAAATAATCAATTAGCTGCTTTGTACGCAAATGTATGTAACTGTTTGTAACAGACACTATTATGCAGTGTTATATATCAGCCATGATTGTTATGCTCTATTTCACGCATCAAAGACACAACAAAAAGTTTGATGTTCCCAGTAATTTCCATATATACTTCAGTTGACTTGTGCTAATTGAGTTTCTAACCCAATGAGTTCAAATTTTGGGTATCTAATCAGGACCTGATTAAGAATCGTCAGATCATTGTGAAATGATAATTTCAAATTTTTCATCACTAGTGCATTCCTTCTTCCTTGACCTATTTCATAAACAGAATAAAGCTTGTGCACGTTAAAAATTGGACATGCGAAACAGCTTTAGCTTTCAACTATTATACCAAATTAACCAAATTACATGACATTTTCAAAAGCATTGTTTATTTAATGTACAAGTCTTCGGTTCCATGCAATACTGTCACAACTCAAAATTCACCTTTTTTCGTTTTATTGGTTTTTTTTACAAATTTGAAATTATTTTACTTGATAACACCTTATTTGCAAAGACCCTAGTGATTTGTATTTGTATTTTTATTTAAATAGTTCATCATTAACCGCCCGTAGATGCAACTCTGTTATTGCCAGATCGGCTGTAATTACACAGAGAACCAATAGACGTTGCATGGGAGTAGCAACCATCCTCAATGTGTAAATACTGGTGATCTAAAATTAGGCAATACTTGCGCCGGCCACGTCCGAATGCTGGTCAAGAAAGGAATAGGCAGGAATATGTTGACGTAATACTCACTTTAATGAAAGCCGATAACACCTCTGCACTTTTACGAGAAATCACTGGGATGTTGGATGTAAGGGTTGGGATTGCAGCAGAATCCGTTTTGGAAAAGATATGCTGGATTGATGTTCTAACGATTCAATAATGCGAAGGAGCTTGAGTTTGAACCCACGGTCGTCTGCTCAGTAAGCAAAATCGGCCACCACAAGGCTACCTAGCTCCTTATATCACAAAACAATTACGATCAACTTGTTTTTACTACGTTTCGATCCCGGCGGAGACCTGACCGTCGACGACCTGACCGTCGACGACAACAACTGCTCTTTGAAATGAATTGCAGATCAACACGTCTTTTCTAAAACTCAAATTTTACTTCTTTTACATACCTGGCCCTCCATACGAATTTCTTTACGCTTTCATCATATTAGGAAAGAAAGCCAAAGTAAAACCAAAGATGAATACTAAGATGAAACCAAAGATGAATACTAAGATGAAACTGTCGGAAGAAAAACTTTCAATTTTAGTGTCCTCTTTCACGGTCCCTTTCATCCAATCAATACCCCCCGTATTCAAAGTAATTTTGTGGTTTTGCTGCCCCCTCAGTAGAGATGAAATTTTGCGCTCATTTTTATCAAAACAAACACACCAAAGTCAGAGATGTCCCATTTTTTAATTACTCGATTAACAACTAATCGATTATTTTTTGTTCACTGTGCTGCCATTTTTCGACCAATGAGAGTGCAGCACATGTTTGAAACGATCGGTGATAATCCTCTGGAGATGTTAATGCTTATATCGGCACGATATAACCGATTACAAATATTTTACTTTTCGGTTCGTTAATCGATTCATCAATTATTCGAATGGAAATCGGCCATCACTAGATGAATGTGAAACGTCATTTCAAGTATAAGGATCGTACATAAATAATGATACAATTTGAAAGGGACCGGGGCTAATCACAAATTACGTTCCCACGGTAACTGAAATAAACACGAGTGTTCACCGGTTGATGAAACTGTCGGAAGAAAAACTTTTTATTTTAGTGTCCTCTTTCACGGTCCCTTTCATCCAATGAATACCCCCCGTATACAAGGTAATTTTGTGGTTTTGCTGCCCCCTCGGTAGAGATGAAATTTTGCGCTCATTTTTAACAAAACAATCAGAGATGTCCCATTTTTTAATTACTCGATTAACAACTAATCGATTATTTTTTGTTCGCTGTGCTTCAATTTTTCCACCAATTAGAGTTCACCCCACCGGCGCCTCCTCTGAAGATGTTAATGCTTATATCGGCATGATATAACCGATTACACATATTTTACTTATCGGTTCGTTAATCGATTAATCGATTATTCGAATGAAAATCGGCCATCACTAGATGAATGTGAAACGTCATTTCAAATATAAGGACCGTACATAAATATTGATACAATTTGAAAGGGACCGGGGCTAATCACAAATTACGTCCCCGGCAACTGAAATAAACACGAGTGTTCACCGGTTGGTAAAACTCTATAATGTTGTGTTATGCGCGGTGATCATTACTTATGCGTGGTCATATTTCGATGGTTATTACCCGCGAGACAGGGCCTTCTTTTCTGTGATTACCACGCTGTAGTAACCAGCAGGGGCACAGAGGCAAACGACTTGAGAGTTTCGATTGGTCTGACCGAGGTGAACCCAGTCAGAGTCGAGCTCTAGAATTAATCTCTGTATAAAATTTGGTTTACAATGTTTCCTGTATGTTAAAAAGCGTCAAATCATTAAAAAGTGAGACGACTGGAGGGAAACAGAGTGACAAAAATGGTCATCCTAGCATTATAAGTTATATTGGATATATTTCGGTTGAGCGCCCGGCGTTGTCACTCGAAACCTTTCGTGCTGCATGAACCACCTAGGATCACACAGGAAGGGTGGATAGAGGGCGAGAGAGCGCTGAAAGTCCAGTACCGAGGGGTTACACATATGGCACGTTTAGAATTGCATAATTGCATTCTTTTTATCCGGGCGTTGGCTTTGCTGCCTGGGGGTGAATGGTTTGTTTAGTATGATTGAATTTGTGTGCTTTTTATTGTTCGGATGGGAATGGCATACTACAATGTGTGAAGCGAATTTCATTACGCTTTATCTCGTATTAAGAATAAGTCCGATTCACACTGAAACTCTATAATGTGAAGGAGTTTAAGATTGAACCCATAAATCGATTGCCACTAGACCACCGAGCTCTTTATATCACAAAAAATACGAGTTCCCGTTCTAGCTGCTCCTAGATTTCGGTCCCGACGACAACAACTGCTCTTAGTGAAGGGTTTGAGATTTGCGATAAACACGTCTTGAACAGACGATCTTCAGTAAGCAAAAGCTAGCCGAGCTGCTCAATTATTTTTTTGAGTCGTTATTTGGTATATATTGAACTAAATTTAAACAAATAACTGGAAAGGATCTCCTCCGAATGATCTGTAATTAATCACCCTTCATGTTTCATAAGCTTAAAATCAATAGCTCTTCCAAGCTCACTGATTAATATATATACATATATATATAGGTACATATTTAAAAAAAGTTAACTTTATCGCGTCGTTATTTATATTTTTTTTAAATACTGAACTACACAGTTCGAAAAAATAGTGTAAATGTCTGTTCAATATGATGCACATAAATGGAGCGTCACATATCATATACGTTTATAATATATATCATGTAAACTTGTGACACATTTCATACAATGTAGCAAATATTGTATACAAAAGCCTATCTTTGTAAACAACATTGTTTGCAAGTTGCTCGGTTGCGTAAAATGAAATACAAGTCTACGTGATTTAATGTTTACATCACAATTAAAATTCAGAATTTTTATCTGTGTAAGATTTCAAAAATTCACGCGCAAAAACTTACACCCATCAACGACTCGATGTAACAATTGCAAATTTAGCATGCGATTGAACAAATCGTGATTGGTTATATAATGCACAGTTCGAAAAAGTAGTGTGAATTTCTGTTCAATATGATGCACATAAATGGAGCGTCACATATCATATACGTTTACATTATATATCATGTAAAGGGTGTCCACGATGAAATTGCCACACTATGAAATTGCTCTAACTTTTTAACCGTTGGGTAGAATTTAATGAAAATTTGGGTGGATTTAGTTCATAGTGCATTATTTACATCCTGCAAGTTTTAAAGTCCTGTGATCAAAACTCGCGGAAATGGAGTCGAAAGAACAGCTCGTGCGTGATAAAATCTTGCGCATTCATCACGAGAACAAGGATCTCTCGCATCGTTCCATCGCTAAAACGTTGGGAATCGCGAATTCCACGGTGTCGCGAGTGATTAAGCGGTTCGAGGAACGGTTGACCACCGATCGGAAGCCCAGAAGTGAAGGAAAAAGTATTCCGTACAACACCAAAAATCACAACCGCGTAGTTGGGGCCTTCAACCGAAATCCGAACGCCTCCGTTAGGGATGTGGCTAAGAAGCTGCACCTAAGCCGAAGTTTTGTCTAGAAGGCCAAAACTAAGGCTGGGCTTCGAACGTTCAAAGTACAAAAGGCCCCTAATCGCGACGAGAAGCAGAACAAGTCCGCCAAAACCCGTGCCAGGAAGTTGTACCTCAACATGCTGACGAAAGTTGAATGCTGCATCATGGACGACGAAACATATGTGAAGGCCGACTTCAAACAGATCCCCGGCAACCTGTTTTTCACGGCCAAGGATAAGTTCAGCGTTCCGGAGCATGTCCGCACTCAGAAGATGTCCGAATTTGCGAAGAAATTCCTGGTTTGGCAAGCCATCTGCACGTGCGGGAAGCGGAGTGCACCTTTCGTGACCCAGGACACGATGAACGGACAGGTGTACATAAAAGAGTGCCTCCAGAAGCGGCTGCTTCCTCTCCTGAAGGCCCACAACGTCCCAACAATCTTCTGGCCGGATTTGGCCTCATGCCACTACTCCAAGGACGTGCTGAAGTGGTATGCGGACAATAAGGTCAATTTCGTGCCGAAAATGTTCAACCCTCCCAACACTCCGGAGCTCCGCCCCATCGAGAAGTACTGGGCGATTATGAAGCAGCACCTTCTTAAACGACCTAAGATAGTGAAGACAGTCGAGGAACTGAAGAAAGTATGGGTTTACATGCAAAAAACGGTTGATTCACAGGTTGTGCAGAATCTTATGGCCGGGGTTAAGGCCAAGGTGCGGGCATTTGCGTATGGACTGTAAATAAAATGCGAGTAAAATGGTAAAATGAAGTTTAATAGTTATTTCTCAATCCCTGAAAATTTGATGGCAATCGGATGAAAACTCGAATTTTGCGAATCAATTTTGTGTGTGGCAATTTCATCGTGGACACCCTTTAAAGTTCTGACACATTTCATGCAATGTAGCAAATATTGTATACAAAAGCCTATCTTTGTAAACAACATTGTTTGCAAGTTGCTCGGTTGCGTGAAATGAAATACAAGTGTACGTGAATGAATGTTTAGATCACAATTAAAATTCAGAATTTTTATCTGTGTGGTCAACTAATACGTTATATACCATGTGTTGACGCAGAAAAAAAAAACACTAGGGATTAATGGTTTTCCCCACATAAAAATAAAATCTACAAGACAAGCATCGCATTATACACCTGACCACATCCCTACAGTTGCAGGGGAAGGGAGGGAAAGTTAATCCTACATCTACTTAGGAAATTGCAGAGAACCCATACTACCTTCATAGATGTCACAGGAAGGGAAGAGTTGAGTTAGTGGGAGCACAGTTCGAAAAAGTAGTGTAAATTTCTGTTCAATATGATGCACATAAATGGAGCGTCACATATCATAGATGTTTACATTGTAAATCGTGTAAAGTTGTGATACAATTCATGAAAAGTTGCAAATATTGCATACAAAAGCCCATCTTTGTAAACAACATCGCATACAAGTTGCTCCTTTGCGTGGAATGAAATGCAAGTTTACATGAATGAATGTTTGCATCACAATTAAAATTCATAATTTTTTGCTGTGAGGGTGAATGATTAGGAAACTCTATTCGTCAATAGAGAGCATTTGATAAATCAGTAATGTAAATGGAATATAAATAGATAAAATGAAAAGATCTCACCCGAATGGCCTAGTGACTTTGTAGCGTCATGTTTCGGAAAGGCTTTATTTTATTTTCCTTGAATCAGTGCAATCACTGATTACACTCTTCTAGCTTATTCCTTTGTTCTACTCGTACGCACAAAAGATCGCACTCCACGCGTAATCAATAAATACATAAATGAACCAAAAGGTGCAAATCTAGACCCTACAAGAATAATCTTGATGGCGGCTTCTATTGTTATAAAAAAACAAAGTATTACTCGCACGCACAAGCCTTCTTCATTATAAGTGCCTCCCGCACACAGTTCGAAAAAGTAGTGTAAATTTCTGTGCACATAAATGGAGCGTCACATTTCATATAAGTTTACATTATATATCATGTAAAGTTCTGACACATTTTATGCAATGTAGCAAATATTGTGTGCAAAAGCCCATCGTTGTAAACAATGTTGTTTACAAGTTGCTCGGTTGCGTGAAATGAAATACATGTTTACGTGAATGAATGTTTACGTCACTATTAAAATTCAGAATTTTTATCTGTGTACCTACGATGTACACAAAAGCTGGTTTGCATTAAACATAAACACATAGCACAATCAATTCACCTCACTGCACAATAGATGAAGAAAACTACGTGCGTATGGGAGGAGAAACTTAAAACACGTCTGCACTGATCGACTACATATCCGGTTCCCCTCAATCCCTTATTTTCAAAACCGTATATTTTCCTAGTGGTGGATTCACAAAACATGGCAATCCACACAGTTCGAAAAAGTAGTGTAAATTTCTGTTCAATATGATGCACATAAAAGGAGCGTCACATATCATATAAGTTAATAAACCGTGTATAGTTCTGACACTTCTCATGACATGTTGCAAATATTGTATACAAAAGCCCATATTTGTAAACAACATTGCTTACAAGTTGCTCGTTTGCTTGAAATGAAATACAAGTTTACGTGAATGAATATTTACATCACAATTAAAATTCAGATTTTTTTGCTGTGCAGGAATAATCAAAAGCATAGTGATATTTTCGATGATTTTTATTGTGATTTTATTTAAATGCATGAAACCGACGGATGGTATTTTTATGAAGGTCTGAGAGCAGGGCTGTACATTTTAAAAGCTCTAAAAGGAACTCGAGTTTTTATTTTATTTCATGCATCGTTTCGATAACCCCTCACGGTGTCACTGGTACGTGTAATCTTCAAGTGTTTTCATGTAAGAAATGTCTAAAATATATATTATCATTTTCAGTCATTTACGTCATGAAATCTCGGTTAATGTGTTTCATGAACCTTTCAACTCGTCCGCATCACCGCAACCTTTCACTCGTCCGCATCACCGAAGTTTGAAAGAAACACGAATGAAGTGAAGCATGTGGGAAAAAATTGACAAAACCACGACTTAATTGAATATCTCGGCTGACAAACAGTTTCAGTTAACATGTTATACATATTCATAAAGGAAAAACGGAAAAACTTTGCTGAATCGATTGGTGGTGGTCTCATTGGCCGGAGACTGTTGCCTACCGAGAAAGAGGGCAGCAAGAGAGAAAACGATTGAAAATTTGTCTGAAGACGCCGACTGAGGTGCTAGAATGCTGCTAAGCTGTTTGACTTTAACAGAAAAAGAAACTAGCATTTTCTTCATCGCATCGATTTTGTGGATTGTAGCTGATATTGTGGTGCCCTATCTAAGAGGAGCTTTATCTTTCCGGGATTCTTTCGACATATTGTTTGCTATTGGCTCATGGGATCATCACATTTTTTATGCCGCTTTTAGCTTTTGAATTTGCTTTAGAGCTACATGCTGAAAGCACGACTTAATAAAAATATATGACTATATAGCATCTTCCGAAGAATTCGGTTAACTCACATACAAAATATGGTTTGTTGCTAAATTTAGATTATCCCAGCTTGATTTTAAATTTGGATTAGTTTTACACATGATCTAAATTTCAACGACCTATTTAAGGAAAACCCGCGACCCATAGATTGAGAAACGCTATAATAGTGCATATACCGTAACTGGAGGTGCGCAATTCAATAACATTCTAGGAAATCTACATTTTTTCTCTTTATTGCCGTTATTTTTAGCCGCATGCTAGTTCCTCACGTTTTACAGCAGATGGTCAGGCTAGATACTGCCTAAACAAAAAATAGGTTTCAATTTGACATTAATTCACGTGACGTCTTCTGATTACCCAACGAATGAGACCGACAACCTTTTTAAAAAGTTAATGTAAAGTGAGGATTACATCGGGGCTGTGGTGAGGACTGGGTGCGTGAACAAGGTAGAGCTCCACCGTAGGAGACAGTGCCCGGTCCGGCGGAATAACCCCGACGGCAGAATAGAAAGGTGAGGAAAACACGATCAGTGCAGCCACCGACAGGGGGCTAGAAAAATGGGCGTCCCTTAGAAAGTCGAGCAGTGCAGCCAACGTCGAGGGGTCGTAACCAAGCAGATTACTGACTTTCGACGGGAGTCCATGCTGTAAATTGAACAAACCTCGCGGAAAGGTGTCCCACCGAAATTACAGGAAATCCTCGCATGGCTGGTCCGGAGTCTTGCTTAGAAAGTGGTCCGCGGGTGGAACCATTCCTGCTGCCAGGCCATAACAGTATTCACAATCCAACACCTGACGTCTAGGAGTGGTACGTTCCGGGTGTAGTGGGGACAGGATGCAGCAGATTTCGCCACTCTGTCCGCAGCCTCGTTTCCGGGAACACCGCAGTTTCTGGGGATCCACGTAAAGACGGCTGAAGTTGGGGCGTACCGTGTAACGGCTTGTATCCAGGGTGGCTCGGGGCTTCGGCTTCCAGCGCTTGGATGACGCTGTGTGAGTCAGTTAACACAAGGATCGCTGTGGCTGCAGTATTGAGGGCTCTGTTCCCCTCGTTGAGGAGAAAGACCCTTTCGTTCAGGGATGTCGTAGCAATGGCTGCTGCAGATTGATAGCGGAAAGGGAGAAATCCAATTTCCTCACATGCGGCGTCTGCAGGCGTGGAAGGGAGAAGACCGGATACGATGCGAACGTAGGTATTGTATACCGGAGCGAGGATGTAGTTGAGCTTCTTGGTGGCTAAGCAGGTTATTTTGAGGCCGTAGAAAAGTCTACTGTCGATAACAGCCCGAGCGACACGAAGGCGGATCTCACGGTTGCTGGAGCGATGCGGGCGGGAGATTGTCCTGACTATGCTGATGCGGCTACGACAGTTTTCTTTCACCATCCTTGGATGGTCATCGGTGGTCCTTGAATCAGATGGCCCGAGTGACAGATATGGCACCGTACACTCTTCGGCGCGGAGAGCTGGAAACCAACCGAAAGCACCCACCTGCTGACGGCGGATACTGCTGCTTGAGCTATGTTCCTGGTCCGCTTAGTCGTTCGTCCCGTTACGACGATGAGTATGTCGTCGGCATAAACGATTACGTGCACGTTCTGGAGCAATCGGCTGAATACCCCATTCATTGCCACCATTCTCTACAAAATTCCCTTTGAATTATCTTAACAATCTTTTCAGACTTATTTGATAATTCGATTTAGAACTGCTTTGGAGGTAAGGCCCGAATTATGATAGAATTATCTTCAGCATTTCATAAGTACTCTATCAAAATGGCCAAAGAAGTTGTTAGATGTTCTTCTCGCAGAATTCCTTAAAATCCATCTCCATAGAAACATTCGTCAGAATGCCATTAAATTTTATTTTATTTATTTTTTTTATCTTCACTAGACAGTTCAAATATCAGCTCCTAGAATGCATACACCAATGAACGTGATATTTCAGTTTTGCCGCTATCATGTTGTAACAAAGCTATGTACGATGTTGCAAAGGCTTCCAAAGTGATGATGAACTTTAATAATTTATGTAGCATTTTTGGCTATTTATTTTTGGATGACAGGGTCAATTAATTGTAGTTATATTTTTAAAGCAACATTTTTGAAGGCTAAAAGTACTAAAAGTAAATTGGTACGCCTTTCGCGCACCGCTAGCACGCCTCTAGTGTTGGGAATCTAAAATCTTTGACAGTGGTTTGTTTACACTTCTATAGAGAACAATTGGTGCAAGTTTGATCAACATAGTCGATCGCGTTCAGAAATAACGTCAAAAGGAACTTGAAAGAAGAAAAAATACCGTGCACAAACACGTGGAAAATCCGGAGTGGTTCCAAGCTGGCTAAAGTGCTGAAGATGCCGAAAACAACAGTCAAAGAGATGAACCAGCTGAAGGCTGAAAGCAAAAAAAAAAAAAAAAACAGTTTGTTGAGTGCTCAAAACCTACAAGGAAACCCTGTGTGTGGAAAGGAATCAGCGGACCTACGAAAAAACCTGAACCAGGGGTCGTCAGCTGCGCAGCAAGGTATTGAGGAGCGTTAAAGCCAACCCCGGTCTTTCGATCCGAGATGTGGCCAGAAGGTACAACGCCAACTTTCAAACGGTGCGGAACATCCTTGCTAGGGAAGGATACAAGTCGTACAAAGCCAGTGAACATCCGAACTGGCACATGAAGCAGAATTCCGTGGCCAAAAAGCGTGCAAGGCTCTTGTACGGCCGTGTTTTAACGAAACACAAGGGCTGCACTTTGATCGATGACGAAACAACTTCCCGGTCAAAAGTTTTACATCGCGACTGGACGTGGGGATGTGGCGGGTGCAAGTTCGTGTTTGCCGACAAATTCGCAAAGAAGGCCATGATTTGGCAAGCGATTTGCAGTTGTGGCCTGAAAACGGAACCATTCGTCACATCCTCGACGACGACATCCCAAGTTTACATCGAAGAATGCCTGAAAAAGCGTGTATTGCCGTTCATCCGCAAGCATAGGGGCAAAGTCATCTTTTGGCCCGATTTGGCCAACTGCCACTACTCCAAGGTAGTTCTGGAGTGATATGCTGCCAACAAGATCGATGTTGTCCCCAAGCTAATGAATCCTCCGAATCGCCTGGAATTTCAACCAATCGAAAAATACTGGGCAATTTCAAAGCAGCAACTTCGACGAAGCGGCGGGGCATCCAGCAAATGCGGGCAAAATGGAGAAAAAATGCGCTGATTCCGTATTCGTTTCCACTGTGCGGGCGCTGATGGGCTCCATCAAGAGGACGGTTCGAGATTTCGTTCGAACTGGAGAAATGTAACAATCTAATGCTTTGGAGTTTTAATAAAAGTACTGTAAAGCAGCTATTAATGGACTTATTGAATTGCGAATTACAGGTCTTTTTGTGCATACTAATTTACTTTTAGCCAGCCTTTAAGAAATTAAGGAAAAACTGGAACATATTTACTAAACAAAATCTGGGAATAAACGTGATCTGTCTGTGTATCTGGCAATACGACTGAAAATCTGGATAATCCAGATTAAACTGAAATACTGCCAACGCTGCACGTAAGACGTAAAAAGTAACATGGTCATCAAAGCAATACGGGAAAATGAGTTCTTAGTCGAGGTGCCCACTGATGTGGTGGCGGTGTGGCGTCTGCGGGTATGTTAAAACATCATGTCAACGTTCACCAAACGCCACATAACATTTCAAAAGTTATTTTCGATGTTAGAAAATCCCTGTGTTATTGATCAACCGGTTTTCGGGCAGAACTCAGCCACATTTGTCAAAATCTAACATCTTGTCAGAAATAACCACGTTCGGATAGCAGGGTTAATCGATAACTTTTCTTTTGTCACTTTTAACTGCGAGTAAAATTTAATCCGGCAATTGGGTTCTTTAATTATAAAAAATACATCGGATATTATACATAATCTGAAAGAGCTTCGTTTTCTGAGCACAAAGATATTTTTTAAGGCAAAATAATAACTTCACTGTTTGACACTAAACTAATAAATTGACAGTTAGCTCTCATACAAAGTTCCATCGATGGGTCACTTTGATGGTGATTTTTGCTAATGTATTCGAACTTATTTAAAATAGATCCAGCGCTCCAAAATTAATTAAAATTTGGATTATGGTTCCATTTTTACTGCAGATTACAAATGTGTATTTTCCTCCAACCCAATGTTTAGGGGTATTGAGGTAAATACATATTCGTAATCTGTATTAGAAATGGAACCGAAATCCAATTTTTTTCAATTTGTGTGTGTGATTACATCGGTGGGACTTTGTATGTGAGCGGGCTGCCATCTTATAATTTTTTTCTGTCAAAAATTAAAAATTCAAATCTTGATTTAAACATTGAGATAAATGTCTATGGATCGATAAAAATATCGTTGTGCTCAGAAAATGAAGGTCTTTCAGAAAATTTATAAAATCCGGAATGTTTTTAAACAACCCAATTGAAACACAGCCTGACATGCGTAGACATTTCTGCTCCATGGCAAGTTTCTTCGGCATATCAATCCCACTTAATATTTTAATGATTAGAATGAGCATTATTATAAAGATAATTCTAACAGTTTCCTTTAAAACATATAATACTATTTGCTGTTGTTGAATTGTGATTAATGCCATATTTTATTGTAACGAATATTATCTCCAACAAGCAAAAATGATTCGGAACATTCATCGCGTTTCTTTCGGATGCAGCTTTTGGAACATGGGACAGATGTGTGTAGAATGACAGCTTGTGTAATAGCATTACTATTTTATACATGAGCATACAGCATTACATTGTATGCTGCTGATTAGATTTTTTTTTTGTGCAGAAAAATCTAATCTGTTCACGGCTTATTACCAACCTTCAAAATTTCGCTTGCCACGAGCAACCTCAACCGGGCAGACCATTCGAGATAACTCTCCAGATTGCACGTTTTCTTGCCGTCCAGCGAAGCTCCACCAGTTGGACCACATGAACCAGTTAGCTTGGGCGTAAAATCCTCCCGATTGGGATCCTTCAGTAGATTGGCATTGCACTGGACGAACTCCTCCGGCCCTACGTGTTTCGCTAGATTGCGCTCGATTCTGCATAAAACTTGTGCTAATTGCGAAGCGTTTGGCCATTTTATTGATTCAGTCTGTGGAAAAATGGATAACAAGCCGGATATCAGTTCATTAGGCAGCGCGGTGTGTATTAAAAAAGGTGTGTAGAAAGACGATACGAAAGACTTGTTCACAGAAAGTGTCCTGATTGACGTACGTACGTACCTTATTGTCAACAGTTGATTGATAGCTTTTGAGTTCCTCTTCGTGTTTTTCGAGTTCAGTTAGCCGAGCTAACAAGGCACAGAGTAGTTCAGATACCACATCGGCTAATGTGGTATCTGCGCATCTGTAGAGAGGGAAACAGTGTCGAAAATGGCATAATTCCATCGGTCAGTTGATCGATGAAGAACTAGTTTGCGGAAAGTTTCGACAGACAGTGACTGGCAGTTTTATTGTAACGGAAGAATTAGGCAAGAATGTATGTTTTTCGCTTCCGGTATGAACGTTTTATTGTTGGTAAAACTCAAATTATGAGTGTGAGGTAAACAATATGATGAAACTTAACTGAAAATATTTTCGGTAGCTTGTGTGGAAAAGTTCTGAAGCTTTCTTCAAAAGTGAATTTTATGATGAAACGGTACATCACCCTTTTTTGATAAATTCCTATACCCATGCATTGGAGATTGACAATTATTGATGTTATATTGGTGAGTGTATCGTCTAGTTTTATACAGGGGAAATGGCTCTAATATCGGCTTATGGATCTAAAAATTGGACCCATCAATAAAAATCTCCTGATCTTCAATTTTTCTTAGAACAATGCGCGTGATCTGAAAAATACAAATTGATATTTTGGTTGCTAGTGAAAATTTGGGAAAATATGCATTCCTTGGAAATTTATGTTTGGACTCAACAATAGGGACACTTGGGCCGGCATTAGGCACATTAGCCATATAGTACCGTAAATAATTTCGACTTTAAATATAAATACGACCTATTATTTCTGCCGAGAATAACCACACTGGTTCAGGATTTTTGTGTTTGAATATCTCAACAAATAAAAAATTCTAGAAGTTTCACGCCAAATGAGGAATCGATCTGATGCGACGTTCTTTGATTTGCATAATTATTTGTTTTGGAAAAGAATTCCTTTTAAGGCAAAATATTTCTGTTAAAAAATTTCTGGTAATTTTTGGTAAAAAATACATAATGTTAATTTTTGGTAAAAAAAAAATACATAAAAGTGTTTAAAACAAAAGTAACACAAAATTACCCTCTTCAATACTTTTTGAATAGTGAAAAGTTTTTAAAAAAATCGTATCGTCTGTGAAATTTTCAATGAAGAAAAATAATAATAAAAAAATTTACTCATTCAATAACAGCTTCTGGACAAATGATTGAACTTTTAACAATTTTTTTTGTAAAATTTTACATTTGTTTTAGACCATCAAACTTGTTTTCGGTGCTAAATTTTACAAAACAAAAATTATTTACGAAAAATTCAGAAATTTTACCAAACGTTGTTTTATGATTTTTGTAAATTTTTAAGTGACTGTTAATTTCACAAAAGTTAGCATTTTATGACAATTATTAAAAAATACTGAAGAAGGTCAATTTTATTATTAGAGTTTTCAACACTTTTTATTATTTTTTACCAAACGTTACTTTATTTTTTAACTTCTTCTTACAGCATTATGTCAGACCTTATTTCTTTCGGAAGTGACATTTTTGAGCTACGGAAATGAACTAGCCTACGGCTGAAAATCTCAAAAAAAAAGAAAGAAATAGAAAAAAATGAGTTAGGGGAAATGTCTCTAATGTTGGCCTATAGATCTAATAATCTGCTATTTATCAATTTTATCTAGATGAACGCGTTATTGGAACGTTACTAATGGATATTTTAGGTTGCTATTGAAAATTTAGTCGATTGCTGAATTTATGTATGAGCCCAAATTAGGGACACTTAGGCCGACATTACCTGCATTTCCCCTATGTGAATTATTTCTGGCAAATTTTTAGTTCAAATGTAAAAGATTGACCACGACAGTAGTTGTCAAAATTTAAGTTCTCTTCTGTCAGAAATACATGTGCTTTGAAAACAGGGTTGTTTTAAAATTTCTCATCTGTCTAATTTAACAGAAGATTAACCTTTTGAACCACAATTTGTTTTAAAATGGAAAAGAGTTTGATCAATCTCGCACCTTTGGTGACGGTGGCTGAAAATACAATGGATCACATCATTTGAGCAGTTTAAAATGACGAACTGTGTCATGAACAATATTTTGAATTTTGTTTCTTCTTGGGGTCTTATTTATGCTAAGCTAGAAAATCTGGAATTTATTGCTTCATTTTCTTAGAATCACTGGTAGAAGGTCATCTTAAAACTGCTCGAAAATATGGTTAATTGGAATCGTCTTCAACCAGATACCCATACCCATACCGGATACCCATAATCGGGTCTGGGAAGTCCCAATAAGGAAACTTCCAAATCCTCATGTACTGGTACCGTCCGACTGCTCAAAATTAATGATTTTTCATCCAGAAGTAAATGTACATATGATGGACCAACAGGTGGATTTGGTTACATCTGGATACCCAGAACTGGTTCCGGAAGGGCCCAAAAAGGAAACTTTCTAGTCCTCATGTACTGGTACCGTCCGATGGCTTAAAATTTATGATTTTTCATCCAGAAGTAAGAAGACATCATGCCATAAACCAATTGGTGGATCTGGCCACATATAAATACCCAGAACTGGTACCGGCAGGGCCCCAAAAAGGACACTTTCACAACCTCATGTACTGGTACCATTGGAAGGCTCAACATTTATTATTTTTCATCCTGAAGTAAACAGACTTAATCTTCGAGTTTACGCTTGTCATCCGAAGACAACAGAAAGGTTTCTGATTTATGATGATCTGGAACGGGCGTTGGACCAAATTATTTTTGCGTTAGAAACCTATCGTGTGACAAATAAAAAAATTCATAATTTTGTTTGTATAATAGAGCCCATACTATTAAGTTGTTTGCCTAAAATGTTGTGGCAATCATCAAAAAGTCAACAATAAATGGGTTTGAATTCAACGCATATATTTTAATAAATATGTTTAAACAATTTCCAAAACTGGTTCGGGGTATCCGGATGTGGTCAAATCCACCTGTTTATTTGTGGCATGATATCTATTTATTTCTGTGTCCTTTTTGGGACCCTGCCATAGATACGCTAAGATCCACGTTTCGGTCCATGGTATGATGTATATTTACTTCTGGATGAAAAATCATAAATATTGAGCCGTCGGACGGTACCTGCACATGAGGTTTAGGAAGTGTCCTTTAGTGCACTATCGGAACCGGTACCACCCAGACAACCAGAAGTCGTATAACAATGTGCAGACATTATCGTAAATTGCTACAGTTGAAGTCCAAAACGCATATAAGAACGGCATGCATCGCATTATTTTTAAGTTAAATCGTTTAGAATGCAAATTTCCGACCAATATGCGATGATCCATTTTTTCGTCGTACTGTATCACAAATCAAATCGGATTACATCGTATGACTTTTCAAAGTGAATTTGTTATAACAGATTAAATCGTATATGATGTTAAATCAACCCGTTTAAAATTAAATAAAAATTTGCACGTATATGGCCTCCACTTTTGTACGTATAAGCCATTTCTTTGCATTCTATACGATTTGTTTGTTTGTATATATGTTTGTATATCACGAAAACAACTTTGAAGTTACGTGCATTCTGGTTGTTTGGGCATGTTTCCTAAATGGCCAAATTGGAAAAAAAAATCCTGCCATTCTTTATTTTTCTTTTGAGGTCAATAAATTAAGAATCGGTTCAAACATGGAGTTTTGTTAGCAAGTTGCAGTTTGGGTCTTTTTTGAACCTAATGCACAATGTGTCACTTTTTTGTAGGGGCCCTCTTAGAGGTAGCTGAAAGCTTCTTTTACTAGCAAAAGGTTCTTTTTCGAAAGTTAGGAAAAGTGAGTAAATTTCTTTATCATATTGCGTCACAAAGCTACAGCTTTTTTTAAAGTGACGCCGGGTCAAAAAAGACCCTAATGCACTAAGAAGGATAAGCCGCCTCGAAGAGATTCGAAGAGTACCTGCAAAATTAATTCTAATAACCAAATCGCGATTGGGCCTCCATTAGCTCAAATCAAATCAGATTGACCGCCCACGGTTGCTGCTCTGTTATTACCAGATCAGCTGCAATTACACAGAGAACCAACAGATGATGTTTGGGACTAACATTCATCCTCAATGTGTAAGAACTGGAGATCTAATATTTAGCAATACCAGCGCCGGCCGTGTCCGAATGCAGGTCAACTAGGGAATGGGAAGGAATGTGTTGACGTGGTACTCGCTGTGAAGGAAACCGAGAAATCCTCTGCGCTTCCACGAGAAATCACTGGGATGTTGGATGTGGGGAAAGGTTGCACGCACACGCAGGGATCGTTTTTTGGTAGAGCGATTATAATTACACAAACACACACACACACACACACACACACGCGCGCGCACTCATCCAATTTCTATTTTTTTTTTTTTTTAGATCAGGACCCACACTGTTAAAGAAGAATTTGTTTTCATTAAAATCTAGTGGGTATAGAATAAGGCAAAGTGAAAAATTGCAAGGAAGGGGACGGGCCTGGGATTGAACTCCCGAACTTCTGCTCATTAAGCAGAAACGGTAACCACTGAGCTACCGAGCCTCGTCTGCGATTGGGCCTCCCTTAGCTCAGTTGATAAAGGCGGCGCTACAAAGCAATACCATACTGGAGGTGGCTGGGTTGTTGGTCTAGGTATTTTTTGGGTTAGAAAATTTCTTGCCACACAATAATACTAATGCAAAACTGGTACAGGCATCGAAAGCTCTCAAATAATAACTGAGGAAGTGATCTGGAACACTAAGTTGAGAGCATGCAATAAGCTAATATGCGATAAACAATAAGCGTGAAATGCGAAGAAGAAGAATGAACCAATTCGCGATCTGAATCTTTATTCACTTAGTAAATGGTTTGTTTAAAATAAATCGAGGCAGATAAACAAAAGCTGTGTGAGAAAATTGAGGTTAGAAATGAAACATGCCCTTGATTATTAAATAATTACTGATTTTTTTGAAATAAATTTATATGATCCTTCATCCATTTGTTTTATTTAAGAGATGTTTGAAAAATGCACATGGTGAATTGTGAGCTTAAATCATTTCTCAAAACGGGTCGCAATCAACGAAAGATTGGACCATATATTTCTTATCTTACCGATCTATAAATGCCACTATGGATCATTTTCTATTTTATTCAAAGTCACTATTTGGTAACTGTTTTCGTTATTTTAGTCACTGAAGACAATTATATTGCATAAAATACCCACTACCAGCCTTGTAATTATTCTTATATTTACTTGAATTCCACATTAAAAAATCATCTTGTGAACATTTTGTGCGAATACATGCATCCTGGATAAAATTGCATGCTCAGTAGACAAACTTTTCTGTGCTACCATTTCATTTATCATAAGGTACACCAGGGCAACTGGGAACGGTCACTTAAAAATCTGAATGCTGAAGTGTGGGTGCAATAAATACTCCATATAGCCAATGATTTCAGTAGTAGTATGACTTCTTTGATTCTATGGAGCTTCCCGGTTTAACTCAAACACACTTTAGTTTTAAGATTTGAAAATGGCAGTGTCCACTTACCCCGCGGTGCCATTTGCCCCTGTGTACCTTATAAGAAACATCACTCAAAAAATTTGTCACATAAATTTCACTGGAAAAAACACGTAACCTTCAGAAATTAAAAATTGTCTGTAAAGTACATGACGTTAATACAATTTATTACAAATCGTATTAAAAGCAATGTAATACGCTTTGAAACTTAGATGAATATATATAAGTTTCAAATGAATTTCATGTATGATAATTTCACTTAGATTCTACATGAATTTATAGTGTGAAAATTTCTGAAAGGTGATGGCACAAACAAAACCTAACATGGTGTCCAAACGGTGCATTGCTGACGAGTTGTTGCTGCATTCACAAATACCATTGGATTTGTTGAATTTTCTGATAAGTATGATGGTTTATTTTTGTCATGATTTTAGAACAAGGAATTGACGGACGAGGAATGATCTCTCCCGAAAGATTGGCAGAGGAAGTGCAGCTTGCTGGAAGATGCTGGAACACATAAGACATCCCTAATAAATTTGTTATGGTTATTTTGCTTAACGACGTGTTTGGGTATCATCCAAACAATTTGTGGAATAGTTCTATTATTTGGGTTATCGTTCGTTGATGGTAATTTTTTAATTAGGAATACATTATCAGCTCTCTGAACAATACAATTTTTATTATCTTGAAAAATTATTTTAAAATTCCTAACAATGGATGATGCTACGAAGAAATTTACTAAAATTAAAGTGAAAACATAATAAAATTTACTTAGAAAGTACCATAAAATCTATGTTGTTTTCTAGTAGATTGGACAAAGATTTTTTCACTTTGAGTAATTTTCACTTAGATGCTACATGAAAATAAAGTGAAATGTACTTCCAAAGCCTATACTACCTAGGTAGAGTTGCATGTGGATTGAAATTAGAACTTTCAAGTCAATCCACATATGAAAAACGTAAAATTTACGTGAAAAACTAGATGGAAAAAATCTATGTATGTTTTCATGTAACACCTAAGTGAAAATTTTTCTGAGTGTACATAAAGAATTCTGCCGTTTGGTTTGCGTGTACACTTACAGTCATCTCTCTATTTACACGGTGGTTGGTAACGTACACCCACCGCTATTTCTCGATTATTCTTCAACCAGCTCAATTTTCTGTAGATAACTAGTTTATGGTTGACACTAATCTCATACAAAAACTCATCGTAATTGGTTGAAGGACAGCCGAGAAACAGCGGTGGGTGGACGGTACTACCCATCGCAAAAGGAGGGATTATTGTAGCTAGTTAAAAACAACACCTGAATTTGTCAACTTAGTTGCTATACTAAACCCAACGACAATTTTCTGCCAGTCACTGTTGTACACTTTCCACACCTGATTGCGCGGACCGATACCAACCTAGCTACGATATGTTTAACGTGATTCATCATACGCTCATCACGGAAGTCGTACGGGAACATCTTGGTCCAGATGGCCAGCAGCGGTACGAGACAGTCCACTGGCTCCGGTTCCGGTAGCGTTTCCAGCAGCTTACCTAACAGCTCATGTGTTCGGATGAAAAATCTGCACGACAGCAGGAAGGAGAAAACATATTCCTATTCCCGGTCAGCACAAGCGGAAGCGTAGAACAAGACGAATGCGAAATAATTTAATTTCCGTTTGATGTTCATGGCTGAGAGGTAGGCTGAGCGAGTATGTATGAGTAGGTGTGGTTGGTATCTTACCTGATCTAGCTCTTCTGGGTTTGTGGGCATCAGCAGGTCGGTGAGAGACTCTAACGGACCGGACACGATGTTACCGTTTCCGTACATCACTCCACCCGTTCCGAGTGCCGTGTGCTGCAAAGAAGGATACGATGTCGTAATTGAGATGATTTGGTTGATGGCGTTGTATGCAGATGCGATCTATAGAGGAGTTGTTAATTGGAATGTGATCCTAGTGATTGATATGCTGCTTTCCATTGGACGATGGACGAACGAAATCAAATGCTCAAGGATAGATGTGAAACTGAGGATGCGTGAGAGTTTCACCAGAATAGATGCCATAAGTTGCACAGCAAAACTAATTACTAAGTTAGCTATCTATCTGTTAATCTAAAGCACGAATAGTATAAAAATGCTTGAAATAGGTAAGCAGCAGATCTGTATGCAAACAGGAGATTCAGATTGTCTCTATTTAAAGCTGCTTGAGACCACAATGAAGAGTCTGCTGCATCATCTAGTGTCGCTTTGTACAGCCCCTGCTTGACTCACATTTCACAGTGTTGAAAAGGTGGAAGAAATTTAATTATCTCATCTTGCAGGAGTGGCAGTCAAGTGCTCTAGGGAAACTTTAGGGTGCTTCGTCTGAGGGGTATATTTATGCCAGCATATTGAAAGCCTCTTCGCGAAGAATACAAGCAATCGATGTTGAAGTGTGAGTACTTTGACGTCAATATCTGTGGTCATCCGACATTTGAACTTGAGTATAATGTTAATATATTAATATATGTTAATCCACGGAATATACTAAATGTTTGCTAACTTAAACGAAAATTGTGTTATTTATATAATTTCAAGTAAATACACATTAAGATTATTTCACCGAAATCTGTGAAATATTACCAAATTCTCAACAGCTTAACGTTCGGTAAACTGTTCGGTGATTTTTCACAGATTTCCTGTAACTTTTCACCGAATATCTGTGAAAAATTACAGGAAATCTGTAAAAAATCACCGAACTGTTTACCGAACGTTCAGATGTTGAGATTTCGGTAAAATTTCATAGATTTCGGTAAAATAATCTAAGTGTGCAGTGCCTGTTTCTTTTAAAATGTTGACGATACTACAGGCAGCAGCAGCAGTTTGTTATCTCGATGTGGATCACGCGGTTATATTGACGGTAGAGCAGGCCTGTCCAACGTACGGCCGTGGCCTTTTTTTGTGCGGCCCGCAACGAGCTTAGAAAAAGTCTTCGCATCCGGGCCGTGGGTTATTCATTTTTGACGAAAACATGGAATTATGTTTGCGGATTTTGGTAACAGTTTCTGAAATCAATAGTGTTGAAGAGCAGCCCACAATTTCAAGTTTCTAATAAAATCAGTAAGCTGCTTATCTTAAAAAATTAACAAGAATATATAAAAAGACTAATTTGGAAATACTGCTGAAGATCGTCCCTTTTGTTGTCTTTATTTAGTTTAGCAATTTGTAATACTTGACAAAAGCTTGACAAACGGATTTTGTAAAAATGAGCAAACCGAGTAAAAATCTCGATTGGTCGGATAAATTCACATACTTAAATATTTTCAAATGTTTGGGTTCTGATAGCTCATGTAACTTTAGAATGCTATGATCAACATGCACATACAATATATTAAATTTCAGGATCTACACCAAACTTGTACTTTTTTAGAATAAAATTTGACCCACATTAAATAATGAGATTGTTTAAACGTTAAAAACGCGTATAGAACCGGCTCCAGATTAAAATTAAAATTTTTAGCCCGCCAGCAGATATGGATTCTAACATTTGGTCCGCGTTTTAAAAACGTTGGACAGACTTGCGGTAGAGGCTACTGTCCCGAGAGCTTTAGTCGTTGCGTGCAGCTCAGTTGGTGTTTATTATTATTGTTATTTGATGATGTCTGGAATTGAATTCACCATTTGTTTTGACTTCGAAAATAGAAATGCGAGACCGACCTTAGGCAAAATTTCCAATTTCGTCAAGATGCTGGATGCGAATGTTGCTGATATGGAAGTAGCTTACCGGGTTTCGGAGGAGAAAGCACTTTTCATTAAGTTCAAGTCGGAGGAGTCTGCGACAGTAATGAATAAATTTTCGATTATGCAGAGGTCTCAGATATTGCTGTAGCGCTGCTGCTAGTGGAATACGGATAAGAGAAATATCCTAGAGAGCTCGACATGCACACTGGAGTAGATGGTGTATATATGATCATGAAAAAGGTGATTTTCTCATTGCTTCATTTCCACAATTGGAAGGGAAACGCTATGGGAAACATATTTTACGAAGGTAACAAAAATGTGTGTTTCATATGCAAGTTGGAAAAGCATCGAATGATTTTCTGCCCCACATGAATGACCCAAAAGCAGCGAGAAAATAAAAAAAAAAAATGCAGGAAGGACAAACTTAGGACGTAGAACAACAACAGCAATATGGCGAGGAACATAGCTGTAGCAGTAATTACAAGAGTGTGCTGGCTGGAAATGTATGGTAACAACAAGGAACCAGAGAGAATTGTTTGGTACTTGAGAAAAAGGTGGTAGAAATGGACGCGATGAAGCAAAAAGAACAGTGGAAAAAAAGCAAGCGATGCTTAGAAACAACTGCCACCTAAGTGCTCTCTTAGCTATGTGTTTTTTCGGTGTGGGACACGCGATAGCCTGTTATTCGATAGCAACTATTGTTGCGGTGCTTGCTCATTGTGTGAAGTTCGTTTGTTTCTGTCGTTGCCTCGTAGGTAGCAAACAACTGGAAATGTTGGTGAAAAAAAAAATTACTGTTAGATTCAGTTCGCAGCTAGCTGTAAAAAACCGTCAGTGGATGAAATTTTGACCTTTGTGAAAGCGCTCATTGTGTGAAGTTCGTTTGTTTCTGTCGTTGCCTCGTAGGTAGCAAACAACTGGAAATGTTGGTGAAAAAAAAAAATTACTGTTAGATTCAGTTCGCAGCTAGCTGTAAAAAACCGTCAGTGGATGAAATTTTGACCTTTGTGAAAGCGCTGGATGCGGATCCCACTCCGACGATCACGACGTACCGTAAGCGGAGGAAAAATCTATATTTATAAGTTCAAATCAGAGAAATTGCACAACCGTGAACAATTCATTTTCCATTATGCCGGTGGAAAATCAGTCGAGGTACGCATGTGGGACACCGTCTGGATAGAGCAATGAATAGAATAGAGCAGAGCTTTCACACTCAATAATAAGCAGTAAATAATTGCCCTTAGTTTAGTGCATGTCGTATTACTTCATCACTATTGAGAAATGATGAAGTATTCGGTTTTGATACGGTTGTCATTCTTGCCTTCATCGCAAGGAATCGATTCTAATTGAAAGGTCCCGCTATTTACCCTTCGGAGTGTTGGAACACCCACCAAAGGCGCGCCCCTTTGTCAGTCAAAATTGGATTCCTTAGCAACAAAAATATGCTATGACACCGGTAATGACCATGCATCAGAACCTTAGTCTTAACCACTTCAAACTAGGGAACAACGAATAGAGTATTAGGAATCGCATAGGTGAAGACTAACTAACTCATTTTTTTGCCTTGTTTTAAGAACATCCTTGGTCCAGGCAACCCGAGGACTTATCATTATTAACAAGGCATAAAAAGTAACAAGGACTAAGATGTGTTCCTTTGATTACTGAAAGATACTGTTCCACTAGTTTGAAGTAGTCAGGACTAGGAATCGGTGGTAGATCTTACATCTCTAACGAATAACGAAAAGTTGATCTACCCACGTTACGGGGTATGATGCGTACTACTATTACAAATTCGGGATAGTGGACTAGAATAATTGTTTGAGGGGGTAGAAAAACTATCCCAAAATTTAAAGTTTTTTGGTTTACGGGAAGTGGTCCCTCTCAGGGCTAGAATTTGTATGGGCAAATCAACAAAATTTATGGGGGAATGTGGCACTTTTACATTTATGGCTCGATTTTCTTGGTTTGAAAAATTAAGACCCTTTGTGGTATGGAAAACATCCTGGTAGAGTGCGTGTATAGTGTGTATACATATTTTAAGTTTTTAGTGGATGATTATTTGTGACTATTTCACTAAAAGTCCTCGCGAGCTCGGAGTAATAAAAATAACTTCGCTTGTGGTTTTGGTCATATTTGATCGTTATGCTCAACAGGATTGAAATTGGTCGTTAAGCTCAACAAGATTAATCGCTAAAGAGCATTTCCACGCCAACTGATCAACTGATTAGACTCAACATTCTCTTATTCCCATGAAACTTTGCATATTTGTACACTATGGGCAATCATTAAAATTTCTGCTATTTTGACTCTCTGGTATTTTCGATATTTTTCTAATAATCACAGCATGAATACATCACTTCTAATCGAAATGACGTAAGAAACAAAATGCCAAACACTCACATTTTTTTGGTGGCTTATCGAAAATTCAATAAATCTATAAAAACTTTATCCAGTTCAATATAAGAAGTAATAACTTTCATGACATTTTCATGATGGACACTCAAAAAATGGCCAAAGTGGTAATACTGCGAATTTAGTTTTGTATGAAAGTTTAGGAATTTTTACACACAAAACAGTTTTAAAGAGCTGAAGAATTGTTTTCTGTGCAAAAGCATGCTCATGCACATCTAATAATCTCAGCACTAGCTTTGCTAACGGGTGTTCAATAAAAAATGATATTTTTTTCAGTCATTTAGCTAGTAAAAAAGTAGAAGGGTCTGGGCCTTGGGGCCGAACGGAGGCTTGACGTAGGACCGCTAGTGAACGGAACAAATATGTTCATAATTTAGTTCATAACTCTTTCCGTGTTTGATTTGGTGGCCCTGAAAAGGACCAGTTGTTTTTCATATGGTTTCCACCCAGATTTCCACACCAGCGCAAGTCGATGCCGATCGGATGACGGTGGCATAGTCATGCTGCCTATTGCGGGAAGCCTTTCCTCCGATCGATGTGGGTGCTTTCGTCGACGTGTCATCTTCGTATTGGAGCACTGCGTGCTGTTCCACTCATACGTCGTGTCCGACGCTTATCCGTCCGTTGCTTGAAAGCAAATGACAAAGGAAACGATTTGGCAAGCGTTTTCATTATCGCTGCTTTACTCCTCCCTTTCTTTCATTGGTGAAATGTGAGCGGTGAGCGAACCGAGCATTAAGCTCGCTCATGTGAGCATGCGCAATGTGTCGTTTGTGCGATTTGCGCTCTATCGTTGCGTCCGTGTTTGGGATTTTTCGTTACATGTCTGAATTTTGATTTTTCAAATGTGACCCCCATATAGAAATTAAAGACGTAGTCCAACGTCAAAAAATTTTTTTTCAAGGGCGCTGGACAGCACTGAAATTATACTCATTTTTTATTGAACACCCGTTAGATCGCTGCGTATCTCTCCATCTACGTTGCAGCTCTGAGAAAATTAGTGTGACTGCCCTAATAACGGCAATCCAGGCGCCGTCTACTCGACACATTCTCCGCGTTAAGAGCAGGCCTTCACACTGACTCGAATCTAGGACAGTATATTTAAGATCACGTTTTTTGGTGAATCTTCCACATTTACACATTCCGGACAGAGGGGTGATCGAGCGTGTCCGAACCGATGTAGGTACTGCCTGAAGCAATCATGACCACACAGCAAAAAATTGATTTAGATATCACATCAAAGTGGATGCACTTCAATCGTGTCGAAAATATGGTGTAATATTACTTGCCAAAAAGGACAACATTATTATTAATATAGTGTATGAACTGAAATTACGTTGCTTTTCCTACATTTGTTTATATTTGTGGCCATAAAAATTACATGAGATTTTCGACATGATTGAAGTGCATCCTCTAATTACTTAAAATTTATTTTTTGCTGTGCAGATAGGAATTGCGTCAGGTAGAAGTTTACCTGTCCGTGCTTCCTGTTCACCCAGGTCGAGCGAATCGGTATAAGTTTGTGTCCGTTCATCCATTCCTGCTGCCACTTGGCCATCGACTCCACACAGCTTAAAAAAAGTAGTGTAAACTTCCGTTACTATGATGCACATAAATGGAGCGTCATATATCATACAAATTTAGATATAGATCGTGTAAATTTATGAGACATGTCATGCAATATCCCATATATTGTATGCAACTGTCCACTTTTGTTTGCAACATTTCTTGCAAGTTGCTTATTTACGTGAAAAGGAAGTTTACATGTATGAATGTTTGCATGCATGGATGTTTACATCGCCAGTAAAATTCAGAATTTTTTGGTGTGCACTCTCCCCAATTTTCGTACTCCTCTGGTTTGCTTCTACTTGTAGCACTCGCTGTCCTCCACTAGGGTGATGCGAATAGGGATTATTACGGCAATAACGCATACTGCTTCAGACGAGATGGTTCTGTACGCACTCGCATGGCCATGAGCCAGAACGTAGGGGACAATGGTATACAACGCACCCCCTGGGCAGAACGCACCAGCTGACTTTCATTTGTGTTTTTCATGGATTTTACGTAACTGTTTTGTTGTCTTATCAAGCAGAACTTCTAGCATAGCATCTGAAATCAAAATGCTGCATGATAAATCCTAGAATTGGATTCAAAATTAAAAGAAAATCTCAAACTAAAATGAAAAAGTGCGTCCTACCCCGGGGGAGCGTTATGTACCGTTCTCCCCTACTGTTCAACTTCACTTGATTTCGCTTGGTTTCCAGCGCAGCAACCCAGGCTGGACTTACGTACCTCAGTATCGACGTAGAAATACTAGCCAGAAGACGCCTCTGGCTACTGCTCGGTCCAGAGTTATTCGGCATGATTCAAACTATCGCGTTGATGGCCTTCACGGCCTTCCTGCAGGCGTAGTCGACAAGGTTGTTGAGCCGATCATTCGATCATTCATTCCTTTATTTAACGTCGGTCTCTGTTCCGCAATCTTGTGCCAATCACCGACGGACATCAATTGCCATCCATTGATGGCAATCGAATGTGCAGGAAGGCAGCTTTCCACACCTGTGTAGGATATCGTACCCATTCAAACACACATGGACCGGGACCAACGGCTTTACTTCCCTTCCGAAGGAAGACGTGACCAGAGATTTTTATACCTCAGAAAAATCCCACCGACATCAGCTAGGATTGAACCCAGACCCATTGGGATATGAGTAAGCAGTCACACTTACCACTACACCACCGGCGCCGGCATTGTCATTCGATCAGCACTACCAGATATTTTAGCACGCGTTTCGAGGCAAAAGCCTTCCCGCATAAATGCGAACCATCACATGACCTTACCGATAATGGTTATAAATTGTTTATAATCCCTGCTAAACTTCAACTGAAATGGTTATGGAACTTTACATGAACGTTTGTGTGATAAAGTTTTAACCTTATGTATTATGGTTTTTTGGAAGCGGACCTTACAAATAATGGGTTGTTAAGAACCATTACCATTCCAAATTCTTGTTTTCTCTATACATTTTCGGAAAGAGAACTATATTAGAACGTTTTTACTTATGGTTTGAGAACATTAATGGTTATGGTTATGGTAGTCAGTAAGGTCCATTAATGGTTTTGTATTATCGCTCAACTTTACGTGAAATATATCGTGAATTGGTAATCAGTAATTTACAGGCAACCAATTCGCGATATATTCCACATAAAGTTGATCGATGTTACAAAACCATTCATGGACCTTACTGGTTACCATAACCATTACCATTAATGTTCTCAAACCATAAGTTAAAAGGTTTTAGTATAGTTTTCTTTCCGAAAATGTATGGAGAAAACAAGAATTTTGAATGGTAATGGTTCTTAACAACCCATTATTTGTAAGGTCCATTTCCAAAAAACTATAATACTTAAGGTTAAAACTTTATCATTAAACGTTCATGTAAAGTTCCATAACCATTTCAGTTGAAGTTTAGCAGGGATTATAAACAATTTTAACCATTTTAGGTAAGGTCAATTTATGGTTTGCACTTATGCGGGTTGCTCCCCACGGTGACTTATACCCGCTGCACTGCTTTACAGCTACTGACCAATAGCGTTTTGTGGCGGACTATCTGCATCCAGTTTCCAATCGCGTCGATTGCCTTGGTAGCCAACGCTTTCCACAATTTTTTTAATCGGGTAACTGGTTCCGGAGATATAGCCTGATCATATTCCGGATGGATGGGATGAGATTAAATCCGAACCGAAACGGATAATGATGGGTTTTATAATGGGTGAGATATCAAATAAAATGATAATTCATCAACCAGTTTAATGGTAGTAATTTGAAGTGCCCAAGACCACACTGACCACGTACGGGCAGGTTCCGGGTACCTCCGGAGAGGTGGCTAATTTATGACTAGAGTCAAAACCCATCATGCGATACCTCAAATAACATGAGAATTCAAAAACTAGATCAATGGTAGTTACTTGGAATGTCCAGGGCCTCACTGGTTACATTCACCCATGTTCTGGGTAACTCCGGAGGAGTGGCCAGTCTGCCTAGGATCAAGATCAATCATGCGATACCTCAATTCACATGATAATTCACAATACAGATAAATGGAGTGCATTTGGAGTGCAAAGCACCACACTAGTCACATGATGTGACCAGTTTTGTTTTTCCTTGATTTGTTTTCCGTCTATCTTTATTTCCGTACTGAGTACCAATGCTACCGACACCAGGGAGGCAGCACCCCCACCTGGACCCTACCTATCAACCCATCAACTCATGGACCGGGGACCAACGATTTTACTTTCCCTTTTGGGGGGGGAGGGGGGTGGTGAGGCAATCACGCTTACCACAATTCCACCGGCGCCTGACTAGGGCCAAAACTAAACATTCGATGCCTCAAATCGCATGATAATTACAAATTCAGTTCAATGGTAGTCACTTGGAGTGCCCACGATCTCGCTGATAATATCCGGCCAACTAGCGAGGAAGTGGCGTGCAATAGTGTTCATTTAAGGATTCTATCAAAAGTGTTTTAGGACTGGCCAGACTGAGCAGTTATAACAGCAGCCTACCTTTATGACATTTTTCATGTTGATTATTGTTATAACTCTGTAGTCTGAACAAGGCATTCGACAGTTTTGGAGATTTGAAAACCTCAGATAGCCTGTCAGCACGGTATTATTAAGTTGAAGATGGCGAGTTCGAATCCTGGTCATAACTCGTAAATTTTTTGGCTATCGTTGTGCTGGCACATCATAAACCAATTAATACATTGGTTGGCGTAGAATGCTTTTAACTAATAGCATCGCAAGTAGAATAAGAAGGCATTTTGGCGTTTCTAAGGTCAATTCTAGTAGTTTTAGACACATTTAAGATTTTTTTAAAAATCTTTAGTGCTAAATTGTTAATTTATGCCTATTAATGCATGTCAATGGCCCTTTGGTTGTTCCTGATTACTAGCGTGCGTTGCTTTCGTGTGTTTTGGTATATTTAAACGATTCCGACGTTTAAATCGGAAATAAATGGTTTTTTTAATATTGCGTCACGAAGCGTTCTACTTCAAGAAGCGTTTGTTTGTTTGATTATTGTTTGGAAAACAAATGACATTATGTTTACCTTCTATTGGTACACATTACATTACCTTATTTCAAAGATTACTATAATAATTTAAACAAAAAATGTAATCAAAGGCAGACAATCTCCGTGACTCGTGTTCGACCGAATACTTAGGTCGATTATCAAACTTAGGTGTCTCAAAATTTCGCTTAAACACCTTACCGGTCACTTGTTAGGAGGGAAATGATAGAAAATCAGTTAATATTTTGGTGTAAACAGCTGGCAGAGTAGCACTATTCCGTGCATCAATAGTCTTATGAACTAATAGCATGATCAACATTTTGATTCAGTCGCTGCAAATCTGATACTGAAACTTGTTAGTAAAATGTTGAAAACATCGATACAGTAGCATCGCCAACTGAAAAAATAAAATAAAATGTTACATTAACTCAGTAAACAGTAATCAATTCCCAATAAAACCAATTATCTATCCCAACCGGTGAATGCATGTGCAGCAAAATGAGAATCAGAAGAGGTCTGGTTTCATCTTACGCAAATCCATGTCTGGTTCTGATTGGTGCAGTTGATGTTGAATTATCTCTACTGGATGTCATCTGCAGTCGTCGGTGCAACCATATTTTGTCGAGGGTGCATGAAATAGTGCTTCTTTATCTGCAAAGCCTAATATTCAAACGTCGCCTGTACGATTGCTCCATCGTTGTGCGGTTGTATATAATTTAGAGCCACTACGCCACGAGTCTGCAGAGTCACATTTTCGCATTCCGGGCATAGTGATTTTCAATCAGAAAATTCTAGCACATAGTCATAGTCACACGACGAACAAAGAATACCATACAGGAAGCTGAATGTTTTGCGTATCTAGTACGGCTCCGGAGGACGTAGAACTAATTAGGTTTTGCTGTATGCGCATTGTTCACGAAATGTACTGACACTTGAGTCTGGTGCCATCCAATGACAGCCAATAAAAATATACTATTGCACAGCACTCAACGTATTTGGAAATTAGTGTTTGAGCTTTGATCTGCATTTAGAGGCAAAAGTTCTTTCGAATCAAAATAACATTCGAATGTTTGGATAGCCATTAATCCGATAGCTTTCAAGGGACGTGTCGATTTAAACATCATTAGCTGTGTATAAAAGGATCATCTATCCTCGGTAGATATCCTGTCAATGGTGGAGCTCGATGATTTCATCAGCACATTGACGCGTTCAAGTTTTGTAACTATACTCAACGAGTATTTTCGACTTTTCTGATTTTTAAAATGTTTTAGTAAGGGAGAATAATTAAAATAACGTGAATCCTTTGAAATCATATTGGAAAGCTTCATTGAAGCTTAAAAAGTGTTCATGGTGAGCATCACAGTACACTCAGGTCTTTTTTTACACGGGGGATACGGTCCGTGTAAAAAAAAACCGTGTAAAAAAAAACCTACGAGATTTTGATTTTTCGCATGCTTAAATGTTTTTAAAAAATCGGATTTGGATGCCATTTGTAATTAAAGCATGATATCGTCCATATAGACATATTTTAAAAATTTCTGTATTTACACCAAAAATTGTGATTTTTTTTAAGTATGCCATTCGATTACAAATAGCTTGAAACGGATAATGTGATTGGAATCAAGTCGATAGGTTGTATCGTTGTCGAGAAATCGTTAAAAACGTACCGTGTAAATCGTGGAAAACCGTGTAAAAAAAAACCGTGTAAAAAAAACCGCGTTAAAAAAAAGCCGTGTAAAAAAAGACTTCAGTGTACTTAGTTTGTGGAAAGGTTGTCACTTTTCAACTTAATATTGCTGACAGCGCGAAAAACGGTATCCTTGTCAACACCACACGGTTAGAAATAAACGTGTGATTTTACGTGTAATTGCATGTGTTTTTAAAATTACAAGTGTATACTTTCATAGTTTAAATTTACACACTTCTGTACTGTACGCTTCAATCATCATGTAATTTTAAAACATGCGCAGACATTTTGAGGTTAGGAATAAAACTATCTTCCCTAATAAAAATTGTATGGTTAATTTGCTTAACGACGTGTTCTGGGTATCCAAACCATTTGTGGAATAGTTCAATGATTTGGGTTATCGTTCGTTTATGGTTATTTTTTATTAGGGTTACCATATATGATTTGTCGGATTGCGAACAATACGATGAAGTTTTATTTAAAATTTGTAATTTATTACTTCGTAGACACGTTTCCAATGGGTATTTTCTCTGTGACGGGCTCGCAGAATATTCCTTGACATAACGTTTTCCCTTGGGCATGGGGCACATGAATAGTTGTCTTAAAAGGTGTACCATTAAAATCCGCACACACAAAATTCATTCTCAAAATTCGAGTTTTTATCCGATTATCACCAAATTTCCACGGAATAAAAAGAAACAATTAAAGTTAGTTTTGGCATCATTCATTTAATTTATTTCGCATTTATATATGAATGAACCTTGGCCTTAACCCCAGCCATAAGATTCTGCACGACCTTAGAATTGACAGTTTTATTTTTGCATATAAACCCATAAACGTTTGGAGGGTTCAGATCTTTCGGCACGAAATCGACATTATTCGCCTTATACCACTCTAGCACGCCCTTCATGTAGTGGCATGATGCCAAATCCGGCCACAAGATCGTCGGACCGTCGTGAGCCTTCAGGAGAGGGAGAAGCCGCTGTTGGAGACACTCTTCCAAATACACCTGTCCATTCATGGTGCTTGCGATATCGAAAGGTGTACTCCGCTTTCCGCAAGTACAAATCACTTGCCAAATTAAGAACTTCTTGGTGAACTTCGACATCTTCTGTGTCTGGAAAAATCACACTTATCCTTGGCAGTCACATACAGGTTTCTTGGAATCTGGTTGAAGTCCGCCTTCACATATGTCTCGTCATCCATTACGCAGCAGTGTGGTTTCGTTAACTTCTGGTCGTACAACTTCCGGGCACGGCTTTTTGCGTCCGTATTCTGTTTCCCGTCACGGTTTGGGGACTTTTGAACCTTAAACGTACGTAGTCCAGACCGAGTTTTGGTATTCTGCACGAAAGTCTTCTCACATGCAACTTTTTAGCCACATCTAGAACTGAGGCGTTCGGTTTCCGTTTAAAGGCCCCAACCACGCGTTTGCGATCGTTCTCGGGGACCTGACGGCTTTTTTTCCGGATCTTTGCTTCCGATCAACAGTCAGCCGTTTTTCGAACCGATTTATGATACCAGACACTGTGGAATTCACGATTCCCAACTTTTTCCGATGGCACGATGCGACAGATCCTTATTCTCAAAGTACTCGTTCAAAACTTTTTCGCGCAAGCACTGTTCTTTCGTCGCCATTTTGCAAGCTTTTTCGCACATGCTGAAATCAACTCACAGAGTGTAAACAATACACATTAAACTATGTCTACGCAAAATTTCAGTTAATTTTACCCAACGGATTAAAAGTTAGAGCAATTTGAGTGTGTGCGGATTTTAAACGGTACACCCTTTAGATCAAACATCTTTAAATAAATTAAATAGATTAGATTAAATAACAAACATCTTATATTCAGAAGCTAAACTAAGTCCTAGTAGCGGCAGACCTCATGAAGAGCTTCTGTTTCCCGATAATAGACAATAGAGTTTTCTACCATCATTAGCATTAGTGAGCAGTTTCACTAATACAAGCTTTTTACTGGTTGAAAATAAAAAACAAACCGCTGTTAAGTCGAAAAACTTTGCCAGCTGATTTTGTGGTTGAAAATCATAAACAAATCGATTTTACACGGCTACACTAGCAACGTTGTATTGGTGAAATCTTGCGGCAAGAAGTCAATAAGGTAGGTGTTCCAGTAATAGTAGTGTAGGAGGATCCGGATAAGATTATTTTTCATCGGTGCTCTCCTAAAATAAAGCATATTTGCACATGTCAAACTTAAAATATGCCCAAAAGTGACGGAAAATAATTATTTTTCCTTAAGATTTCCACTCCTGTGCACCTATAGTTGCGGTAGTGTTCCTATAATAGTGGAACCCATAAGAAACCAACGCATTCCACTATTATAGGAACCAAAGTTAGCAACTACCACAACTATTATTATTATTTAGCTTTATTAGGCTGGTTCGCCTCCAACTACCACAACTACTGGAACAGTGTTCTTATTAATGGAGGACGATATTTCTAAAATTTTATGCAATTTTATTACAATGTAATATTTTTCTATCAAAATAGAGGTTGAAAGCTACAGATTGACGTATACCAATTGTGTGTACATCGTATATTTATTTTTTAATTGATAAATTGGCTTAGTGCCTCCACTACTGGCTCACCTCACCCAGCTTGCGGGGACTTTTTCTATAGCCTATGCCTGCGGTCTGAGTTTTACGGGCCATCGTGGGAAATTATGCCTGATTTAAAAAAAAAAATTATGAAGAATTTGATTAAGCAATTTTCATTTGGTTACCTGAAGACTGAACTACAGTTTTTTAGTTTTGTTGAATTTCACTCCGACATACGTTCTAAATGAGGATCAGTTTTTTGGCTGTCACGCACAAAACGATAAACGTCAAACGCTGCCTGGTAAACAAACCAAGTTTTGCGCATGTAAAATTATAGTGTGTAGGATGGACATTTAATTTAGTTGTGAAATTAAGTAAGAATTGATCTAGTTCTACATTAAACACAATATGTTCATAATGTGCATCTTTCAAAATAGAAAAATGTATGCGATATTGCATTACGTTAGAATTGGTTAATTACTTTTCGAATTACATCACCGGTAATTTTCATAATTTTTTGCTGTGCAGGATGGACTTGAAAACACTAAAATCACTTTAACCCTTGAGTAATCGGTACAAAAGTTGGAGTGAGTACTGTAAGGCTAAAAACGTTGAACGTGCCTTTAAAACACTGCAAGACGTAGATATTTCCTTCAACTATTGGCTCATGGATCTCTGGAGGAGTGTCCGAAGCAGATTAGCAGAAATCAAATTTGTTTTGCGCTGCATCCTGCTGAAAATCCGATTTCAATTTGCCTTTTGAATTTCCTCAACATCTTACAGATCTACTGTGCTTCCCCAGCAAAACAATCAAAAAATGTTCACTGCGAGAGTGGGTTTCCCAGAAATGACATCGGCGGCCTTCGAAAAAACAGCACACATGTGCTGACAAATCCCGGGATAAAAGAAATCCATCAAGTTATGTGTCATTATGCCATGACATCATATCGGTTAGAGGGCCACAGCAGCGATGATGAAGGATAGAACGGGAAAATAACTGACCTGACGTTCGCCGACATCTTCCAGATCACAATCCATTCCCGGTTGGATTGTGGATTGTGCTTTCTGGTGTGCCATTCACTTTGAGAGATTACACAAACTATGGAAGAGGATGCAATGCCTGAAAACGTACTCGGTCGGTTTGTGGTTTGGGGCTATTGCTTTTAGTCCCTCGGTTTCCGGTTTTCTCGGCACATGAAAAAGAATTCCAATTCACGGACCGGCCCAGTTCGGTTCGTTTCCATTTATATTTTTTCGTCTTTTCTGCTCGGAGAGCGTCCCTCGAGAGGCGATGTATTATGAAAGTTTTCTGCTCTCTTATTATGGAATGCCACCCGAGGCGCAAACATTTAACAATGTTCCAAATTGAATTCGAAACTTGAAAGTAAGCTCTAACTGTGTTTGGCGAATGGTATTTTCGTTCAGTTAAAAATCAATATTTTGCTTCGCGCTTTGAACAAATAGTCGCAGATCTTATATCCTATATCGATGATGTTTCGTATCTTCCACGTCGAAAGAATGTAATTTGATGCTTACTAACGAGTGCCGACTGCTTGGGGCAACAAAATAATTTACTGCCGTAGAAATTGGATACGATCAAAACATGGCTGGCTTCGGGCTACAATACTCACCGTGAATGTAGGTGTGCTTTCACAGCATACTTCTGATTGTTCCGATGATTTCACCGATATCACGATTGTGTCATCCGTGGTGTCGTATAACACTGAAGATAATGCCTGAAATTAGGAGGATAAAACATCGGATAGATAACGATTACAATGTTGTTTTATGTTTCATTTTCTAATACATTACACCCAACCCTTTTTTACGCGGTCCTATTTTCCTTGTTTCCGATAATCATATAAAACATAGCTTGAATATCAATCATAGAAAAATATGGTACCTACAAAACATTTATAAATTCACCACAGAAAAAGGAAATTGGAAAAATGTACCCGTGTAAAAAAGGGTTGGGTGTATTGCATAGTTTCGATTATAAACCTTATCCAAAACATCATATTTATATCATCAACATAATATTTGATCAATGTTTGATAAATGACAGCCAAATTAACGATGAGTTTTCTCAGTTGGAAACGTTGTTATTGAAATTTCTTCAGCAAAGCAAATAAAATTCAGAATGAACTTGAAAAAAGCAACAAGTAAACCTCAATTGTCAGTCAGATTCCAATTAGTGATTTGCATCTGGTGGATTTGCACTTGCAGTTACATTTCAATTAAGGATCAGTGGAATGTACTTGAGGATTGAAGGGAAATAATTAACAAGTACCGCGTAACGTCGGTACATCACCTTTTCGTGGTACGTTACGGGATGTAAGATCTACCACCGATTCCTAGTCCTGACTACTTCAGTAATCCAAGGAACACATCTTAGTGCTTGTTGCTTTTTATGCCTTGTTGATAGTGACAAGACTCGGCTTTGTTCACCGAGGATGATCTTGAAACAAGGAAAAAATGAATTAGTTAGTCTTAATCTCTGTGGTTCCTAATCTTCTATTCGTTGTTCCCTAGTTTGAAGTGGTTAAGACTAGGGTTCTGATGCATGGTCATTATCGGTGGCATTCCTTTATTTTGTTGCTAAGGAATCCAATTTTGACTGACAAAGGAGCGCGCCTTTGGAGGGTGTTTCAACGCTCCGAAGGGTATAAATAGCAGGACCTTTCAATTAGAGTCGGACCCTAGCGATAAATGCGAGAATGACAACTGTAAAAAAAATCGAATACTTTATCATTTCTCAATAGTGATGGAGTAATACGACATGCACTAAAATAAGGACACGGGATATACTACAACATATCAAAATACTGGTCGCAGTGGTGTTTGGTCCCGAACAGAGGAAAAAAAATCAACAAGTACTTTTTTGAAAACGATGACAACAGGAGAATGGTTGATTGACGGACGTATGAATAAAAGCGCACCACACGGGGTATTGGAACACGAATAAAAAGCTAGTAAATTTATTTTATTTATTGTAACAGACCCAGACCCATTGAGGTGAGAAAGCAGTCACTCTTACCACTACACCACCGGCGCCGGCTGGAAAATTTATGGAGTAGCTGTTTTCTATGAAACATTGCATACCTTTAGGTGTTATCCCCATAGACAATAATCCAGGACCAAGTCCAAACGTGATCCAATATTGAACATTAATATTTATCTGTTAATTTTGCATGGTTTATAGATGTATTGCAATTGATCGATAGATAAAAATAACTGAAACATTACTGCAAAGATAATTTAACGTTATTGAATTTTGAGCTAGTACTAACTTATTTTACAATTGAACATTCAAAACACTTGTAAAAGAAGCGTAAAAAGCATGTATGGTATTGTTGTTTAAGAACTCAATGAGATACAATGAAACTGTATTATTAACCCAAAAAAATAACGTTATCGCAATTTGTGACGACACTGAGTGACAACACTGGTGCACTGGTTGTGTGCGTCCGATTGCTTCACCTCAGTAATCCAGTTCATTGATGAGAAATAGAGATTGCTAAAGTATGATTGTGTCAGTGATTTTTTTTCATCGGGAAAATTTTCCGGTATGAAGTTTTTTTTCCCGATGAAAACATTTTGCGTATACGTATACGTGACGTAGTGTGCGTACGATAAACGTCAGCAATCTCTATTACTCGTTGCATTAGTGTTTGCGAAATTCTGTCTGGAGAACCTCATGGCAAAAAAGTTAGCTAATGCTCGATCTGTCAAAATAGCTTCAATTGTAGCAACTTTTTTTTTACTGTGAAAGTTTTAAAATAGAAGTGTCGTGAAGTGGAATCGTTGAGTTTTTGATACTTGGACGCAGTGATGAAAATGTTATAAAACATTTGCAAGAGAAATACCCTAATATTTGTGACACGAGTGCTCAAAAAATCATAAGAACTGAAAAACTTGATTATTCGACGCGTTGGATGAAGTGAAAACACTTGACCGGTTCCAAACTAAAAATGAGAGATGATTTAAGGAAAAAGTGTTTTTACCTGGTAAGAATCCGAAAACTAACCTAAAACGACAGTTAATGCGAAAGCTCCCAAAGCACAAAGAGAAACCGTTTACGAGTGGTCCGAGAAAATTTCACCACAGAAGAGCTCGGATTTGCAGCGGCAACTAGTGCAAGAGAAGCCTAAAGAAGATCCTAAAGAAGATCTGTTCATATCGTTCGAATCTGAGAATAACGAGGTAGTAGCATAGAGGTAACTCTAAAACCAGAAGGTCCCTACGAAACGTGCCCATCTTTTTGGCTCAGCTCTGGTACTATCTTCGGTCCCAAGCTGATCAATGCACCCCTCGAAACATAGGAAAATCCACGAACCCCTCATTTTATCTGTCAAACATTCATAGCGAATCAAACATAGTGTAGTACTAGAATTTCGACTAGAATGGGGTACGCTTATCTTAACTTGGGACCAATAGCCTAGTCAAGTAGTGAGCCAATTTAAAATCGTTAGTTTCCACCGGTTGGTAGTAGCATTGACTCCTGAAGAGGCTTTTTGTTTTATCGTTAGAACTGACCTTAGCAAAACCCAATACCATGACGTTCGAATGCCCAACATCAAACAAGCCGCAAACATATATTCCTCTTACAATACCGTACTTGAAGCAACCAAACTTTGCTATTGATAAACTAAAGAAAATGATATAATTTCAATTCATTTTATTACAATATTCATCTCCATCAAGTCGTCCAAAGCGGATGTTGTTCTCCAAGACCTCACATAGTAAAGCGTATTCTGGAGTTCGTTAAATATGATACTATATTACACAACAAAGCTTTGGACCTAGTCATGAAATAGGGATGTGACGGAAGCTCGAATAACTCCACACAGAAAAAAAAATATCTGATTTTAACTATCACGTAAAATCTCCCTTCGTTTAAATCTGAGCTATACTTATGCGATATTCCGCTTAAATTTTCACGAAATATCGCGTAAATTTATGCCAAATCTAGCGTTAATTTTATGTGCGCTATATCTCGTAGAATTTTACACGAATTCTTCGAACGGTGCAGATTAGGCACTTCTTCACTAAATATCAAATAATCGATTGATCATTAGTTTAATAAGATTATACTTTCTTCTTTTCGTATTGTTTTGTCATATGCAATGGTAGTTATTATTTTTACTGCCTGCGATTATTTTCCAAGATATTATAATATAAATAACTACAAGTCTCTTTACATAGGTACTATCATGTTTTCTATGATGAAGGACGGTAGATCGACTCAAATATATTTGCAGTTTCAATGGTCAAATCATATGGAAAAATGATAACCCCTCTTTTGTTCGTTTGTGTCGTCCAAAATCATTGATCTTTGAAAAAGAGAGTGATGTTCTCACTAATCGAGTGATTGCTAAGATGAACGCAGACATTCACGAGCTTGAGCTGACGAAAGAAGACGCACACATTCTCAATCTTGCTACACTTGCCTGCGTAGTGGGAAAAAACTAAACTTAGTTCTAGAAACAAAAGACTCGACTGACCCACAAAAGTACAAGTTCGGTGTGTCACCACTACACGCGTACATTTGTTCAATGGAAATGTTGCTGAAAATTTGCTTACCGTTTGTCCATGCAGACCCTGACATGGAAGGTTTCCAAGAAAAACTTAGATGTTAAACAACGCGAAGACCATATCCGTTCAGCTCTCAAGGAGCAGTGGGGGTTACGGATAAGCAAACCTCGTTCAGGGGGAGGCAACTCCAACACCGGAAATGTCGCAAGACGTTTTATTTTCAAGAAAGAGTAGCAGCTGCTAGAATTACAGGGCTTGATGAAAATTTGTCGGAGAGATTTTTCGTAATTCTAACACTAATAAACAGCAAGGCAGAGAACAACGTCGCAGCATACCAAGCGTATGCCGAAGAAACCTGAGTGATGTACAATAACTTATACAGTTGTATGTGCTGTATCCAACTGTGCACAAGTTACTTGTGCATGGAGCTGTGATTATCCAACACTCCCTACTCCGGGTTTCAGAAGAGGCTGGGGAATCAAAGAATAAGAGTATCCGAAAGTTTCGAGAAGGGTACGTGAGAAAGTTTAATTGAGAAGTCAACATGGTAGATGTTTTTAGGAGGCTATTGTTGACATTCGATCCAGTCGTATATTTGAATAGAATATGTTTTTCAGAACTCCGTCTCCGGGAGCAGGCTTGTTTTGTAGTTCAACTGTCATATGTTTTGTTTTTCTTTTTTTTTATATAGGGTTACGGTATGTAATGTGGGTCTAGTCCTTTCATTCGGCCTATCACGCAAATAAATAATTAATTAAGGAATATTACACAAAAAATAAGGAAAATATTAATCACTGATGGTTGATAAATGTGTACCACACACAAATCAATTTATATCACAACATTTCAATACATTTTCAGCTCTCGTAAGTAATAAAACTGGTTGAGAATATCACAATGTTCGGAGTTTTTAGCCGCCATGACTTATAAGGTTAAGATGGGAAGGTTGACTGACGATCATCAAATGGCCTGATTATGGCATTTATTGATTGGAATTACCTGATAATACACACTAGACGTAAAACTTACAGTTGCTGTTTGAATATTTTATGTTTATTTTAATTGTTTAACAACGTTTTCACAAGTAAAACATGGACCCAACTTTAGGGACACATTTCTTTTCTATGTTCCTAACTATGGCCCATGAAATTCATTTGACAGCATATAGCAATAAGAGTAACGTCAACAATGTTGTTTTGCATTTGGATGATAAGGAACGAACAGGAAGGGAGATTTTTTCTGCCAAACCTGTATAATGAACATCACAATGTTCTGATTTAGATATTCTGCGGTCAAAAGACGATAAGCGAAATTTTTAATTTTTAATTTTTAAATTGAGTGATTTAATGTAGTTTTCGTAAAATTTTCTCTAAGAAATGTTTTGAGGAATGAAGAGCATTAAGTTAACAGTGATAGTGATAAAAAAAAATACATCAGAAAACGTTACCAAGAGCGTTTTTTTGAGGATCAAACAAGATAGGACGAAGTTGCATCCATAAATAGACCCAATTTGGGGACAATAGACCCATATTACATACATTTCCCTCGTGAGTTATTGTCTTAAAAAAAGTAAGTTTTTCAACTTTTCGTGGTTTCTGATAGCAAACGACATGATAAGCATATCTAAGCATACCATTTAGCAGTAGAATATCGTTTGCAGGTAAATTCATTGATGAGTTATGATTAAAAACGTAATCGATGGCTGCATATTAGACCGAGGTTAGGGACGTATACCCTATATATGCCATAAAATCATATAAATCGAACAATTCTCAATATTTTCTTTAATATATATTCATTACTTAATATATCTATCATCTCAAGCTTATTTACATTCAAGCTTATTGCTTAACGCATATTAGCTTATTGCGTGCTCTCAACTTAGTGTTGTAATGCACTTCCACAGAACTTTCGATGCCAATACCAATGCATGAATATGTATATTGTGTGGAAAGCACAATAATACCAACCGGTGGCATTCTGGTTGTCTGGGAAGCGCCTAACTAATAGCACAGACAAACAGACATAACACTAGCAATTTCTTCATCGAACAAGCATTTAACGGTCAATTTAAAAGTATCGTAGTTGGTAGTACCGCCACCTGTGGCGCACATAGTCAGTTCCCTTGCGTTTGATGTTTACACACTAACGCCATCTATTCAGCGTACTACCCACCACAGTGTACTCAACAGATGGCGGTAATGTTTTAGCGACTATGTTTTACAGTGAGAAATATTCAATGTGTTGTGTCTGTTTGTCTGTGCTAATAGTATCAACTTTGATGACGACAACTTTTTGCTAAAGTTTCAATTTCAAGCTCAAAATCCATCTTTCCAGCTAAATTTGCTTTCTGGACCACTGTGCATTAGTATTCAGTACAGAAAACAAGATCAACTAAAAACAAATCAAGGAAAAATATGTTTAGTTTACCCAGATTGGACTGAACTGGACAAACTTAGAATATGGGTAATTTTCTAACCCAAATTTGGGTAAATTTAATACAATATTAGTTTTTTTTGAAAATTTGACTAAAATTTACCTGTATGTGGCTTAATAATTTACACATATTCCGAATCCGATCTAGTCCAATCTGGCTAAACTAAACCTTCTTTTGGGTTAACTGTTCTTAGCATGCTCACCATCTTGTTTATGAACATTAGCGTAGACTGACCTAGTCTACATAGAAAGTCTTTGACGCACAACAATAAGCCGAGGAAAATGGTTTCTGCACCTATTGGCCATCAGATGCCACTATTGTTGTTTGTATGGATGAGGTGGAGATTAAAATGTATCTTTTATGACGAGTATGCACTAAAAAAGGAACTTGGGATGTTAATCTAAGTGCATAGATAAGGTACCAACTACTTTTTCAGTACCTGTATTCTGAAGTCTGTGAGAGGGAAATCACAAATTGTGTGTTATCTAAATACATGTCCAAATACATGAGTGAGCTCGCAAAAGAGAGAGAGAATAGTATGACAGACAAAGTAGCGCAGTAGGTTGAAAGTAAAGTATGTGGGAACGAACTGTTTTTTTTTTGTTATTTTACAGATAAGAATAAGTTAATAAGTAATAAGTAAGTTTTAAAGTAAAAGTTCCAAACAAGGTAGATATTGCACTTTCCCATGTGAATTTTGACGTAGGACTACGTCTGTGATTTCTATATGGGGGTACACTTTGTGAAAACCAAAAATGGAACATGTAACAATATTATGAAAGATTTTGAACGTTAATAACTCAGCTGCCCCTGGACCAATTTCAATAATTTTATCACCAATCGATCAGAAATGTTTCGACTAATCTAATCTAATTAAATTTAAGACTTTGTAATTTTTCAAAATGTCGCTATTGAAAATTGCACAAATGAAAATTATCACCGATTGCCTGCGAAAAGCGATTTCCCTAACACAGATTTCAAAGTTGAATTCCATCCGGTCTCACCAAACGGTGTTTATTCAATCACCGCGAGCTAAGGCTGAAAGTCTCGTTAATAAAGGGGAAAAAAAAAACAATCACCGCGTGGTGAGTGGTGGCGTTCGTCAGTACACAACAAAAGACTGCCTGCAAACAGCGAGCTGCAGCCGACATGAGCATCCATAGAAGGAGGAAGAAGCCGCACCGCTATTGATCGGAATCAGTAGCTTTGTAAGTCATTGTGGGTCATCTATGGCAAGCGCGTCATACTAAAGAGTATAAACAGAGAGAACCCCGCTTAAATTCCAATTTCTACACAAAACACAAGCTCCTGCTGCAGTTAGCAAATAAGATTTATTATATAAGTCCACGTAGTCATACGTCACCATTGCGTACAACCCCATAGGGCGGGGCTGTCCATTGTAGTTTTTTTTTTTTTGATAAATGCTTGTAATTATTGGAAACACTTGATTTTTTTTTTCTTTTCTCTCATACTGAATTTCAACGATGCCTACCACGGAAATAGCGCCATCTATCGGAAAAGGCACTGAATTACGTTATTTGTCCGGATGTGCATAAAATTTCATGAAAATTTGATTCAAGATGTATCGGTATAGCTTTGGGCTTGATTGAGTGAGTCTGTCGGATGTTTGAGCAATTTTAGTAAAAACTTCTAATAAGAATACCCTTTTCCAAACTGTTATATTTTTAAGTAAAATGACCAAAATTTGCTGATATTCTGCTCATGTATAACAAAAATAAGGACTTTATATTTGGTTTACTAACTTTACTGAAATCAGTTCAATAAGAAAAAAAGTACATCAGGTACATCAGGTACAAAAGTCTGATCAATAAATGCTCGTTTTTTACAAAAAATATGCCCTCAAATTGTGTTTTTACAATTGATGCGGCTTATATAAATATGGAGTGTTATCGAATGTCTTAAGTTTCGATCAGTTAAAATAAGTTTTAAGGATATTGTTAGCGATCAGAATAAAAAAATAAAAGGTTGTGTCCTAGACACGACCGCAGTATGACGTAGAACTACGTAAAATTGATGTATGTCATGCATTTTTGATTATTATACTTTATCTTAAATTTTTAAAGTATTTCAATGTTTCGGTTATGGTTCAAAACTCGCGACAATTCATGTTAGCATAATCAGACCAAGGTTCATCTTACGCTGAGATAATGTATTTAAATTTAATGTAATGGTTAAGAATTGGCAGAATTTCCTCCATAACTACCTTGGGTTGATCAATGTTGAGTTATTTTGCTGTGATAAATGTACACTAAATTTGACATCGACATCGATTACAATAGGAACTGACACTATTTCGTCACACATTTTTTGTTGATTTGCACCTCAGTATAGTACACAAAAACGCCATAAATGTTGTGGGATAAAACATTTGCCAAAAAATACATTAATTTTTTTTTTCAGTAGTTTCAGTAGTTCACTACACTTTAATTATTTTTGAGGGGCATTGTGTGCTATCGCAAACTATATTAGAAATAATCTCAGTGATTATTCACTTCTGCAAAGAGCTACATCTACCGTTTTAACTTCCCCACGCGTTTCTACTTGCCTCGGTGTAGGGATTGGATTTTGGTTGGACCTATTCATCATTTTCGCACTGCGTCTAAATGTATGCCGTGTTTTTGTCTATGAATATTACATACGGACATGAAAAATGTGTTTGGTGAAAAAGTCTAACTTTCTAGTTTCTAATAATACTAAAAAATGAACAATGTTCTCAAAATAGGATTTTATTGAAACGTGGGCTCGTATTAACACAAGCATACCTTAGTAATTGCGCTAATTGGGTTCTTTAATTTAAAAAAAAAGTGTGTAGATTTTTAAACATCATCTGAAAGCGCTTCGTTTTCGGAGCACTTTCATCTCGATTTTTAAATCAAAGTTTAAAGCAAAATATTAACTTCACTGTTTGACACTAAACTAACAAATTGACAGCTTGCTTACATAAAAAGTCCCACTGAGGGGCGCTAAGATGGTGATATTTGCTAATGTAATCGCACTTATTTAAAATAGTTCCATTGCTCCAATTTTGATCAAATTTCGGATTTCGGTTCCATGTTTAATTTAGATTACGAATATGCCTTTACCTCAATACCCTTAAAGAACCCAATTGGAAACAGTAGCTAGGGCTTTTTCTCTATGATGCACGGTATATGCATTTGGGTTAACATCCGACGTCCCTCCTTCTTTACATATTCTGCACAACAAATGCTTTCTAAGCCCCGCCCCTGACAGGATTTCCCACCGTTTTTTTTTATGAATGGGGTGGGGCAGAAAGTATCTTTTGTGCAGAATATATAAAATAGGATGCACTTTGGAATTGCAGGAATTGCATATATAGAGGTACCAGATATGTTTTACAGTCAGTTGGTGGTAAATCACCCACAGAATAACATCAAAATTTTGTGAGCGATTTTTTTCAGAGGCAGTAGTTGCGTAACAAAATTAACGGAATTTAACTTATTTTTACTACATTGTAGTTTGCTTAACAATTATTTCCCGTCCATGTTTTTTTTCAGGTTGTCGTTATAGGGGAGAAGGGGGAAGGGGTGTTTTGCATAAATAACTTTTCCACGTTTCGTATTAGGGGCTGTTCATTAACTACGTAGACATTTTTTTGTGATTCTTGCCGCCTTCCTTCCCTCCCTCCTTTCGTAGTTAATGAACAGCCCCTTAGTTGAACGGGACCCAAGTCACCTTTCACGACTGACTTGCTCCTGCTTACTGCAGGACCAAGCGCCACGCCGTCCGAAGCGGTAATGAGCAGAAGCGCGACAGCAGTGCTGTTTCATATCTTTTCAGTACGATGTGCAACCAAGTGGTACTCGATTATGATGACTGGGTTTGGGAAAAACGCTTATTTCATGACAACATTGATAAAATTATCATTTGTACATTTTTCAAAAGTTTTATTACAGAAAAATTAGAAACATATTTATTTCAGCAGGTTCGTAATTTAAAATCCTACCGATTGGCGTATTTGGATTTTAATTTTTATCTATAAATGACAAAGTTACAAGCGTTCAAAACCTAACACTACTTCACCACACATATTTTTGGATTTGCACCCCAGTATAGTCGACAAAGACGTAGTTCTACGTCAAAAAAATGTGTTGGTGGCACTATAGTTGAGACTACCTTTATGAAGAAGAGAGGAAATAATCCGAAATTTGTAAAACAAGTTACTTGTAAGCTTGCAGCTCTTTCGTACAAATTACATTCTAAACTGAAGCGGCGCCTGTGGTGTAGTGGTAAGCGTGATTGCTTCTCACCTGAGAAGGCCTGGGTTCAATCCCAGTCGGCGCCGTCGGGATTTTCTGAGGCATAAAATCTCTGATCCCGCCTGCCTTCGGAAGGGAAGTAAAGTCGTTGATCCCCGGAATTCAACGAAGTATATTAACCATGATTTAGGCCCTATAACACCTGGTAGATTACATTTTCGTGGTGCGTTACTGGCATTGAGATCTAAAATCGAACTCTAGTCCGAACTTCTTCAAACTAGGGGAACAGGATTGTTTTTGTCATGAACAGAACATATCATTTTTTTTTAATGTTTATGCCTTTACAGAAAAAAAAAATCTGAATTTTACTGGTGATGTAAACATCTATGCATGTAAACTTTCTTTTCACGAAAAATAGAAACTAGCAAGAAATGTTGCATACAAAGATGGAGGTTGAATACAATATATGGAATATTTCATGACATGTCGCATAAATTTACACGACCTATAATGTAAACTTGTATGATCACATATGCGGCTCCATTTATGTGCATCATAGTAACAGAAATGTACACCACTTTTTTGAACTGCGTTGTTGATAGCGACACGACTCGGCTTTGTTCACCGAGGATGATCGTAGAACAATGAAAAAATGGGTTAGGTATTTCATATTTTCATCTACTTGATTCCTAATTCGTTGCTCTCTACACGGATAGAAATATCCTTATACCTTTTGGCAAATTTCTATTGCTGATTATTCATAAAATGTATAAGTCAACTAATACGCAGACGCCTTGCAAAAAGTTAATGAAGATCATGTGTCAAATGAAATGTATAAGCGGTCACACATACCTTTTATGCATTCTTATAGGACCTATGTGGTTTGTCTTATGGAATGTATAAGGCTGATGCTTTGGCAAAAATGTATAAGTGAAACACATGAATAAAATAATTGATTTTCGTTTCGTTTATCTCTCTAGATTGAAGTAGTAAAGACTGGACAGTTCGAAAAAGTAGTGTAAATTTATGTTCAATATGATGCACAATGGAGCGTCACATATAATATAAGTTCTGAGTTCATTATTTATTAAAAAGCTGCAAATATTGTACACAAAAACCCATTTTTGTAAACAACATTGCTTACAAGTTGCTACTTTGCATGAAATGAAATACAAGTCTTCGTGAATGAATGTTTACATCGCAATTAAAATTCAGAATTTTTTGCGGTGTAGAAGGATTCTGATGCTAGGTCATTATCGGTGCTATCAAAGATGATGCTATTGCCTGATTTTATGAGATGAATGTTGCTAAAATGTAATGTATTAGAATGTGACTTCTCCCACGAAATTCTACCTACACTATAGCTAACATTTTTTGACATGCTCTTAAAATTTCAACCGATTTCTAGATAAATATTTCATAGGTCCTATCTGCATTGATCGATTCTCTTCATCAAGTTTCTCTTTCGTTAACAACTCAGTTGTAAAACCGCTCCCGGTTGTATTTGACGTTTTGGGCCCTAGATAAGAACCTTCTCTACCAAACCATGTGGTAAAAATAGCGCGAAATCGGTGTGCATAGCAGGGTTATCAAATGAGAAAATCGATGAAGAAAATCGATCATAGCAGATAGTACCTTTTGAAATGTTTATCTAGATTTGGTTGATAAATAAAAAAATAATTCATTTTATTTAACATAGCTAAACTTAGCAATTTAGCAATACTAGATAAACATTTCAAAAGGTCCTATCTGCATTGATCGATTCTCTTCATCGACTTTCTCTTTCGTCAATAACTCAGCTGCAAAACCTTTCCCTGTTGTATTTGGCGTTTTGGACGCAAGATAACAACCGCCTTTATCAAACTATGTGGTAGAAATAGCGCGAAATCTGTTTGCATAGCAGTGGTTATGAAAAGAGGAAGTCAATGAAGATAATCGATCAAAGCAGATAGAACAATTTGAAATGTTCATCGAGAATAGTAATGTGTCTCCAGATTTGTCACGAATGTCACTAATATTTTTAAAATGGATCGTAAAGTTGTGCAGAGATATTTGTTTCGATAAGGCTTCTGAAATTGACAGTGATTGTTTTGACCTTGATCCATTCAGCAGATTCACAAAAGAATATAGTATGTAAAATTGATTTTTTTTAACTTCTAGGATGATCAATATAGTCAACTTTCCGATATGAAAGGGGATGTTCATAAACTACGTAGACAGTTTAGCGGAGCGGTGGTTGTCAATTATCCACGGCCCATACAAATTTAAAAAAAATGTGTATGGACAATTGTCTACGCAGGGGGAAGGGGTCAAGAATCCCAAAAACCTGTCTACGTAGTTAATGAACAGCGCCAACGTGAAAAATATCGTAAATAAATAATTATATGATTCTGTCAGCCCCTCCGCGCATCAGACTTTTATTTTTCAATAATTCCACACAGCGGCACCGGTGGTGTATAACATCTCTGATCACACCTTGCGTTGGTCCCCGGTTCATGAGTTGATGGCGTCGGTAGCATTGGTGCTCAGCACGGAAAACAAGATCGACGTAAAACAAATCAAGGAAAAAAAAACAAATTCCACATAACCTGGAAGCAGCCGGCGCCGGTGGTGTAGTGGTAAGCGTGACTGCTTTCTAACACCCCAATGGGTCTGGGTTCAATCCCAGCCGAGGTCGGTGGGATTTTTCTGAGGCATAAAAATCTCTGGTCACGTCTTCCTTCGGAAGGGAAGTAAAGCCGTTGGTCCCGGCCCATGTGTGTTGAATGGGTGCGAGGTGTGGAAGCTGCCTTCCTGCACATTCGATTGTCATCAATGGATGGCAATCGATGTCCGTTGGTGATTGGCACTAGATTGCGGAACAGAGACCGACGTTAAATAAAGGAAAGAAAAGAATAACCTGGAAGTACGGTTACGGTACGCCTATCTCATAAGGTATATTTTGGCGAAATAAGACCCCTGAAAAAGCGCGTGGGTCTCGAAACACTAGAAAAAAATTTCAAAAAGGGGACCGACAAAATCGGTATATCTATGGTTACCTAAATCAAATTAATTTCAGGCCTATTAAAAGCTTCATCACTTGGCTTACCAAGGTTGACTACCCAACTTTAGGCAACAAAATGCATTCCATTTCTTTGAGAATAAAAAATAAAATAACAGGTTCACAACCTAGACATGGAGTTCCTGGAGGGTGACTAAAATGTTTCTGCTTTCGATTATAGAACAACTCACCGAAATCATGAAGGGTCGTAATACAAAAATGGCTCCTATCCACACCCACATTTCCGTTTTATTACCGGGCACTTTCGGTGCCAGAACCGCACAATCACTGGCACGAAGCCAAAAAGGTTGCCCCGTAAATTATCATCTATCCACCAAAATGAAAAAAAAAATGAAATGAAATCCTGCTCACGCCGCGGTTGTTAAGGAAACCTTCATTAATGCTTTATCCACGTGGTGTGGTGTGGTTCGCTTCCTTCCTTCCGTCCGAGTCAACCCGGAGGAGTGGAAACGTAGCCCGGATTCTGCTATTAACAACTTTTTGCATTCGCAAGTATCCCACCGCTGATCTCAGCCGTTTATGTGTAATGCAAACCAGCTTTTGTGTACATCGTAGGTAGTTATGTTATGACGGGAAAGCAATTCTGGTTTCGTTCCGTGGTGGTGCTTCACCATAGTCGACACAAAATGAGATAATGTAGATAAATTATGTATTCATACGTATCACAGCAAAATTACCTTTTTATCTTTGTTATTATCGTCGGAATCTTCATCGTCGTCCTTCTTGGCCCGCTGCTGGTTGCGACTTGCGTTACGATTGCGCTGCCTTCTGGTTAATCCCTGTCGGCAACGAGTGCCACATGCTACTGCTGATAATTTGCTTGCATAGTAGTACATAGCCATACGTCAAGACGGTGGTAGAATACATTTATAAGCGTACACTTTGGAACTATAAGGCATCAGCACTCACAATGCCACGACGGATGTTGTTCGGCGCAATGTTGGTCCCCCGATGGCATCCCTGGCGTATCCTAGAGACCATGGGAAGAATCGGAGATACCTACTTATACGGTATGTGTCACGGAACGTGTCAAGAGAAAGCACTCTGGGTGGGGCGGGTTTATGTTCTCGGTGCGCTCGCTGGCTGGCTGTACGGCTGAGAATGAAGAAAGAATATTTTATTATTCCACTACTCACATTTTCATAATTACAATTCTGCATAAATGACAAGTTGAAATTGTGTTCCACGTTTTTTTTCTCATGCTCGTATCCGCACGAGGTGGTAGATACATTCATGCGGGATACATATGCTGTAATAATACGTTCATAGCGGCGGAACCATTTTATTTTCACTGGTTATTTCAATTTTCCCACTGCCACACTGTTGGCAGTTGTTACTTGTACTTCAGCTCTTCTTGTGGTACTTGTGTGAACATGGCATGCCTGCACCATTCCATGTCGATAATGGCACCCTTTATGGGTTTTCATGACTTCCACGTGGAATTGATGGTGTTACCTCTTGAATATTCCATTCCAGGATGGCACCATTTGCAACAATAATTTTATGAGTAACACTCGGTGAGTGATATTCCAATAATGCTATGGAAATGTATTTTTAATCAAATTTTGCAGGTGGTATCATTTGAATGCTCCACGATTCGACATTGCCGCAGAATAACTTATTTATTTTTTAATCCTCACTTAAGATCAAAATGGTCCTTCTACAAATGCCAAATTTAGTCATGTTGTCGTGATAATGTTTTGCATACAGTAGCAAAACATACAATGTTTTAAGCAAAACAAAACCAATGATCGAGTAACACATTTCAACAACCAGTAGTGGTCCAGGATTGAAAATTGGGAGGAAATAGATATTTTGACAAAGAAATTGCTACATAGTGTCTTCTGTTTAATTATAAATAAGGCCTTTATCTTGATGAAAAATGTAAATATGGTGGTCCTTAAAATTATACAAATAAAAAAAATTACTTTTTCATTTCTGATTAGATCATGATGGAACCTTCTACAAAGTAATAGATTACGTAATTTAAAGAAGCTTTACTGCATAAAATACATTGGTAAAGCTTATGTGAAAGTGAAAGTTATCTTCTGTAAGTTTTTCTACTAATTGCATTGCACAATGTTTTGTTTAAGGAAGTGCCTCGATTAATCCTTTAATACATAAACAAGTTACGACCAATTTATAGCAAAACTTATATCATTTTCAATTGTTGATATCTTCAGTTCAGGAAAAAATGGGGATACACTTCTTGCAGCAATCTGAAGGTGAAGTTTCAATGAATGTTTTGGTGGCGAAATAAAAACATAATAGCGTGCGTAAGTGCGATGTAGTTTTCATTTTCATTTTCATTTTGCAGCGTTTGGTGGGGTAATGGGAGCGCAAGTCAATCCAAAGCCGAGGATAAAGGAAGGGTAATGGCTGAATAGTCTATGCGGACCACTTGAACGCCATGGGAAAAGGAAGGGATTGAAGAGGTCGGTTATTGAAGAAACCGAAAATCCATCTCCCACTGATTCATCCTTTCACATACATACCAAATTGATATTTAAAAGCAACCATCAAAATAAACAGACAATATATGAAAAGGCTAGTTGCCTCCCTAAGCGGACTCCCCGCATCCTAACTCTTTTGTTAATCTACTTAATGTTATTAGGCTGTCTAAATTTTCTTATTTAAGTTCGTTTGATGATTATGATATCTCATTAGTCTAATTTAATAAATAATTGAAATCTCTTATTTACCTAATCAATCATAACTCATGCTTTATTAAGTCCCTAAACTGCTATGTAATCTAAAATTTAACGTGTTTCAAGTAATTTTGACTTTGATCTATATTTATTATATCTTAGATCGACCCAGGTGACACCTTCAAGTGACTACAATGTTTCACTTTGAAATTAGTTTCCTAGCTGATTTTTAAATTATATAAGGTATATGCTCCAACTACACTCACACGTTTCCACTATGTCGTCCCACAAAATTACGTATGGATATGTCACAATAGAAGCACGCCACAGTGGAAATCCCGAGCCATACTTCAAACACTTATCCCAAACCAAAATGAAGCATATATAAGATTAGTTACAATACCATGGTGGTGTTTAATATTGTTCGCTGAGTAATGCTTCAATGAAAACAACAATGAAAGCTTGTCACGCAAATAAAAGGAGTACCGTTGGGCACTTTCTGAAATATTTCAATAGTATAATTCCCTTGCAAACCCAAATAAATCTATCTGCGTAAAAATAAATAAAATAAGAGTGATTTGCGGCAAAACCTACTAGAACGCGGCTTTCAAATAAAGGAGTAACAAGTGTGATACTATCACTTCAGGCTAGATCTTTGGTTCTCTTATGCAATGGTTCATCAGAGAGGGGAAGCTCAGTAATCCTCAACGCATGCTCATGACGCTATTCTGTCACGGCATGAGCCAACGATGCCGGACCTAAACCAACCGTCTCCAACGCTCCACTATGAAGCATAAGATTAGGCCCGCCCACCAACGTCCAGGTTAAAAACCAGCCAAGAGGAGGGACGTGCGTAAGTGCGATGTAATTCCAGTCACATTAATATAAATAAATATAGGTTTTTCTAACAAAAATCGGTTATAGCTTTCGAACAAAAAGAGTTTGCAAATTGGTTACATCAGGAAAAACATGTGTAATTTGAACTTCTGAAGGGGTCTATTATACATCATTTACAAGTAGCCAATTCAGAATAATTTAACATAATAAACCCAATTTTAACGATCAACCTAACTTACTTCAAAGTTAAGAGGAAATGCTGTACTAATATCAACATAAAGCTTTAGTGCTATAATTTATTAGCTAGAGAATGTTATGAAGTGTTGTAGATTGTAGATTGATAGTTCCGTTAGAGTACAGCAGTGTGAACTTCAAACAGAAGTTGAGCAGTTCTTTGAAGTATAATTTATATTTCTTCGTTTTTTTTTGATCAACATATATACCGAAAGGGCATTAGAACATTGCCCTGACTGCCATTACTCTGAATTACATTATGGTGAATGGCCCATTGCTCCGAATAGCCTACTACTTCTATAGTCATTACCTCAAAAGACCCATTATTCCGAATCACAAAACCCCGATTCAAAAATTCCCGAATAGTTGATCCCTCGAATTACATTAATATGAAAACAGATCTTTTTTGTAATCAAAAACTTATTCGCAATTTGTGCAATCCAACAAAAATACTCAAAAGTCAGATGGTGGGAAGACGACCAACGAGCAAGTTTCGATAACATGGAAAAGCTGGTGGGCTACGGATCATTCGGATAAGACTGACCCTTTTATATTTAAACATAAACTTTACCATATAGGGTAGGTGTACCAAATAAAATTGTACCATTTATGGCACTATTTCATGTACGCAATACTACCAGTTGTACCTCTACTCCACATTACTACCATATGCCATTACTGGTTCAGGCCATAATTGGGACCTTTTTTATGTAGTGCCATAACTGATTCATCTTTCATACTCTATATTGCCAATTAGAGTTTACGAATCTTACACCATTTCCAGGTGATATAAATTTCCCCATTCCGTGACATCGATGAAGGTAGTATGGGTTCCCTGCACCTTCTTAAGAATCACACTTCAAAAATTTAATGTAAATTTAAATCGTTTTAGATGTACTCAAAAGAAGCGGCCTAATTGACCTAAATTTACTCGAATCAAAAACTTAAGACATATTTTTACATGTCTTGACGTAAATTTCAGTCACTGTACTGATCGAACCCTTACTCACAATACGCCTGAACGACAGGTGACGCAGCTAACCACATGACCAAGAAGCCCACAATGTTCCATTACTGTTTATATAACCTTTGTATGACTGGTTTTGGTTATATGGCAGTTAATTCAACTTAATGCTATGAACTTGTATTACTTGGATTTTTACTATTCAACTAAAATACTCAAACATAATTTCTCTCTCTCTCTCTTGGAGAAGACTTCCTTAAATCATGAGTAAATCTTTAGCAGGTAATAGCTATACACTTATTATTAATTATTCAGTTTACCCTCAGCTGTTGTCGAACCCGACAGCAACATTTGAAATTATCGGTGTCGATTAAACTTTCAATACTTTGGATAATCGAGACAAGCTGTTACTTTGGTGTGCTTTGCTACGCTACAGCTCCTTCGGTGTTTTTTTTTTCGTAGATGTGATGTGTGTTAATATGAAGAATACGCTCTGCTTTGATTTCATCATCATCATCAACTATTAACTCCTAACCTACACATATAGGGCTTAGATCTAATTTTAGGCCTATTAAGCACAACCTGCCCTTTGCCTCTATTTTTCGAGCAGATTTTTTTTTCACAAAATGGAGTGTTTTGCCTTTCCGTACGAACTATAATATTTGATAAAGAAAAACAAATTGTTGAAATATTTTTAAAAACAATAACATTGCTTCTGGACCCCAAACTCGGCCTACGGATTCTAAATTAGGCCTAATGCATCGAAAAACCATTCAAACGCAATTGAATACACTTCGGCCTATCGGATAAAGATAAAAATTGATTCAGTCGGAACGCTTCTTTTGTAAAAAAAAAAAAAGATGTAAATATTCATTTCACGCGTTCTTATTGACTTCGTTCGGTAGTTTTTGAGCTAAAGTATTGTACCAGACGAGTAATTGTCTTGTTAACTCTGAAGCAATGGATTTATTTGATGTTTTCTGCTTGATAGGCACAACATGGACCATTAGGCAGAAGTAGTGCTCTATCCTATCGAATAAATACCAGACCTTCAATAAAGTGATAATTAAGGTTCTAATATCATGTTTGATATGTTAGAAAAACATCGCCATTAGTCCATTACATTGTAATTTTTTTTATCAGCTATTTTTTAGATTTAATAAATGTAGCCAACAAAATTCATACCATTGTAATTGTTATTGCCAAAAATAAATTATTATAGGGTGGGTGTACCAGTTATGCTATACGTTCCTATTATGGTGTGTTACAATTATGTCCTATGGGATTTCCATATGCCATAAATGGAACACACCATAATAGCAACGTAACTGGTACATTAGACTGATGCAAAATTTGAAATTTTCGCTCCACAGTGTTCAAACGGTTTCAAATCGGGCCCTGATTAGCCTCCGGAAGTTTAAAATAATTTGATAAGAAACTGACTTGGCACAAACCATTTTAAGTTTATATGGAAATTACTATGGGAAAACAAAACTTTTTGTTCATTGTCTTCTAGCCTTTTTACATATTGTACTGTTAACAAATTCTATTGCTATTCTTATGGGAATTTTTATCAGCTACAACTTTGCAGAAAATCGTTTTCCAGCCAAACGTCAAATTAAATAGTTATTAATTGTTTAAGAGATTGATAATCTTATGGCAAGATAAAGCAACTGTATTGTGGGCAACACTGTATTCTGCAGTGTGACATAGTAGCCATGATTTTTGTCCTCTATTCTACGCGCCATAAACACCAATGTTGCCTGCGGAACAGTTGATTGAGCATAATCATAAGACATCAGTGAATCATTAATAACTTTTGTTCCTTACATTTGATCGAAAAATGGTCTTTAACAAAGTTGTAGCTGAGAAAATTTTCAACAAGCTCAGTTATCATTTTCTAAAGTAGAGTGAACTGGTGAATTTTGAGATAGATATAACCGAAATTATGGTTTCTCCATAGTAATTCCCATATAAACTTCAAATGGTTTGTGCCAAGTCAGTTTCTCACTAAATGAGTTCAAATTGTAAGAGCCTAATCAGGGCCCAATTTGAAACCGTTTGAGCACTGTGGAGCAAAAATTTCAAATTTTGCATCAGTCTACTGGTACATCCACCCGTTTCAGTTTCTAATTGTGAAATTTGAGTGCCGTATATTTTGCAAAACCTGCGTTATGCCAAACGTCTATGTTGTTTATAGACTAAACGAAACGTCCATTATGCTAGACGTCCTTATGCAAACTGCCCACATGCGAAGCGTCTTTATGCGAAATGAGCCATCTCCATTTGTCGACTTTTCTAGAAAGTTTAGATGATTCCAAACATTGGTTTTGTTTTCGATTGTAGACAAGTTTCTACTTAAAAATCTTTAGGAAATTCATCATAGGAAGAAGATGAAGAGGACACCATTACGACAGTAAACCCCTCTTAAGTTTTAAAGAAGAAAAATCCAGAACCACTTACGTTTTAAAGAAAAAAATCTGCAATAAATAATCTTAAACTAGAAATCAGATGAAAAACATAAACTCGAAAGAACTGTTCACGTTTTAAAGTTGGCTAAAAATTCCTTATCTTAAAATGATCCTATTTGCGAGATTTCTCGAATATTTTCAAACTTTTGGTTCTTAAACATTTTGTATACTTTTTTTCCAATTTTGGATTTCATATTGGAAATTTTCAAAACAGAAAGCAAGTTGGACTAAGATTGTTAAAATTATTCAAACACACAGCATTATGAAAAATATTCCCAAAGATTTAATTTTTTAAATGTGTTATTTTGTATATTTTTTGCAAAGATACTTGGAATTTTTTTCAAGTTCAAGATTTTATAAATTCATGTATGAATTTCCGTTCTCACATAGAGGTATTGGAACATTTTCGAAGCTCCATAGTATTGAAAATTGTTCCAACGAATACTTTAAGTTTTATTTTTTATATTTCAAAATTCGGCCTAATGTCCCATTTGGTCTAATGGCATTTGACCTAATGGCATTCGGCTTAATGTCCCTACACCGATTCCTGTCAACTTCCTTTATTTAGTTGTTGAGGCTGCGTCACCATAAGCCCAAGGGTCTGCCTTTGTTGTGGTTTCCAATCCAGTGCTTGCTTGCAGATTTTGATTTTTTTAGCATTTTGGCTGTACCTACTGGTATGAATGTCAAATGCGGAGAGTGTTTCCTACCTGTCGCTTATTAAAAGATTGTCAGATCGTTTTTTGAGTCCTGCATTAAAAAAAGATTGATTTGTGATTTTCACCACAATTGGAGCATCTAATCTTTTGGGCTCTTCCTTAACAGGACAGGCATCTTAAGCGTGAGAGGATACACCGCAATTCATGCATTTAGCATCCATGTAGCTATGTTTTGTTCCGTGATCCCATCCTTGGCACTTACGACACTGGGTGAGATTTTGGAAACTTCTTCCAGTCTGCCTGAAGTTTTACCACTTCACTTGAACATGGAGCCAGTTTTTTCCAACGCCCTATGGTTGTTAAGTTCGCTTGACTTGAAGTGTACTTAATAAAAACCATTGGAAATCCCGTTCCACGAATCGAAAGGATGGGGTTTCGTTTTAATTATTTTTATTTATTTATTTTGTCGTCAATCAGATGTAGACCATTTTTTACAAGTTACAAGTCATGTGTTAAAATTACGAATAGAATTAAAGTACTGTCATTATAAAATCAATAGCTTCACTATGTTTATTGTAAGCAGTGGACCAAATTTGGCATAATTTGTGCGATAGTGATTTGTAGTAAATATATTTCGAGTTCGCAGTTGCCGAGAAGGTATGTAAAAATTAAGCTTTGATAACAGTTCTACCGACAATCAATACGAAACTAACGATTTTAAATTGGCTCACCACTTTAGTAGCCTATTGGTCCCAAGCAAACGATTAACGTACCCTATTCTAGTCGAAATTCTAGTACTACGCAATGTTTGTTTTGATTCGCTATGAAAGTTTGACAGATGAAATGAGGGGTTATTGGTTTTTCCTATGTTTCGAGGGGTGAATCGATTAGCTTGGGACCGAAGAGAGTACCAGAGCTGAGCCAAAAAGTTGAGCACGTTATTTCGGGACCTTCTAGTCTTAGAGTTACCTCTATGGTTCTACTGAGTCAATTCGATGCGATACTATATCGTTCACAAACGAAACCATTGCAAATTAACGACGCGTTTTCAATGTTTGAATGTTGATGAGCATGCAGCGTGCTTCATAAGATGGAAGAGGAAATCTTGTCCAACCTAATTTACGAAGAGCAAATAGTAAGAATTGCTTTTTCACTGATTCTAATCGTTCCTCATGCGTGAATGAAAAATGTGACCAAACTATGCTGCAATATTCAAGTATTGATCTTACATATGAAATGTACAGTGATTTTATTGTATACGGGTCATGCAAATTTTAACTGAATCGTTTGATAAAGCCAAGCATATTATTTGCTTTGTTGATAATTGTATTATAATGATCAGTGAATGCTAGTTTTGAATCAATTATAACTCCTAAATCCCTAACTCGTTCACACTTTTCTATTGCCTGATTTCCTAATACAATTGTATTTTCTGGTTTGTTTCTTTTTCTACTAATAGCTATTGATTTAAATTTTTGAACGTTTAGTTGCAGGAGGCTTTTGTTACACCAAACATAGAATAAGTTTATTTCAATCTGGTATGTCTGTATATCTTCTTTATTTCTTATTTCTAGAAAGAGCTTCATGTTATCCGCATAGATTTAAATTTTTATGTTTTTAAGAATAAAGGAGATGTCGTTTACAAATAAAATAAACAAAAGAGGGCCTAGATGCGAGCCTTGGGGGACTCCAGAAGTAACAGTAATAGGATTTGATTTTTCACCTTTGAATCTAACTATTTGTTGGCGATTAGTTAAATATGACTCAAGCCATTTGAGAAGTCGAGGTTCAATTCCTATTTTTTGTAATTTGAAAAGAAGTATGGGTATATCAAAACGATCAAATGCTTTGCTAAAATCGGTATAGAGTGCTTCTACATGGTTTCCATTTTCCATTGCAACCAAAGAATAGTTGACGAATTCAAGTAAATTTGTATTAGTTGATCGTCCTTTGAAGAAACCATGTTGCATGTTAGTGATTCTGTTTTTGATCTGATTGAATAGTTTTTCCTTGACGATCGCTTCGAAAATCTTTGGGATACAAGAAATAATAGCAATTCCTCGGTAATTTTGTATGTCAGATTTTTTGCCACTTTTTAAAATAGGCACTAGAAAAGAGCTTTTGCATGTTTTTGGGAAGATTCTAGAATCTAGTGACATATTGAAAAGCCAGAATAATGGTGCTGTAAGTTCCAGTGCCAGGCTCTTCATAAATACTGGTGGAATTCCGTCTGGTCCAGAGCCTTTGGAAGCATCCAAATTGTTCAAAGTTGCCATAATATCCTGCACATTAACTTGATTAACTTGTATATCACTAATACATTCTGGGATGAATTCAAAATAATCAAGATCACGATCATCTTCTGAAAAAGAGGTGTAAATTTCTTGGAAGGAAGTAGCAAATAGATTGCAGATATCGGCTGCGTTGTCACCAACCCTTTCATTAAAATGCATTTTTGATGGAAAATTGTCTGATTTTAATTTAGTTTTAACGTAATTGAAGAATTTTTTTGGACTAGATTTTATTTCGAGTTCGGTTTTTGAATTGTACTCCTCAAATGCAATATCAATTGTCATATTTAATTCATCGCAAATACGCAAATAGTTTGCCAAATTTTCATTGGTGCCTTGCTTTTTATAAGCCTTATGTGCCTTTTGCTTTCGATTTTTTAAGTTTATAATTTGACTGTTATACCAAACAGGATGTTTTGAGTTACTTTGACGTTACTTGAACTGGCTCAATTTCAAGGAATTTTGTTAATTCTTTTTTGATCTGATCCAGCGTATCTGCACCTTGAACAGACGTTCAGTTTTGGTGTCTTAAATAAAATATTTGTGTTGCTTCCGACGGTCTATGACGGTCTAATATACGAAAAGGTGGTATCTTCGAGAAATTGATCCTAGAGTGTGAGTTTTTTTTTTATCCTAAGAGTTGAAATCATTTGGCACGTAATATAGATGGAAAACAAGAGTTTTCCGGTTTTTAAGAGTTGTCCGTAATTTATGGGTACATCGTATATTGTAATATTACACAGAAGTTTCGACGTATTAACCAACAACCTTTTTATACTTGTATTAAGGGGAAGTTTATTATATTATATTTTCGGAACGTTTTTATTTTTCTAACAATATTGAGAAATAATATCAAAAATCTAATAAAATCAGTTTCTTCCTTAGATTCTTGACAAAAATAACTTGTAAAAATATTTTTGCTATCTTATCATGAAAAAATATTGGACTCTCAACAAAACCGAAAAGTTGATGTTTTGTGGTTTTTTGAGTTCATCTTTATGCCATGATAAATTACAAAAAATCATCCCACTGCGTCCTAGCAAGAAGAACGGTCGACTTGTTTCGCGCTCCGTTAATTTGGAAGTTTTCTCGCTATTATCTGACGTAAATAATCAGTTTTTTCTCGCTTAGTGATTCCTGGCATAATTCCCGATAAATTTATCAAAAAGTGAGTTTTTTTCTGAGAAGAAAGTGTGTTTTCGGCATCATCGGAAGGAAAATTGTTTTTGCGATTGCCAATTCGCCAACCATTTTGCGCACCATCGGTGCGGGGTAACGCATACCTGCACACGGATCATCGTTATCGAGTGTCAGCATCTGCCTCCACATTTAAACCGCTCATCCATCATCGTGTGTTCAGCTGAGTGCCGAGCTTCATACAAGCACACACCAACGAAGACCGCCCGCACACACGGATTGAAGATCATCCAAGCTGCGCGTCGCTCCGCTGCTGCTGTGTAAACGCTCGGTGGTAGTAGTATAGGATTATCAGATAAGTTTTTGTTCTTGTTTCTTTCTTTCTCCCATCAGTTAATTTTTAAGTTTGTGTTTCTGTGTTAGTATTTTTTTTTTCGTGTATTGTGTCAGAGTAATTTTGATTATCGTTGCAGTGGTAGAGCGTTTTTCGCTCCCACTAGTACGGCAAAATGGACATTTTGTCGGAAGACGAAATGGACGTATTGTCAGAAGATGACACCACTTTGCCACACGATAGAAAGAAGGGTCGAAAACGTCTGTCATCCCAGAAATCAGCTGATGCCATCCCTGGTTTGTCATCTCAGTCTGGTAATGGACAGGGACAGATAAGCCCCCGATCGCGAGCCTACCCAGAAGACTCGACTGGCCCATGGGTTGTTTACTTTCAGCCCAAAAAGAAACCTTTGAATGTAATGCAAATTACTCATGATCTGACGAAGCGGTTCTCGGCCATGACCGAAATCTCTAAGGTGAGGTACAATAAACTTTGCGTTGTCGTCTCTAACCTGAAACAAGCTAACGAGATTGCTGCCTCTTTACACTCGAGTATAGAGTGTACATCCCAGCTCGTAATGTGGAGATCGAAGGTGTGGTCACCGAAGCGAGTCTGACCCCCGAGATCTTGGCGAAGCAAGCGGTTGGCCGTTTCAAGAACCCCTTGCTTCCCACGGTTGAGATACTGGAAGTCCAGAAGCTGAACTCAGTATCTTTCAGCGAGGGTAAAAAGAGATTTACCCCCACAGACTCGTTTCGGGTGACCTTTTCTGGTTCAGCCCTTCCTCACTACATCGAGTTGGGAAAACTTCGGCTACCTGTGCGTTTGTTTGTTCCCCGGGTCATGAACTGCCAAAACTGCAAACCGTTGGAACATACAGCCTCTCACTGTGGCAGCAAGGCACGCTGTTCCAAATGCGGGGAGAAGCACGAGGATGGCGCACTGTACCAAAATGCGTGTACTGTAAGGGGACTCCTCATGGTCTCTCATCGTGCCCGGCGTACAAACAACGCGGGGAAAAACTAGAACGCTCTCTTAAGGAGCGTTCCAGGCAGTCTTTTGCAGCAATGCTAAAAACAGCCACACCATCAACCAACGACAAAAATCCCTTTGCTGTTTTGTCTGATGACGAGTCTGACTCTGACTTGGCTGAGGAGGGAGTTTCTTTCAGTTTTCCGGAAGGTTCTGCACGGAAACGAAAACGCATCCGTTCGCGGAAAGTTGCAGATAAGGAACCCCAAATCAGCTTGCCCAAATCAAGGAGTGATGGAAAAAAGGAAGTTTCAACTCCTCCTGGTTTCCGCAGAACTGACTATAACCAGAATTTTCCATCTCTCCCGGGGACATCAAAAACCCCTGATGGCCCATTTTTAAGAACAGAAGCCCCTTCTTCATCCGGGTTGTTCTCATTTGATAAAATTGTGGACGATATCCTCAAGTACCTCAATATTTCTGATCCTCTCAAAAGCATTGTTCTGGCAATGCTTCCTTCTGTGAAGACCCTCTTGAAGCAATTGACATTGAAGTGGCCCCTCATTGCAGCAATCATTTCCTTCGATGGATAATTTTCCAAACGAGGTCGGGGATTTGATCACTGTTCTACAGTGGAATTGTCGAAGTCTCATTCCTAAATTAGATTCTTTTAAGTTTTTAATTCACAATAATGATTGTGATGCATTTGCTGTTTGTGAAACTTGGCTCTCTTCAGATATCGATCTTCCTTTTTATGATTTTAACATTATTCGACTGGATCGTGAGGATTCGCGTGGAGGAGGAGTACTTTTGGGGATCAAAAAGTGCCATTCCTTCTATAGAGTGAATCTTCCACAATTCCCAGGTATTGAAGTTGTCGCATGTCAGGCTATTATTAAAGGTAAGAGCCTTTGTATTGCTTCTGTTTATATTCCTCCTAGAGCCGTTGTTAATCGCAAACAACTTTCAGATATCTGTTCGGTACTTCCTGCTCCACGGTTGATTATGGGAGATTTGAATTCCCACGGTACAGGCTGGGGGGAACTGTATGATGACAACCGTTCTACTTTGATATATGACCTCTGCGACAGCTTTAATATGACAATTCTTAACAATGGAGAAGTAACACGTTTGGCTGGCCCATCCTCGAATGGAAGTAGATTAGACCTCACACTTTGCTCTAACTCATTATCGTTGGATTGCACGTGGAATGTGATCCAAGATCCCCACGGTAGTGATCACTTGCCGATCAAAGTTTCAGTTGCCAGTGGGTTCAATCCGTCGGAACCCGTTAACGTCGCGTACGATCTTACCCGTAATATCGATTGGACAAAGTTCAAGAATGTGATAGAAGATGCCCTAACGTCGGTAGAAGGGCTTCCACCGTTGGAGGAATATAACTTCCTCTCCAATCTGATCTTGGACAGCGCGCTTCAAGCTCAAACTCGGCCGGTTCCAGGAACGTCTTTCCGTAGGAAACCTCCTTCCCCTTGGTGGGACCAGCAATGCACTGAGGTTTATCGTAAAAAGTCCGACGCGTTTAAGCTTTTCCGGAAACGTGGACCACCCGTGTATTTCGAAGCGTACTCGGCTCTTGAACGCGAACTCAAGAGCCTCATCAAAGCCAAGAAACGCGGATACTGGCGGCAATTCGTGGACGGATTATCGCGCGAAACGTCGATGAATACGCTTTGGAATGCGGCGCGAAGGATGCGTAACCGGTCCTCAAACAACGAGAGCGAGGAGTACTCGGACAGTTGGATTCTCAAGTTCGCGCGAAAAGTATGTCCTGATTCTGTGCCGGCACAGATGATTCCTCGCGAAACGACGAATTCGGTAGACGAGATCAGCCAGCCTTTTTCAATGCTGGAGCTCTCACTCGCGCTCCTTTAGTGTGGCAATTCGGCTCCGGGGGCTGATATAATCAAGTTCAACTTGTTGAAAAACCTTCCCAGACGTCGCTAAGAGGCGCATGTTGAACTTGTTTGGTCAGTTCCTGGAGCTTAATATTGTTCCGGATGATTGGAGGCGGGTGAGAGTTATAGCCATTAAAAAGCCTGGAAAACCCGCGTCAGATCACAACTCGTATCGTCCCATTGCGATGCTATCGTGTATTCGAAAATTGTTGGAGAAAATGATCCTTTTTCGCCTGGACAAATGGGTTGAGTTGAACCACCTACTCTCAGATACTCAATTTGGTTTCCGTAGGGGCAAGGGAACGAACGACTGTCTCGCGTTGCTTTCCACTGAAATTCAGTTGACTTTTGCTAAAAAAGAGCAAATGGCTTCTGTCTTCTTGGATATTAAGGGGGCTTTTGATTCAGTATCGGTTGAAGTCCTTTCAGACAAACTCCATGCTTGTGGCCTTTCTCCATTAATTAATAACTTTTTGTACAATTTGCTGTCAGAGAAACATATGAGCTTTTCTCATGGAAACTCTACAGCTTCACGATTTAGCTACATGGGTCTCCCCCAGGGCTCATGTTTAAGCCCCCTTCTGTATAATTTCTACGTCAGAGAAATTGACAATTGTCTAAGTGACAACTGCACGTTGAGACAACTTGCAGATGACGGAGTAGTGTCTATGACAGGGCCCAGAGAGGCCGACCTGCAAGGACCCTTACAGGATACCTTAGACAATTTGTCTACTTGGGCTATTCAGCTAGGTATCGAATTCTCCACGGAGAAAACTGAGTTGGTCGTTTTTTCTAGGAAGCATAGCCCAGCACAACCAAAGCTTCAACTTTTGGGTAAGCCGATCACTCATTCTATGTCCTTCAAATATCTTGGGGTCTGGTTCGATTCAAAATGCACCTGGAGATCCCACATTGAGTATCTGAGACGAAAATGCCAACAAAGGATCAATTTTCTCCGAACAATTACCGGAACGTGGTGGGGAGCCCATCTAACGTTGTACCGGACAACGATTTTATCGGTTTTAGAATACGGTAGTTTTTGCTTCCAGTCGGCGGCTAAAACGCACATCATCAAACTGGAACGGATCCAGTATCGCTGTCTTCGTATCGCGTTAGGATGCATGCACTCGACTCATACGATGAGTCTCGAAGTGTTAGCGGGCATGTTGCCACTCTTTGATCGGTTTTCGGAATTATCCCTCAGGCTCCTCACCCGTTGTGAAATTATGAACCCACTGGTGATTGCAAACTTTGAGAAGCTTCTTGAGCTAAACCCTCAAACTCGTTTTATGTCATTGTACTACGTGTACATAACACAGGATGTCAGCCCTTCGAAGCATAATCCCTATCGTGTTTGCTTCTCCGACTTCGACAGTTCTGTTCATTTTGATTTATCAATGACGCAAGAGATTCGCGGAATCCCAGAGCATCATCGTTCCATGATTGCTCCGTGAATTTTCGCTGCAAAGTTTGCCCAAGTTGATTCCACAAGATCGTTCTTCACAGATGGATCACTAATAGAGTCGTCCGCTGGTTTTGGTATTTTTAACGAATTTCATAGCGCCTCTCGAATGCTTCAAGCTCCTTGTTCCGTATATGTTGCTGAACTGGCGGCAATATATTATACGCTAGAAACGATCGCCTCACTTGCACCAGATCATTATTTTATTTTTACGGATAGTCTCAGTTCTGTCGAGGCTATTCGCTCCATGAGGCCGGTAAAGCACTCCTCGTATTTTCTCATGAAAATACGAGAGCTTCTAAGTGCTTTATCTTTAAGATCTTTTGTCATCACCTTTGCATGGGTCCCATCTCATTGCTCGATTGCGGGCAATGAGAAGGCGGATTCGCTTGCAAAGGTGGGCGCTATGGAAGGCGATATTTACGATCGACAAATCGCCTACGACGAATTTTTCTTCATTTATCGTCAACAGTCACTCGCCAGCTGGCAAAATAAATGGAGTGAAGGGAGTTTGGGACGATGGTTGTATTCAATTATCCCTAAGGTGTCGAAGTGTCCTTGGTTTAAAGGTTTGGAGGTGGGTCGAGACTTCATTCGTGTGATGTCTCGCCTCATGTCCAATCACTATTCACTAAGCGCTCACTTGTTCCGTGTTGGGCTGGGGGACAGTAATCTCTGTGAATGTGGGCAAGGTTACCAGGACGCAGATCACATTATTTGGTCATGTGCTGAGCACCGTGGAGTCAGATCCAAGTTGTACGATTCCCTTCGGGCTCAAGGTAGACAACCTAATGTTCCAGTTCGGGATATTTTGGCTAGACGCGATCTGGAGTTTATGCAACTCATATATGTTTTCTTGAAGAATATTAACCATAGATTGTAAGTTTGATTAACCTTGTGTTTAGTTTGTATTTTGTATGTGTGTGTGTGTTTTTTTTGTAGATTTGTTTCTGTAATAATTGTATAATTACAGAGTTGATATAACGTCGATAGGATTAAGTATATGTTTAAGAAATAGTGAAATTTTTGAATCATAAATCATATTCCAAATCTCCTTTTCCCTCTCCCGATCCAAACAATTGTCATCCACTAACCTCGAGAAGACCGCGAGTAATCGGTTCAAATCCTTTAATTTGAGATTTAAGACATTTATAATGTATAAAGAAAATGATAACTTGGCTCTGTAAAGTTTATTCGATTGAACCTGTACAAATAAAGTAATTGAGAAAAAAAAAAAACAAAAAAAAAAAAAATTACAAAAAATATGTTTGCACGTGAATTTTGTTTTAAATACGAAAAAATGTGAATTTTTCCCAATAATTTTGGAAAAATCGAATCTCAATTATTTTTTCCGGAGTGGTATGCTTCTCCTTAAAGATACTAAGGGCGAGTTTTCTAACTTGTTACGAGTTCATTGCGTGCATATTGCTGTTATATCTGAAATTTTTTTTTAATTTTTTATTAAGAGAAGAAATAAATCCTAATAAAAAAAAACTATTCCTTTGCAAACAAAAGATGATATTGATAATGATCTCGAATTTCTTACTACATCTATAGTAGAAGCAACTAGAGCTGCCTCAGTACAAAAATGCGTGGTAACATTCAATATAATTGGCCATGCGCCGCCGTCGGAACTGTTATACACGCCACCGCTTTCGACTATTTTGAGGCGGTGCGCTGCCGTTATAATTTTTGATACGACATCAATATTGTTGTTTGTACTTTTAAAGTTTGGATGACGAGTTTCTCGCAAACCACTACACATCTTAGCATATACCAGATTTTTTGAATCGTTCAATTGGTTCCGGAGATACGGCCAGATGGTCCTGAATGTTCTGAAGATGATATAGAAGCTGCCTCCCAGTTACTGTACTACCGAAGTATATTTTATTTCAAAGGTTGAGGCTTCATAACAAATGTCCATCAAAATAATTAATAATTTCGGGCTAAAATCGTTTAGGTTGGTAAGTTAAGGTAAGATTTCGTCACCGTCAACCTGAATTCGAGGTGGCAGCTCAGCAGTGATAGCTCATTCTCAATAACATTAGGAAGAAAACCAGAATTAATAATTTTTTTTATCTAGTTCGTTAAGGCTCAATCGCGTTAGCTTTACGGAGCCGATAATTCATTGTTCACTGTGTGTAACAAAATTAACTTAATTCTATGTCTAGTAGGAGTTGGGCCGATTACTCGCGGCTTACTCGAGGTTAGAAGGGTACATTTTCGAAGGATATGATCAGGGGAGGAGCTTGGGGTAGGGTTTCGTTGTCTCATCAGAGCGTTGTCGCCAGTATGAACGGTAGTGCTGTTCTAGCTTCGTCCGGAGTTCGACCGGCTATGGTGGGTGACCAGTGGGCGACGATGAGACTCATCGAGACGGGGGGACAAGACAAACAAAAACTAATAAAGAGAGACAAAAGACAAAAGGAATTAAATTCTTATACTAGACATTTGAAGAAAAACATAAACGGACTGCATATAGCAGAGATCACGGGTTGCCAACACGTCTCTGATAGTCCAGAATTAATAATTAACCAGGGTGGAAAAGTGATAAAGTTATTTCCTACCATTTCCGACCGTTTTATGACAGCAACTGAGTTAATTTCCGTTAAAACTTTTATCGGAATCCTCTATAAAGAGGTTTTGGAGTGGGTTTAGTAAATTCCATTACATGATATGTTTGGACAATCTTCCTGGTTTGTACCGATTTTTGTAAGTTTTGCCACAAACCACTACAACAAACGTATTTTTCTTATCTTATCTTACACCGATGGTGCGCAAATTGGTTGGCAAATTTCCAATCGCAATTGATCAAATTTCCTACAGATGATGCCGAAAACACACTTTCTTCTCAGAAAAAAAAACTCACTTTTAGTATTGTTATTACCGGAGACTCAGTCGAAGAACATTTGAACAAATAAATATTTTCATTCATTGTCATTGTTTTGAATTTGGATCAAATAAAAATAAACGCCATTAGGACAAATAGAATAATTAGAACAAGTGGTTGACTATCCCCTGATTCTGAATGTCAAAGTTTGATATTTCTCAGTCTTGGAAATAGAAAAATTTCATGATTCTATAAAGCCTAGTAACATGTTTATGATTTTGGATAAACAATAAGGTTTAGATTTTAACATCACACTATTTATGTATTAAAAATAAAGAATAAAGAATGAAATTCAAGGTATCATCATAAAAATCCTGGGACTATTTTTTTTAAATTCTGGTCTCTTTTAAAAATGTTGTTGTTTGGAAAATTTTCAAGATCCCATACCCTGGAACAATGTTTCTAAGATTTTCCGAAACGTAAACTGATATTTTTCCAAAATCTTAAGCTTTCCATCCATTCCAAAATACAACAACCTGATCATTAACAATCTGTCCCGCCCTAAGAAAAATTCAACTTGCAAAAAATAATTTAAAGATTCCCGGGCATGGAAATGAAAATCTCGATCTTCGACTCTGAAAATTTTCATGATTTATTTTACAAACATTTGAAGATAAAAATTAAAAAAATATCTTAATATTACTGATGCTAGTTAAGCTAGTTTTTAACCGTTATGTTTGCGACAGGGATTCGGACACCTGGATTTTTTCGTCTTTATTATAGAGACTTTCAGCCGTCGGCTGGTTCGTTCCTCAGCTCCCATTTGAATAAAACGATGTAGAAAAAAGCAAAAAATCTGTCCCGCACATAAAGATTTCATTCAATATGTATTTTATTTATCCGAAACCAACGCAATATAACTTTTACTCCGAAAAATTGAAGCCTAAAATATTCAGTCGGTTTATAAGTTCCAAATGAGTCCCGAATATTGTGTTGTGATATTTATTTGTGATTAATTTATTCACATGTATTGACAGTTTTAACATTTTTAGCTAGCTTCAAATTGTTGAGTGTATTCCTAAATCTTTATTGGACTTAATTTTTAAACTCTACGGCGTGGATTTACGAGTTGGAGTTGGATTCGGCTGACATATTTTTAAGGATTCGGAGTCGGAGTTGGAATATTTGTCACCGTCTCCGCAGCCTTGAGTAGAACATTATGGTTGTTTATTTTAATTTTAATTATCAATAGGATAGAGCGCTACATCGTCGTGAGAGTAGACAACATCAGTAATATCAATGATTTCATCGTGCTCAAATCAATAATACGTTTGTCTTGCAACTACATTTCAAAAGCTGACAAAGCAAAGCTTATGCGAGCGCAAAGTATGTATATTTACACCTATTGTTCTCAAAAACAAAAGAAACACTCCAAGTGATTAATTTTTTCCTGTCTTCCTCCGTATTACGAAGAAAATTCAATGGCGTTTCAATGCGTTTGAACGGAATTGAAACTGGTAGGACGGATTTGGTATCAAGAAGCAGTGTTATAGTACGTTCAGACTAGTAATCCATCTCCATCTTTCGTACTCCATCTTTAAAAATACATATCCTGATATTAAAATAGGATTTTCCATGGTCGCCAGTAACCGTCCGAAACACTGCATTTTGGCAGGGACAAGTGGCACGCATACCATATGCGTTTGTATATATCATCAGAACGTTAAACTTATTTTTAAAACACTACAAAGCAGACAATCACTCCCAGATGGTGTTGATTCCTATCACGATTTGTTTAAAAAAATAATTTGTCAAAATCCAAGTGAACAATGCTGGCTGCAGTGTTGCAAAAATTGTTCAGGAACGCAAATTTTGGCCACAGAACTAATGACTATTCTTAGTAACGGACATGTTGAATCAATACAATTCAAACAATGGCGTCAAGTAGAGAGATGCATTATGGACTTAGTTGAAATGGACACACAGGAATTTATTGATACTTTTTTAGAAAAATTATTCAATTTATTGCCGCATAACTTTATAGCTGAGCAACAGGCAAATTACATGAAACACGTCAAAAGCAATTTGAAAGCTACAGAATGCATCATAATCTGTGATTTTTCGGAGAATTTATTCTTTCGTTGTGCAGGATGCAGTTCAAGGCTTTCATTGGGCGAACGCCCAATGTACTATTCACCCTTGTGCTATTTATTTTAAAGACGAAGAATCTAACGATTTGAAATTTACTAGTTTTATTGCAATTGCTGATTTCACTAAACATAATCATGTCGCAGTTCGTTTATTTCTTACGCATTGTCTAGCGTTCATAAAATGTAAATTGCCAAGCTTACAACAGATTTACTTTTTCTCAGATGGATCAGGAAGCCAATATAAAAAAAAGATGACCGCTTTTAATTTATGCAACATGCAAAAAGATTTTGGCATTGCTGCCGAGTGGAATTTTTTCGCAACTTGTCATGGAAAGGGCCCTTGTGATGCTTTGGGAGGAGTATTAAAACGAAACGCTGCGAAAGCGAGTTTGCAAGGCCACCATATAACAACGGCCCAAGAACTTTACTCATGGGCTATTTCTAAGCCAGATTCAAAAATACACTATCAGTTTTTTTCGGAATCCGATTACAATAAAATGGAAAGAAAATTGAAAAACCATTATATACATGTGAACCAAATTTCGGGGACACAGTCATTCCATAGTTTTAAGCCTCAAAACGAAAAGTATATTATTGTCAAACGGTATTCATTTTCAACGGAAGAAAAATGTGTGAAATTGTAATTAAAGAAAATAAATGCTTCATGTTTTACTTATTTTTCTTCGACCTCGTCATTATTTGTAGCATTTAAGTACTTCTCCCAGAATTTTGATACCAAAATTAATAATTTCAAACTGGGGCCTGTTTTAAAGCCACGAAGACTTCAATGGGGGAGGGGAGTCCAGCCACAGTATACGCTCGGTAAAAATATTTTAAAATTTTAGTAAAGTATACGAGGGGGGAGGTAGGATCTGCAATGTTTAAAAATTGGTCTACGTGGTTTATGGACAGCCTCCAGGCTGAACTGAATGTTGCACCCAGCT